>NW_012116599.1:10430244-10431186 GCF_000951035.1 Colobus angolensis palliatus
TGCATGCATGCTCGTATATATGTAGAGTACAAACTATTGAAGAAAAATAAAGTATTAATAGCAGTTATCATGGGTTTTGTCATAATAGTTGTTTTTTGTTCTTTATGCTTTTCTCTGCCTTTCAAGTGGGAATAGCTCTTACTTTTAAGCATTATTTTACAAAGCAATTTCGCCCCAAATAGATTTTCAAACATGAAATTTATGTTTTTATTCCTAGGAGAAATGCTACTTGATAGCACTTTGCTATTCTAATGTACTTTTGGATTTTTAAAATCTCTATTCATAACTAAGTGATTTTTTTCTTTTATTTGTCAGATTTTTGTGTCAGAATATATAATCTATGCTAAAATTAATTGAAGCATCAATAGAATTGGCAGTGCCTTTTGTTTGAAAGAACCATCCAGTTAAATGTTTGGGCTGTTCAGAGTTGTTTTTTGGAGATAATTGCTTGAGAACTTTTTTCAGTAGTTTCCTTGATTATAGGGTATTATCATTTTCACTTCCTCTTGAGTCCATTTTGGCCATTTATACTTTTTCATAAAACCACCCACATCAGGGCATTTATATTCATTAGATAGGACTGTATAGAAAATTACCTTATAATTTGTCATATCCACTATATCTATAGTTTTATCTCTTATTTATTCATTATATTTTCACGAGATTTGTCTCTTTCTATTGATTTTTTTCAGAAGAACTGCCTCTTCAACATGCTTATCAGTTCTTTGGATTTTCTATTTTCTCATTCATTTGTTTTCTTTCTTCTGTTTTTTGTTTGTTTTTTCTTTTTGATACAGAGTCTCACTCTGTCACCCCGGCTGGAGTGCAGTGGTACAGTCTTAGCTCACTACAATCTCCCCCTCCCGGATACAAGCAATTCTCCTACCTCAGCCTCCCACATAGCTGGGATTACAGGTGCCCACCACCATGCCTGGCTAATTT
>NW_012116599.1:10432016-10433460 GCF_000951035.1 Colobus angolensis palliatus
ATTTGTGTACTTTTTGTAGAGATGGGGTTTTGCCACATTGCCCAGGCTGGTCTTGAACTTCTGGGCTCCCGTTCTTCTGGCTCAGCCTCCCAAAGTGCTGGGATTACAGGTGTGAGCCACCACATTTGACCCCTCTCTGTATTTCATTCATGACATTTCCAGATATGTAAATATATCAAATTTTCCATCATGATTTCTTTCCTGTAGAAAGTGCCTACTTTATATTCACCAATGTTTTCTTCTAGCACTGCTATTTCCATTACTGTGAAATCTTCAGTCATCATTACTTTTATTTTAAAATTCTTGGCAACTGCAAAGTATTGACTTTTCAAGATAAATTTTAGCATGATTTTTCTACTTGTCCACAAAAGTATGTTAGGACTTCAATTGGATTTACTTTAGTTTGAGCAAGAATTGACGTTTTCATAATCCTCCTATCCAGAAGTGTGGTTTGTCTTTTCACTTACTTAGCTTCTTCTCTACAGCAGAATTGTGCCTTCCTTTATATCGTTTATAAACTTGTTCCTAGGAATGCTACATTTGTAGTTGCTATTGTGATGGGGGTAATTTACCATCAGCGTGCTTCCAGCTGCACGTTGTAATGGTGTGTGTCCCCGCAGCTGGGTGGTTGGGGCTGTTCACAGACAGCCATTTTCGTAGAGTCCTTGCGGGTCAGCCTCCCCTTCCTGCAGTCCGGGTATCTGGAGAGAGAATCTCGTGTGAAGAGGCCCCTGGGAGTAGGAACTGGCAGGGATAGAGATTCAGTCATGAAGGTTATCTCTCCAGAACCAATCACTAAACCACCTCTCTCCAAAGAAGCTCTTTCCACCAAAGAATTTCAGCATCACATCTAGCTCTGTGGCTCACCCTGAGACCACATGTGCAGCAGGATAATCAATGAAAGGTCTAACAGAATCTTCTGAGCTGATAATGAAGGATTCTGTTCCTCCTTCTGCAAGCCACACCTATCACCCATGGTGGCTCCTGTGTGAAACCCGACCTACCATTATGAAAATCTCACCTCCTTGTCTGTGAAGAAAACATTAAAAATGAGATTCTGGGGACTAGGCACAGTGGTTCACCCCTGTAATCCCAGCACTTTGGAAGGCCGAGGCAGGCGGATTCCTTGAGGCCAGGAGTTCAAGACCAGCCTAGCCAACATGGTGACACCCCATCTCTACTAAAAATACAAAAAAATTAGCCAGGCATGGTGGCGCATACCTGTATTTCCAGCTACTCCAGAGACTGAGGGCAAGAATAGCTTGAACCTGGAAGGTGGAAGTTGCAATGAGCTGAGATTGTACCACTGCACTCCAGCCTGGGCAACGGAGTGAGACTTGATCCAAAAAGAAAAGAAAAAAAGAAAAGAAAAAGAAAATAAGATTCTGAAGGCCAGGTGTGGTGGTTCATGTCTGTAGTCCCAGTACTTTGGAGGCTGAGGCAG
>NW_012116599.1:10435620-10436471 GCF_000951035.1 Colobus angolensis palliatus
AAATAAATCCATTAAACATTGTCAATTGGTTTTTGACAAAGATGCCAAAACAATTAAATGAGAAAAGCAAAATTTTTTAAACAAATAGTGCTGGGACACCTGTATAACCATATGGAAAAGAAATAAACCTCAACCCCTACCTCACACCTTACATTAAAAAATCAGTTAAAAGTGGATCACAGATCTATATATGAAACCTAAAACTAAAAGACTTTTGAAAGAAAGACTATGAGAATATCTTCAAAATTTGAACATGGGTGTTGAAAGAATTTTTAGGCAGGACATTGAAAGCACTAACAATAAAATTAAAATTTATACATTGAGCTTGATCAAAATTACAAATTTCTACTCATGAACAAAATTTTAAAAGTGAAATACCACAGTCTGAAAGGAAATATTCACAATGAATATACATGACAAAAGACTTGTATCCACAATATAAAATGAATTCCTACAAATCAATAATTAAAAGACAATCTAAATGACCAAAAGACCTGAGCAGACACTTCACAAAAGAAGATATACAAATGGCCAATACCACATAAAAAGATGTTCAGCATCATTAGTCATCAGAAATATATAAATTAAAAGTACAATAAAATAAAATTTTACTAAATAGAATTTAGTAAATTCTATTTACTAAATAGATATGTTGGCAGGGCTGTACCGAGATGGGGAGAGAGTCATGTGAATGGTCTGTACAGATCAGGCAATAAGGCAGTGCAATTTCTGCACAGAATTTAAAAATGATAATAAAACTAACTAAAAATTGACCTACTTTACATTATCACAATGTATTCACATTTCTAAACAATGTCAGTGATAAAATATGTCTATCTTGTAGGGTGGGC
>NW_012116599.1:10445151-10448478 GCF_000951035.1 Colobus angolensis palliatus
AACAGCCCTTCCCACTGAGGCCAATCACACCGAAGTTGATGAGGGAAGGGAAGAGTTAGTGGAGAGGGCTCAGCCAAGAGGCTCAAAATCAATGCAAGGAAGATGAGGACTGAAAAGCAGCTTGGAGATTTCAGCCAGGTGGAGGTGGAGGAATAGAAGCCAGATTGAGCTAGGATGAGTGTGGGGAGTGATAAGGAAATGGAGACCAAATTTTCAAGAAGTTTGGCTAAGAAGAAAAGAAGATAAACAGGGTATCCAGAGGAGGTGGACGTGGGGTCAAAGAAGGGGTTTGTTCTTGTTGTGAGGCTAATACAAGCATGTTTCAGAGCTGACAGGAAGAGCTGGAAAGTTAGGAGGCGGGGACTGATCGATGTCTCAGGTGTCTGATATGGGGGGGGTGGAATCCTCAGACGCCTCTTCCACGGAGAGTGGCAGGAGGAGCACGTGGGCAGACGGGCAGCTGCGGATGGGGGCGAATGTTCTGACAGGCAGGAGGACGTTCTTATGTTGATAGACATAACCCATCTAAAGCCATGGCTTCCAGATTCTCAGTGAAGAAAGTCGAGCTCAGCTGCTGAGAGGAGCGCGGCAGTCTGGAAAGGGCAGGAGGTGGCCGTCGAGAGTGTGGACTGAGTGACAGAGCAGCAGTTCCCAAACCTGAGTGTGTGTCAGAATCACTAAGGGCTTGGTGGGCACAGAACACACCCTCCGTTTCTGAATAGACATAGAAAGGGTTTGCCTTCCTAACAAGTTCCCAGGTGCTGCTGGGGCTGTTGGCCAGGGTGCTTGCTTGGAGAATGACTGGCTACAGAAGTCACAGCTGTCCCACCCCGAAGCTCCAAGGGAACTGCTTTACATGGCTGCCACGGGGCCCCCAAGAGGAGGTAGCATGGTGGTCCCAAGGGGCATGATGGCGCCACTTTCACCAACAGAACTTAGCAGTCCCTGAGCAGAACCTGGAACCAGAGAGGGGAGCAGGAGAAGCTTTGCCACTTGGGTAAGATGCAAGAACAGAACAAAGAGGATTCAGGTGCTGGCAAGAATGACTGTCAGACTGAGCCGAGGGCTCCTGGCCTAGAGTCACTCTCCTCACTCCCAGTGCGGACTCTCATTTCCCTGTCACTTGTCCACACCCTGTGTCTTTCCAGTTCCCACCCAAATCTCCTGTCTTGCCTGGAGCCTGGGCTGCACCACGACCCCACTCACTCTGCTGTCCTTCCCTGAGTCCACAAAACTCAGTATGCAACATGGACCTCCCACTGCCTCCTGGTGCCCCTTGGATTATTGACTGGCTATACTGTACTCCATCAAATCTAAGATGCTATCGCTTGTGAGAGACGTTACTTAATCACTGCCAATTATAATTGTAAAAGATATCTTGATTCCCAAGATGTTAAAATGTGAAGAAATGTGTTTCTTAGAATCCATGGAATATGGATTCTTGAGCATCTACCAGAGCAGTAGCTCTGAGCAGGTGATCTGCAGAGCATCGTGGTCCCCAAGACCTGTTCAGGGGGGTCTCCAAGGTCAAAACTGTTTTTTGCAACAATATAAGATGTTATTTGCCCTTTTCACCCTCATTCTCTCATGCATGCAGTGGAAATTTCCAGAGACTACATGTGTGATGACATAGCTTTAATGCCCAATGGAATATATGTATTCTTGTGTCTTAAAACTTCCTGAGTTTTAGTTTCTAATATGGTAAATGTTGATAGATATAAGCCACCTAAACAAAAGCTCCTGGGGTCCTGAAACCAAAAAATTTAGGAATCACTGCACTAGGTTGTGCGCCTGGCACTTGGCCAGCACTGAGCCCATGGTCAAGGGTAAGGAGAGGCCCGAAGAGTGCTGAAGGTGCAAAGGAAAGGGACTTATCCCAGCCAATCCAGGAAGGCCTTCCAGGGGAAGTGGGGTACTCGCCTGCCAGTCTCAGGCATGCAGATGCTTCACCCAGGTGGCCCTGTCTTGCTGACTAGCGATTTGTGCCAAACCAGCTCTGCGACCCTGGGTTTAGTCATGCTACTTTCTATCACTATTAACATGAGGCGTATGTGTAGGTCACAGAGGCTGTGACGAAAATTAAACAATAGAATGCACGTGAAAGAATGCCACACATACAAGATTTCACATGACCACATCCTTGGTGGCTGGGTTGTGTCTGGGGCATCTCTGTTTTCTGCCACAGAGCTTAACACAATGCTTGGCACACTGAAGTGCTTGGAAAGCACTGAGTGATGGAGTGCTTGTTGGGGATGTGGCCTAAGCAAGGTGTGGAGCTTGCCTTCTCCAAACACCAGGGTTCACATCGGATCTGGAGCAGGTGATGAGCGGTAGCCCATACCACCTTCCTCTCTGGCTCTGGGCCAAACCAGATTCCTCCTGTCTCCTCCAAACCATCTGTCTTCTTCCACCTCCCCATTCCCTCCCCTAGTTCCCCAGGCTGGTGGCCTTAGCATCAGTTAGACTTTCTTCTTTCTCCACCTGTCTGTCCTCAAGTCTGCTAGGTTCATCCAAGATCTGAGCCAAGATGTCTGGGTCTGGGACATGGGCGCTAAGGGCCCAAGGCAGCTGCAAAAGACCTGAAAGGTAAGAAGAGAGATCAGTGGAGGACCCCGGACTGTCCTCAAGAAGCTGGCGGACTCCCCTGCCCTCCACTGGCAGCCCAACAGCAGAACCAAAGCGGACCATTCAGCACAACCTGTGTGTGTTGCTGGGCGCTGTCCCTGGCCCAGTCTGTACCAGGAGCAAAGAGGAAAGATTCAGGGCGTCAGTGGCAAGAGCAGCCATCCCAGCAACAGAAGACCCTGCCTCCCCAGTACCCATGATACTTTGCAGAAGCAGAGTCTTGAGTGGACCCCGAGCCTCTGATACCCGCCCTGGGGGTCTTCCCACCACTCTCGCCAGGGTCCTCCTGGATGAGTGAGACAAGGGCAGTTCAGGAGGTCACCCAATAACTGAGGTCGCAGCAACACGAAGGAGTCAGGGAGCAGGGGCGGCCTTCCCTTCTCACTCCTGGCGGCTCCAGCGTGCACCCCAGGGCCCCTCAGGAAGGTTTTGCAGCAATAAAGAATGAAGGCAGAAGCAAGATGGAGAATGAAGGAGGCGTGGATGGCTTCAGAAGGCAAGGCGAGGCAGCAGGCGCCTGCCTCAAAGCCTCCTCCCTGAGCCAAGGACAGGTCGGAGGAGGGGGGCGTGGGGGCAGGTACAGCGGAGGCTCCAGCGTTTCTAAAGGGGAAGATCTGATGTGGGGCAGGAGAGACGGGGGAGTTGTCTGGAAGCTGCATTTGCCTGGCAAACACTGGGTTAACAAAGACTTGCGTTGCGGGG
>NW_012116599.1:10448978-10449356 GCF_000951035.1 Colobus angolensis palliatus
GGCTGACAAGGCGTCGGCGTCGGCCCCGGCGCCGGCCTCGGCCACCGAGATCCTGCTGACGCCGGCTAGGGTGAGAGGGTCTGGGGCTCAGGCTGGGGGTCGGGGGACCCAGGCACGCGCCCCAGGCGCGCCCCGTCGGCTCTGGGGACTGCCCGAGACCCATCAGAGCCCCAGTGCCCGGGGTGGAGCGGGGTTGGGAAGTCTCGAATGATTGCTTATCCCAGAGGAGGGGGCTTGAGTCCCGTACTAAAGCGGCAGCCAAAAGCCGAAGTCCCCAGAGTAGGAGGAGTCTGGTTCTGGTCCTCAGGTGGAGAAGCGCTCGAGGTCTCTTCCAAAAGTGGGGGCCCCTCGCCGCCTGATAGGGGGAGGGGGCTGGTC
>NW_012116599.1:10449946-10459823 GCF_000951035.1 Colobus angolensis palliatus
TTCCTCCGCCTTCCCTCTGGCCTGGGGGAGAGAAGGCATTTCCGCCGTGGAAAACTGTCTGAGCTGCGTGCCTTGTGTCCGGGAAGGGCCCGCAGGGGGCAGAACGCGTGGCGGGCAGGGACAGGGAGGGAGGGAGAGCTGGCCCAGCCAGGTTTTATTGTGCCCGGCAAAGGTATCTACGTGGGCGACGCCCCCAGCGGTCTTGTGGCGCACCAAGCCCATGCCCTGCCCGCCTCCCCACCCCGCACTGAGGCAGGAGTAAGAAAGTCTTTGTCCACTGCTTACCCCCTTCCTGCTGCAGGCTTCTGAAGAGTCTTCCTGAACGCCTAGCCCCCTCCCCAGGTTTTGTGGCTCAGATTCAGTCTTGCCTGGGGCATTAAGGGGCCTGCAGAGGATGACCTGGACCCTGGAGGAGGGGGGCGCTGGAGAGGGCCGTCAGAATTGGGTGTCAGCCTGGGCAGAGAACCTGAGTGAAGAATGCCAGGAGACTGAGAAACCCCTGCCCTTTTATGGTGGTGGCTGCAGCGACCAGTGGCTCAGAGCCACAAGATTCAACAACCACCGAGGCCAGGTTGGGAGTTGCTGTGCACCCCATCAGAGCAGCTCCCCCCTTCATCTGAAGCTTAGGTGGAGGGGTGGCTCCATATTTGAAGAAGATGGTTCCGCAGCTTTAAAAGTTTGCAAGGGGTTCTTCAAGCTTCGTTTTTTTTGGAAAGGAAGCTGCCCTCCACTCAGCCTGGGGAGGGGCAGGGATGGGGGCAGGAGGCAGCACGCTTGCCCATCTCTTTTCCCAGCCACCTCTTCCTGGAGATATTTGAGGAGGGAGGACCAGGTCAGACAGTGGGAGGGTGTCATTCCAACTCCATCAAAAGGTCCCCCAGATTTTGCAGGAGCGGCACATTCTCCAGCCGCAGCCTGCTGATGGCATGGGGTTGGGCAGTCTGACAGAGACCTGCGTCTCCGGGCATAACTGATATCCTAGCTTCTGGCTTCTCGTCAGGCTCTGAAATTGAGCGTCCTTTCTTCCCCCTCACCCAGCATGAAATGGAAATATCAACATCTTCCTGCGTGCTGTTTGTAATGGCCTTGAGCCTGCTGAGTACCTCCTCCCCAAAACTTTGTTAGTTGGACAGGGTCCCCTCCCTCTCTTAATTGGCAAGGGGGAGCTTAGGAGTATACGATCTGGGGAAAGAATTAGAATCCTAGCACCTTTAGGACAGAACGGCATGTTAGTAAACTTTCACAGCTTCCCGAGGCCCTGGCATGGTGCAGAGGGACTTGAGGTGTTGCATGTTGGCTCTGCCCATCACCTGCTAGATTTGGAGCCTTGGAAACAGTTCACTTCTGCGGGCCTCCTGTTGCCCCACTTGGCCAACGGGCACATTTCCTCCTCACCCAGTTTCTGGCAAGGAGCCAGGCCTCCTCTCCTGCCCCCAGCAATAAGCAGGCAGGAGGCTGATTTCTCAGGTGTAGCTCAGCGCGCTGAAAACGATGGCAACCAGGAAGCTACTTTCTCAGGGCAGGGCGTGTAGATTTTGTCCCATGCTGTTGGGGACGCCCAGGAAAGATTATTAAAACGTTTCTTCTGGCTGGCAGTGACCCCAGAACCCTCCTTGGTGTCTGAACTGGACTCCAAAACAAGATTTATTTTTGTCTATTTTTTTGTTGTTATTTATTGTTATTATTATTTTGAGACAGAGTCTCACTCTGTCACCCAGGCTGGGGTTCAGTGGCATGATCTTAGCTCATTGCAACCTTCACTTCCAGGTTAAGCAATTCTCCTGCCTCAGCCTCCCAAGTAGCTGGGATTACAGGCACCTGCCACCATGCCTGACTAATTTTTGTATTTTAGTAGAGACGGAGTTTCACCATGTTGGCCAGACTGGTCTCAAACTCCTGACCTCAGGTGATCTTCCCACCTCAGCCTCCCCAGAGTGTTGGAATTACAGGCTCCCGTGCCCTGCCCAAAACAAGATTTAAAAAGTGATCCCTGGGAGGAGCACTCGGTGAACAGATGATTGTGTGTTGGGGCGGTTCTTGACCCGTTCCAGGCCCGGAGTGAGGGTGGGGTGGGGGCAGGGCGAAGCGGCAGGAGCACCCTCTCGGTGGGCACTGCCCTTGCTTCTGAGCAAAAACTGCAACACAAGGAGGATTTTGTCTGTGGACCTGAGGCTGGAAGGAAGTGCCTCGGTGGGCCAGGGAGGGATGGGGGGTGGGGGCCAGCTGGGCTTCCAGCTGCCCAGCCTCCCCACGTGGTGTTTTGACTCTGAGATAATGAGGAGCCTGCGCTGATGGGCCGCTGGGACACTGCCAGCTTGGGAAGTGGGCTGGACCGGAAGCACCCCGTGGGGCAGCAAAGCACCCCCTCACACCGCCAACTGGATCCCTCTTCCCCTTTGGGGGCCCACTGGCTGGCCGTGCCCCTCTTAGCCCACCCCTTCTCCCCACACCCTGCCTGTGCCTGCATTCACACACACACACACACACACACACACACACACACACACGCACAAATGTGGGCATGTAAAGGCTCATGAGCTGAGGGCTGCAAGGGGAGAAAAACAAGTTAAATACAATCATCTTCTTTCCTCTGTAATTTTCTCCTTGGCATTTGCCTTTGATTAATGGTCCAGTGTCACCCCCTCCCCAGCCTGCATACCTGGGGATCAGATTTCACTTTCCTTGTGTGTCCTGGCTTCAAGCCCTTGGCAGAAGGAGCTGGGTCTCCTGGAGTGGTTGGGGGAGGGTCCCGTACCAGCCAGGAGGGCAAATCTGGCCAGCTTGGAGCCCTATCCCAGTGTCCTGATGCCCGCTGACCAAGAGGGCCTGGCCCGAAAGGACCTTGTGAAGCGGTGGCCCTGCTCCATCAGGTCCTTCCCTGTGGCAGCGTGGGGACTTTCAGGGCTGTCATCCATTCCTGGGATTTGGCACCCCGGCAGGCCCCACGGTGGCTTTTCTGCTTTCCTGCTGCTTCTCTCTCCATTCCCTCATTTCTGCCCGCTTCTCTCAGCAGTCCTTGCATGTTTCAAGACGTCAGCAGATTGCCAGTGAGGATGAGTTTCTCTTAGTGCGGAGAAAAAGTGTTTATGGTGAAAACACAGAGGCATAACCTGGCCAGCCCCTCTGTCCCCTACCCCACTCTCTCCCAGGTTCCCTCTCCCCATGAGGGCGCTTCCAGCAGTGAGCTTTTGTTCTCTGGAGGTGCCTTGACTATCAGGGATGGAAGAGAAGAGGGAATTCACCTGGCCCAGCCAAGCCGAGAGCACATCTGCACAGATGCTGCCCATGGGGCCTGCGGTCTTGAATGGAGGACAGGAGAGTGACTGGGGGCCCCTGACCCTGTTGGCAGATGGCATCTGTGCCTCTGGACCACTGGGCTCTGTGTGCTTAGGTGGACAGTGTTTGCCCACTCTCCTCTCCCCCAGCTAGGCTCTGTCTTGAATCATACAAAACACATACACTTGATGGGTGCCCTGGCCTCTGTGGTCTGGAGCCTGGGAAAGAAAGCTGCTGAGGACCAGGAGAGATGTGGTGAGATGAGACGGCCCCCTAACCCCCATCTTCCCTGTTCTCAGCCTGGGCTTCGGGAGCGCGTTTCTGGCCGCGGAACCCCTCCAGGCAGGCTGCAATCTGCAATCATAGTTGCAGTTAATTTGCACATTGTTACCACAGGCTGGGGCCCGGAAGCGCTCCCCTCCAGCCTTGGGGGTCTACCGAGTTAATGCTACAGTTGACTGGTTTACCCCTGACCATTTTGGCCCTGGTTTTGGTAAATCATTTAATGAGTGCCCCTGTGGGTCTCAGTTTAAACTGTCAGGGAGAGGCCCAGGCCTCTCTCGGGTCCCTGGACTTCTGGCTCATGCGCCCTTCACTCGGAGAGCTCTGTTGCCTTGGAAACAATATGCAATATTTTTCTACTTTCTAAATGGGAGCCCCCGTCCCCAGATGCCTCTCTGTAACTGCTTCCTGTGGGGAGCAACATTTTTCTGAGTCTACAGCATGATAGGTGGAGCACCTGGGGTCTCAGGAAGGCGGGCCATTCGGCCATCTTTCTAGTGACCTGGGCACCAGGGATCCCGAGGGGCCAGGGCTCTGGGATGAGCCCAGGCTCCCTGATGCCCCACTGTCCCCAGACAGGTGTAAATACCCCGAGATCACAGGCTGCTTTGAGGGCCAAAGGGACAGTGAGGGTTCCAGGGCTTTGGAGTTTGAGCCTCCGTGTTGATTGGGCACAGTAGGCAGAGGCAGCACTGGGGTGGGATTTAGGGGTTCTCCCTCTGTGTGGGGCTTTGTGGAGGAAATGCCTTTGCCTCCAAGCAGGGACATCTGTGCTTTCCTGTCTACTTCCTGGTAGCCTGGAATGCTCCCTTCTGCGCTTCTCATGATGGTGCCTCTGAGGGCTTGGCTCTGCAGGTTGGAGGGGAGCTGGGAGGGTGGCAGGGTGGCTGAGCTCTGGTGTGTGCTGGGGGTATCAGCAGGGCCGTGAAAGAAGAGTACCCACCGCCAGTCTAGGTAAGGTGGGGGATCCCCAGCCTTCACAGTGAGGGGTCTTGGCAGGAGCCCCTGCCCTTCTCAGCCACACCTGCCACTGCTGCTCTTCAGCTGGGGCCATGGAAGCCTCACCTTCTCTCTGCTCTGCCTTCTCCAACCTCCCTCTCTGGGGCCTCTGAGCCCAGCCCCTCCCCCAGGACAGGGAGACACAGGACCCAGTTCTGCAGCCCAGCAGAAAGGTGGAAAGGTGGAAAGGCAGGCGGAAAGGCGAGGCAGCCCTTTGCTATAAAGCTAGCAGGCCTCTCCTTGTCGGTGAATTTGATTTGTGAAACAGGCCCTCGGGCTCTCACATGTAGCACTTTGACTTTTTTTTTTTTTTTCCTTTTCTGTCTTTCCGGTTGTTAGCAATCTCACAAGCTAGCTTCTTTGGTTTTCCAGAATGCAGAAGCAAAAGTCTGGCCACAGTGCAGCCTCAACAGCTGTCCACAGAGGCAGCCCTAAAAAGGAAAGGCTCGGCTGATAAAGATCTGCTATTTTTATCTAGTACTTTATCCTTTACAAAGGGCTTTTAGGTTCTTTGTCTGGTTTAATCCCAGCAAAACCCCTGTCAGGCAGAGTCTGCTCACATTTTGCATGGGAGACCTGAGGAGGGGGAGGTTGCAGCGCCCCGCTGGGCCTGTAGCCCCACTTGACCCCTAAATACAATCTGAGCCTGGTGTATGTGGCGTCCTGAGGGCAGGATTCGCAGCTGCTGTGGCAGCCTGGCCTGTGTCAGGGTCAGCACCTTTCCTTAAGACCTGCTCGGGAGCGCCGGAAGGGCGGGAGGGCATCCCTGGTGCCTGGTTTGCAAGAGCTCCTTTGTGGCTTGATCCCTGGGAGATGCCAGCAGAATGTGGCACCCCCGTCTCTTGCAGCTCCCAGGAGTCCATTGGCAAATCAGAGCCATTTAGTTCCCACCCCCTCTGGCCAGCGGCTGTCCCTGAGGGCCCTGTGTACTGTGGCCATGCCCGCCACTTGCTGGCGACCTTGGTTAGTGACCCTGACTGCTGAGGACGTGACAGTGGGTGGGTGGTCCGTATGATCACGGGGCCCCTAAAGGGGGCAAGGTGGGGAGAGGCCCCAGGCCTCCTCATGGGCCAGGCAGCAAGGGCAGTGGTTTGACCTCCCACACCCTCCAGGCAGGCTCCCTTGTGGGCCGACTTGAGGGTCAGGGTGCAGGACAGGCAGGGGCACCCCATAGTGAGGATGCTGGGGGCCAGCTGACCTGCTCATGCATGTCCCCAGCGAAGGGAGGGTCCTCCAGACGTTTTCTGTCCTTTTCCTAAGCAGGGCAGGTCAGACCCTCAGCTCCCCAGGGCCCAGGCCCCACACTCCCCTGTGCTCTAAAAGGGTGGGAGGTGAAACCTGAGGAGCACAGCAGGAGCCCCCATGGCAGGACCCCTGTGCTGTGCTGAGAGATGGGGCCTGTCCTGAGTCACTTAGGCCTGAACCACCCCCTCCAGGGGGAAGGGAGAAAAGAAATTCCCATCCCAGAACGTCTGGCCGGAAAGGGCCTGAGAGGTCACTTGGTCTGACCTGCTCGTTTTGCAGTTGGGGAAGCTGAGGCCCAGAAAGTGCTAAGCAGGCAGGTAGTGGCAGAGCCAGAATGAGAAGCTTCAGGCTCTGGGACTGGATCCCCTCCCCTCCCCTATACTGCGGCAGTCTGCAGGAACTGACCTCTAACCTCGCTCTTGGCCGTATCTGGACACCATGGAGGAGGGATTAAATGGTGAACATTGGAGGCAGAGACTGGCCCTGGGGCTTTTACAGCATCTCCAAGGGTGAGCAAGGGACCAGGGGAAGGTATGGCAGGTAGGGAGGAAAACAAACAGAAAATTGACCAAGCTCACCTGGCTGGCCCTTGGTCAGTGCTCTGGGTAAAGCAGTTTTATTGAATTTTATACTCACACACCTACGTCCACCACCCCACACACGTGGCCTGGAGATGGGTTAGGTTGGCTTCTTGGCAGCCCTGCAGCTATCGTCTTGAGCCCAGTTCTGGCTCCCAGAGCCCATTTTTCCAGAAGCCTTCTAGCCTGGCCTTCCGGACATTTCTCTTCTGGCAGGAGCTCCCTGGTGTATGGAAGCTTCCAGGCTTCATCCTGTAGCTGTTACACCACTTGTAACAGCCTGCTTGACTGTGCTGGTCGGTGCCTGTGGGGGCCAGTGTGGATCGCAGGCCTAGAGCTCCCTGGCTGGGGACAAGCACCCATGCCCAGACCCCATGGGGCTCCTGGAGCCCCTTCCCCCATCAGTCATGGCCTCCTTGGTGGAGTTAAGCAGCCTTTATGCAGCCTGCCCACCTCCCGTTGCCTTCATTTTAGTCTTTCCTCTGCCCCTTGGTTTTAGAGTGAATCTTGTCACTCCCCAGCTCAAAAGCCTTCCCCAGGCTCCCCATCACCCAGAGCAGCAACTCCCAGCCTGCCTGGTGTGTCTCGATTCCTATAGACATTTCTAAGTCCCTGAAGTCACCGAGGCCGGGTCGGTGCGTCCCCCATCTTCCGTTTGAAATAATGTAGCATGGTCACGGCTGGTGTAAGCAAGAGGCATAAGAGCTCAGATAACTCAAAATGTACCTGCTGAACCCGGTGCATCCCTTTCAGTGACTTCCAGGTGTGTCTCGGTTTCTCTTTCAAGGTTTGTCTCAGTTTCACTTTAGCCAGGATGAGTCCAGGCGACCCTGGTGGGCCTTCCCTTCCCTTCCAGGTGTCATCCCTTTCCCCCAGGACTCCCTCCGGGCCCAGCCAGCGGGTGAAGCCTGACTTAGGGAAGGGGGGATTTCCAAGGGAGGGGCCCTGGCCCCCACTGACCCAGCTTTGCTGTCCACAGGAGGAGCAGCCCCCACAACATCGATCCAAGAGGGGGGGTTCAGTGGGCGGTGTGTGCTACCTGTCAATGGGCATGGTCGTGCTGCTCATGGGCCTGGTGTTCGCCTCTGTCTACATCTACAGATACTTCTTCCTTGCGCAGGTGAGGGGCCGGGCCGGGAGGGGGCCTCGAGAAAGGGTCACATCTACAGAGGCGTGGAGGGAAGGGAAGTGCCTGCAAGGGGGCAGCAGGAAGCCCCGGACATGCCCTCAGGTGGGAGTGGGTGCCCGGCCAGCCCACAAGACTGGGGTACCCCCTTCTCCTTGGGGCATCCTTGGATGCAGGCCAGTCCCACCTTTAGCCCCTTGTCCTGGGGAGCCAAGCGTGAATGCAGGTGACAGCACTGGGCCCACCCCACAGGGCCACCCTGGGGAATTCTCACCAGAAACTCAGGTCCAGCGGAAACTGGAACGGCATTCCCCCTCCAGAGCTCAGACTCTGCACCTGCGGGTCACGCTTTAAGGCTGACCTAATTCTGCCTGTGCGTGGACATTTGGGTTACCAAACAAGAGAGGGAGAGGGGTGGGCACAGGTAGTGTCCACCACTTCTTTCCAGAAGCGTGAGGCACCTATCGCCCCCCTCCCCAGGGGACATGGGCACAAAGCTAGGCCAACCCAGACCTGGGAGGGAGGGAGTGTCGCTGTGTGGTTGGAAATGAAGGTAGGTAAATTGAAAGGATAAACCTACGTACAACTCACAGGGAACCTCAGGGTGGCACAAAGGTTGGGACTTGCCAGTCTTTTATGACCCAAGTGACCTCCCACTCCTAAGCATTTGCCTTTGTTGTCCCCCAGTTTTTCCACGATGGATATTGCTTAAGAGTTTGCATTCCTGGGGCTTTCCCCTTGAAAGCTCAGCTCACACATACCTGTCAACTGCCCTTTTTGTGCAGCATTCCCCTGCCCTGCCCCACCCCCTCCATGACCTGCATCCCCCTTGTTCCAGGGTCCTGTGGGGGGGGACCCTCCCCCAGGCCTCTTCCTGTTGTGGCCCTACCCTAGGACCTGGTCCAGCATTTCCTGGTCTCCCCTGTCCCACTCTCAACTCACACCCTTCTCCCCGCACCCCAATTCGGTGTGTGGACACCTCCCATCAGCCCCTGGGTCTGTGCCCTGGGACAGTATTAGGGGTATCCAGCCACAGTGGGACGCAGCCCCAGAGCCTCACCTTCCCTGGGCTCTCATCCCTGCACAGCCCGCAGGAGCCCCCATGCTGCAATGACTCATCCTCCCTGGAGAACTTGCACTGAATCAAACAGAGACAGTGGAATCCTGCCCATCCCAGGCCAGGAGTCCCAAACATGCATCTACAGGCCCCTCCAGGAGCCCCCTCCAGAAGTAAGAGTGGGCAGACTGGCCCGCCCGGCCATTCAGTTGATGGGATCGCGCCAGGCTGCCTGGCCTCCCTTACTGATGGAGCGACTGGACTGGCCCGCCAGACACAGTGTCTGTCAAGGTTTCTCCAAGACAGGGGTCAGGGATGTCCAGGAAGGGTGATGGCACTTGTCCGAGGCTGGACATGGAGATGACCGTGGTGGGGGCACGAGACTCTAACAGTGTTGCCTCCAGCTCCACCTCCCCACCTGCCATGTTAGGCCCCTCCAGGTCTGTAGGCCAGGACAGCAGGTGACAAGAAAGGCAGATGTGCACAGGCCTAGGTGCCCAACTCTTAGGTTCGTCCCTGTGGACCCCCTGCCAACCCCAGGCTCTTTCTCTGGTGTCTGCACCTCTGTGGAGGGCTCGGAGGTGGCCAGGTCCTACTCCTGCTGGTCCACTCCATTTCCCAGTCACAGACTCAGGGAATTGGCAGCCAGAAGGGACCTTAGGGATCATCATGCTTTACAGATGGGGAAACTGAGGCCCACAGAGGTCTGCTACCTAGGACCCGGCAGACCCAGCTCATCCTCCCTCCCATTTGTGAAGCTGGGAATCGCCTTGCCCAAGACTCAGCTCATCTCCTCACTGGCAGCCTGAGACCCTGACCTGATGCCCCACCGTCTCAGTGTCTCCGTCTGCGAAATGGGTCTCACAGTCCCTGCTCTTCTCACTTCCCCAGGCTTTTGGGGCATGCAGTGGACAGGTAGGCAGAGGGGGCCTTGCAGAGTGCACTGTATGACCAGCCTCTCTGACTGTCTGTCTGTTTCTCTCTCCGCCTTGCTCAGCTGGCCCGAGATAACTTCTTCCGCTGTGGTGTGCTGTATGAGGACTCCCTGTCCTCCCAGGCCCGGACTCAGATGGAGCTGGAAGAGGACGTGAAAATCTACCTCGACGAGAACTACGAGCGCATCAATGTGCCTGTGCCCCAGTTTGGTGGCGGCGATCCTGCAGACATCATCCATGACTTCCAGCGGGTGAGGCTGGCCAGGGCCTGGGGGGTGGGCAGGTGTCCCGGGGACCCAGGGCAAGGGGAGCAGGAGCGAAAGGAGACTCCTCAGAGTACAGCAGGTGTCTATGGTTAGGCTTACCAGGGTCTTCAAGA
>NW_012116599.1:10459873-10465352 GCF_000951035.1 Colobus angolensis palliatus
CACCTCCCATCAGCCCCTGGGTCTGTGCCCTGGGACAGTATTAGGGGTATCCAGCCACAGTGGGACGCAGCCCCAGAGCCTCACCTTCCCTGGGCTCTCATCCCTGCACAGCCCGCAGGAGCCCCCATGCTGCAATGACTCATCCTCCCTGGAGAACTTACACTGAATCTAACAGAGACGGTGGAATCCTGCCCATCCCAGGCCAGGAGTCCCAAACATGCATCTACAGGCCCCTCCAGGAGCCCCCTCCAGAAGTAAGAGTGGGCAGACTGGCCCGCCCGGCCATTCAGTTGATGGGATCGCGCCAGGCTGCCTGGCCTCCCTTACTGATGGAGCGACTGGACTGGCCCGCCAGACACAGTGTCTGTCAAGGTTTCTCCAAGACAGGGGTCAGGGATGTCCAGGAAGGGTGATGGCACTTGTCCGAGGCTGGACATGGAGATGACCGTGGTGGGGGCACGAGACTCTAACAGTGTTGCCTCCAGCTCCACCTCCCCACCTGCCATGTTAGGCCCCTCCAGGTCTGTAGGCCAGGACAGCAGGTGACAAGAAAGGCAGATGTGCACAGGCCTAGGTGCCCAACTCTTAGGTTCGTCCCTGTGGACCCCCTGCCAACCCCAGGCTCTTTCTCTGGTGTCTGCACCTCTGTGGAGGGCTCGGAGGTGGCCAGGTCCTACTCCTGCTGGTCCACTCCATTTCCCAGTCACAGACTCAGGGAATTGGCAGCCAGAAGGGACCTTAGGGATCATCATGCTTTACAGATGGGGAAACTGAGGCCCACAGAGGTCTGCTACCTAGGACCCGGCAGACCCAGCTCATCCTCCCTCCCATTTGTGAAGCTGGGAATCGCCTTGCCCAAGACTCAGCTCATCTCCTCACTGGCAGCCTGAGACCCTGACCTGATGCCCCACCGTCTCAGTGTCTCCGTCTGCGAAATGGGTCTCACAGTCCCTGCTCTTCTCACTTCCCCAGGCTTTTGGGGCATGCAGTGGACAGGTAGGCAGAGGGGGCCTTGCAGAGTGCACTGTATGACCAGCCTCTCTGACTGTCTGTCTGTTTCTCTCTCCGCCTTGCTCAGCTGGCCCGAGATAACTTCTTCCGCTGTGGTGTGCTGTATGAGGACTCCCTGTCCTCCCAGGCCCGGACTCAGATGGAGCTGGAAGAGGACGTGAAAATCTACCTCGACGAGAACTACGAGCGCATCAATGTGCCTGTGCCCCAGTTTGGTGGCGGCGATCCTGCAGACATCATCCATGACTTCCAGCGGGTGAGGCTGGCCAGGGCCTGGGGGGTGGGCAGGTGTCCCGGGGACCCAGGGCAAGGGGAGCAGGAGCGAAAGGAGACTCCTCAGAGTACAGCAGGTGTCTATGGTTAGGCTTACCAGGGTCTTCAAGACGCTGCATTTCTCTTGCTGGCAACAATGGTTCTCGCTGAGTGTGAACTAGCTGAGGCTGATTTGCTCCTTGGCCTCCTGCCAGCAGCACGCTGGCTGTCATGGCAGGGCCAGTGTATTGTATCGAGGGGTAGTATGTACACCATCGAGTGCACTGCGTGTACAGCTCAGGGGGTCTCTGCAGAGTGGGTCTCATGCATATTCATGTAACCCCCATGGGGCCTGGGACGGGGCATCTCTCGCTGAGGTCCAGGCTGTCCCAGGAATGGCTGGCCCTCACAGGTTTCATAAATGCACAGCTGGGATGTTACCATGTTTCCCAAACCTCAGCTCTGTAAACTTGAGAAGAAGCTTTATAACAATAGAGGTGTTTAGCAAACAGCTGCTATTTTCCTCTGTCATGTGGCATCTTCTACAACAGGCTAAGAGAAGAGCAGGAAAAGGGAGTGCGCACCCAGGTGTTCAGGAGTCTGGGGTGGCTTGCTGCTGAAGGCCCAGGGCCCCAGGAAAGCGTGGTGGAATTCCTGCCCCTGCTGGCCAAAGCTTCTTGCAGCCCTGCCCAGGTCAGCTGTCACCTCCTGCAGAGACTGACCCGGCCCCTTCTCCTCCCAGGGTCTGACCGCGTACCATGACATCTCCCTGGACAAGTGCTACGTCATCGAGCTCAACACCACCATCGTGCTGCCCCCTCGCAACTTCTGGGAGCTCCTCATGAACGTGAAGGTGCGCAGGGGGTTGGGGGGTGTCTGCAGCGTCCTGTCCCTCCCTTGCCCCCTGTCTCATGCAGGCTAGGTCTGAGGTGCAGGAAGTTCCTGTGTCAGGGGTTGGGGAAGCAAGAGACGTTGCTGTCACCTGGGCCCTGTACCCAGATTGGTCTCGCCTCTGCTATCCCCTGCTTCCACATCTCCAGAGTCAATGCCCTGAGACCGGCTTCCTTAGTGTTCAAGGTTGTACCCTGGGTACAGACTCGTGCATGCGCCATAGCTCCTGGCAGCACAGGCGCAGGCACCAGGCACAGGCGGGAAGTGCCTGGGGACATCAGAAGGGCCAGCCCAGGGGCCTCTGGAGGAGGAAGGTGGGCTGGCATTTTGGGTGAGGGATTGGAGGAAAGCCTGCGGGGCTGACTCACTGCGGCGGCCACCTCGTTTTGCAGAGGGGGACCTACCTCCCGCAGACGTACATCATCCAGGAGGAGATGGTGGTCACAGAGCACGTCAGTGACAAGGAGGCCCTGGGGTCCTTCATCTACCACCTGTGCAACGGGAAAGACACCTACCGGCTCCGGCGCCGGGCGACGCGGAGGCGTGAGTGGCTGGCTTCACCCACTGTAGCCCCTGTCCTGCGCCCCAGACCATGGTTATCTTCAGACAGTGCCTAGCCCAGCTGTCAGACAGCTGACATAGCAGCAGCAATAACAACAGCTAGCGTTAGCAGAGAACTTCGTGCGCCGGGCAATGCTGTGTGCCCTTCATGACCTCTTAAGAGTGTAAGTCATTCTCATTCTCATTATTATGTTTGCTGCCCATTTTAAAGATGAGGAAACAGGTCCAGAGAGGTTAACACCCCGGAGGTCACACAGCAGGGAGGTGGCAGACGTGGGCAGGCTGACTCCAGCTCTCGAGCTCTCCCCATTTGTCACTGTGCTCTCTGGGTGAATCTGGGCCTGGTGTCACTTCCTGGCCCTCCTGTGGCTCAGGCTGAGGCTGGTGGTCTCTCTGACTCAGCCAGGATGTAGGCCTCACTGGGGCTTTCTGTTTCCTCCCAGGGATCAACAAGCGTGGGGCCAAGAACTGCCACGCCATCCGCCACTTCGAGAACACCTTCGTGGTGGAGACGCTCATCTGTGGGGTGGTGTGAGGGCCCCCTCACCCAGAACCCCCTGCCGTCTTCCTCTTTTCTTATTTCCGGCCGCTCTCTGGCCCTCCTCCTTCCCCCTGCTTAGCTTGTACTTTGGACACGTTTCTATAGAGGTGACATGTCTCTCCATTCCTCTGCGACCCTGCCTGCCTCCCTGTACCAGAGCCGTGATCTCTCTGGGGGGCCCCCATCTCTGCTGACCTCCTGGGTGTGGCGGAGGGAGAGGGGATGCCACAAAATGTTTCTGTGTCCCACTGTCTTGAAGCTGGGCCTGCCAAAGCCTGGGCCCACAGTTGCACTGACAGCCCAAGGGGAAGGACCAGTTGGGGGAGCTGGGCGTGTGAGGCCCTGGGCAAGGGGATAGGGCTGGGGGGTGCGGCATGGGCTTCAGAAATATCTGCACAATTAGAAAGGTCCCCAAAAGCTTTTTCCTTGGAGGGTACACTTTCTTCACTGTCCCTATTCCTAGACCTGGGGCTTGAGCTGAGGATGGGACCGTGTGCCCAGGGATGGACCCACCAGAGCACAAGGGAAGGTGACTCCCTGGGGGTGTCCCGGGGACTCCTGTCAGTGCCTTCAGCCCACCAGCAGGAGCCTGGAGTTTGGGGAGTGGGGATGAGTCCGTCAAGCACAATTGTTCTCTGAGTGGAACCAAAGAAGCAAGGAGCTAGGACCCCCAGTCCTGCCCCCCAGGAGCACAAGCAGGGTCCCTGCAGCCAAGGCAGTGGGATGGGCTGCTGAGGAACGGGGCAGGCAAGGTCACTGCTCAGTCATGTCCACGGGCAACGAGCCGTGGGTTCTGCTGAGTAGGTGGAGCTCATTGCTTTCTCCAAGCTTGGAACTGTTTTGAAAGATAACACGGAGGGAAAGGGAGAGCCACCTGGTACTTGTCCACCCTGCCTCCTCTGTTCTGAAATTCCATCCCCCTCAGCTTAGGGGAATGCACCTTTTTCCCTTTCCTTCTCACTTTTGCATGTTTTTACTGATCATTCGATATGCTAACCGTTCCCAGCCCTGAGCCTTGGAGAGGAGGGCTGTAACACCTTCAGTCAGTCTCTGGGGATGAAACTCTTAAATGCTTTGTATATTTTCTCAATTAGATCTCTTTTCAGAAGTGTCTGTAGAACAATAAAAATCTTTTACTTCTGACCTTGACTTGAGTGTGGCTGGAGGGGAGATGGGTGTAGGAGGGGTGCTCCGGGCAGAGTCAAGGAGCTGGACCTCGGGGGCAGCAGGCAGGGAGAAGCCTGCAGACCTTGACATCTGGCCCCTAAAGAGCTGGACATCCTGGACTCAGCCAAGGAGTGTGGGATATCCCCTTCGTAGCACCCTGAATTCCTGCGACCACTCTCTGAGCCAGGTAGAGTTCACACTTTCTGGGTGAGGAGGGGAACAGGGCTGGGAGAGCTTACCGACTCGCCCAAGGTCATGCTGCTTTATGTGCCTGTAAACCACCCTGTAATGTTCTACCTGGCAGATGACATCATTATTGCATGTCCTTAAGCACAAGGGCGGTGTCCTATTCTCCACCACGTCTGGACAATTTGTAACCATTCCTGGGGGATATGAAGTGAGATTTGGTGTGATAATCACAGGGTCACATTCTCCAGAGAATTCTGGAAGCAGCAGGAGAGCTGGCCAGAGCCATGGCTAAGTGGACCCCAGAGGTGGGAACTGTACCCTGCCCTGGGGACCAGTATGGGTACCCACCCGCTTGGTGCTG
Source organism: Colobus angolensis palliatus (assembly GCF_000951035.1). Taxonomy (NCBI): domain Eukaryota; kingdom Metazoa; phylum Chordata; class Mammalia; order Primates; family Cercopithecidae; genus Colobus; species Colobus angolensis. The sequence continues at coordinate 10,464,847 of NW_012116599.1, forward strand.
TTAAGCCTCAGTATCCAGTGAGGGCCATAAAATACTCAAATTAGTGCAGACACACCTTGTTCCCAGATCCAAAGGCAATCATGCAAAGACATCAGGTTTTTTTTATATTTGCTGATTGAAATGCAGTGCAATCACAATTAAAATGCCAACTGGATTTATTTGTTAACTTGACACAATAAATTCTTTTGAGGAAAGTAAACAGAGAATCAGCAGGTGGATCCTATAAAGGGTAAAGAACAGCCCTCCAGATATAAAGCGTTATACACCACAATAATTAAGGAGTTTGGTGTAGCAAGGACAGAGCCCATTGCAACCCAATAGAGGGCCCAGACATTGACTTAAATTACACGAAAATTTAACATACGATTATGGCAGCATTTCCAGTTAGCGGAAGATGTGGGTTTGCTTTTTTTTGTTGTTGTTGTTGTTATTTTGAGATGGAGTCTTGCTCCTGTCACCCAGGCTGGAGTACAGTGAGGCGATCTTGGCTCACTGCAACCTCCCCC
>NW_012116599.1:10465612-10501677 GCF_000951035.1 Colobus angolensis palliatus
TTTTAATTATGAAATGAAACTATGAAAGTACTTGAAGAGATTATTTAAAAGATAATCTTGGAGGAGGAACGGCCTTTCTAAGCATGATATCTACCAGGTAAAAATTGATCTATGAAAAGTTAGAATTTATATACGCAGAGTATACCACAAAGCCAAGAGGTTTATAAGCAGTAAACAGGGAAACGTCTTTCCAAACACAGGGCATAAAAGGGCTATTTTTTTTAATATGCAAAGTTCTTATAAACCGTTATGAAAAATGAACAACCCAATAGATAAATGAACAAATAATATAAACAGTTCTGCAAATCAAAACTAGGGAGATTTTTTTTTTTTTTTTTTGAGACGGAATCTCGCTTTGTCACCCAGGCTGGAGTGCAGTGGCACCATCTCGGTTCACTGCATCCTCCACCTCCTGGGTTCAAGTGATTCTTGTGCCTCAGCCTCCCGAGTAGCTGGGACTACAGGCACATGCCACCACGCCAGCTAATTTTTGTATTTTCAGTAGAGACGGGGTTTTGCCATGTTGCCCAGGCCATTCTCAAACTCCTGACCTCAGGTGATCCAGCTGCCCCAGCCTCCCAAAGTGCTGGGATTACAGGCGTGAGCCACCACGTGCCTGCCCAAGAGATACGTTTTTACAGGTCAAGTTAGGGTTGGATGTTTGTGAAGCATTTTTTTTTTTTTGGAAATGGAGTTTTGCTCTTGTCACCCAGGCTGGAGTGCAATGGCGCAATCTTGGCTCACTGCAACCTCTGCCTCCCAGTTCAAGTGATTCTCCCACCTCAGCCTCCCGAGCAGCTGGGACTACAGACATGCGCCACCATGCCCAGCTAATTTTTGCATTTTTAGTAGAGACAGTGTTTCTCCATGTTGATCAGGCTGGTCTCGAACTCCCAACCTCAGGTAATTCTCTCACCTTGGCCTCCCAAAGTGCTGGGATTACAGGTGTGAGCCACTATGCCCGGCACAGTGTTTTTTTCATTTGTATTTATTATATACAAAACACTACATGTAAGTCAGTGTGTAAGTTATAAAATGTATTAATCAATGTATCTCTGGAAACCCACCAGCCAACTTATGAAACAAAAGACTACCAAATACCACTGAGAATCTCTGCATGCTCTTCCCCTCTTCCTGTTGCATAACAAACCACCCCAAAACTTAGTGGCCTGACACAGTGGTTTCTTAGTTTTCCCGAGTCTGTGAGTTGCCTGAGTTCTGCTGGATGACCGAGGGGTCCCCATGGGATAACCGTGCCTGCTGCTTTACGTTCATCTGGGCACTCAGCTGCGTCCCGAGCAACCAAGACGGCCTCTCACCCTCCGAGGGCCTCTCTCCACGTGGCCTCTAATCATTAATGGTCTAGCCTAGCCCTCCTTACAGCTTGTCAGTTGAGCTCCAAAAGAGGGGAAGCAGAGGCTGACCGTCCTTTAAGACCTGGCACCACAAATCCCAGAATGTTACTTCATTGCGTTCTGTTGGTTAAAGCAAGTCACAAAACCAGTTCAGATTCAAGGGGAGGGAAAGACCCGCTGTAGATGGGGAGAGGCTCACATGCTCAGGGATGCCAGGAGCTGTTGGAAACTCAGGCATCATCCCAGCACCCCCTTCCATCCCTCTCCCCTCTGTATTTCGTGGGAACATTAAATGCCTGAATTAGTGCAAAGACACACCTATTCTTAGAACCAAAGACAATCTTGAACATATGTCAATTCTCCATAAATTAGCCAATCTTAAGCTCTACTAATTAGCCAATCCAGGTAATTCCTATGTTGGGTTTCTGTGTTCTGCTTTCTAATTGTACCACATATCAAAGAACCCCCAAGGAAGTTTTGCTTGCATCTGAACCCTATGAAAGTGGTAACAAAATACAAATACTATTCTCTGACTTGCTTCCCCACCCTCCAGACCTTGTAAGACTTGTCCGTGTTGAAGCCTATAGTAATATTTAATTCATTTTTACTGCTGTATATCTGTTCATTATGTGAATATACAGCTTAATTACCTATGAAACAATGACTAACCATGGCTCTTGGGATTTTTTTCTGATTTTTTTTTTTTTTTTTTTTTTACAATCACAATGCTTTCATGAACATTTCTTCCTGGGGCACCTGAGCACTGGGTCACACAGTATGCAAATATTCAACTCACAAAATTCTAGCAGATTGTTTTTTGTAAGAAGTTGAACCAATTTACCCTCCCAGCAGCACTGCATAGACATTCTGCTCGTTCCACATCCTTGTCAACACTTAATGTTAGCAATACGTTTTTTGCCAATGGATCGGAAATAAAATGGTATTACATTATGGTTTTAGTTTTGTCTCCTTGATTGCTAGAAAAGTGGGCTGGTTTCACATGTTTATTGAACCCTCAAATTTCCTTTGCTATACAATGCCCATTTGCTTTCTTTGGCTTATTTTTCTATTGGTTGCTTTGTTTTCTTACTAATTTGTAGGAGTTATTTATATATTTATACATTTTATATTTTACGTATTTTCATTGATGGGGGGTATCTTACCCAAGTTCGTGGCTTGCTTTCTCACTTTTTGTTTTGTTTTGTTTTGTTTTTTTGTTTTTTCACAAACAGCATCACATGTACATAGCTTTCTCACTTTCTTTGTGGTCACTTTGATGAACAGAAATTATTGATTTTAATGTAGTCAAATTTATTCATCTTTTTCCTTATGGTTAGGGCCTTTTGCATATCATTTCAGAAATCTTTCCTATCCCAAGGTTGAAGAGGCATTATTCTACAATTTCTTCTCTTCATTTTAGAGTTTTGTATTTTACATTTATGAATCCCCAGGAGTTTAATCCCGGGTATGGTGTGAGGTAGGAAAAACCATTTATTCTGTTTTTGTTTTTCTTTCCCCACTGAGCTACACTATATGTCTGCAAGTATCAAGTTTCTCTATGCGTAAGGTCTACTTCTGGGCTTTCTACTTTGTTCATCAGGTCTATCCCTTGGACCATAACCACACTTAAAGTAAGTCTTGCTACCTGGTACTAAAAGTTTCCTACCTTGATTCTCTCCAGCAGTACCATGCCTATTCTTGGCCCTTTGTTCTTCATATGCATTTTAGAAACGACTGCCAAGTTTCATGGAAAATTCCGTTGAGGTTCTTATTGGACTTATATGAAATCTATAGATCCACTTGGGGAGAACTGAAATCAGGATATTGAGTGTTCTCACCCATGAACATGGTGTTTTTAAAATCTGCATCGTTAATGTCTTCCAACATAGTTTTATACTTTCCTCAGTAGAGGTCTTACAAATCTTTCATTACATTGCTTCCTATGTCCCTTATATGTGTTGTTATAATATTTAATAATTATACCTTTGCTGCTAATGTGTAGAAATATAATTTATTTTTGAGTATTGATCCAGCAAACTTGCTAGACTGTCTTTCTTATTCCACAGAGTTGTCTGACGAATTTTTTTTTTTTTTTTTTTGAGACTGAGTCTTGCTCTATCGCCCAGGCTGGAGTACAATGGTATAATCTAGGCTCACTGCAACCTCCTCCTCTCGGGTTCAAGTGATTCTCCTGCCTCAGCCTCCTGAGTAGCTGGAATTACAGGCCCATGCCACTACACCTGGCTAATTTTTGTATTTTTAGTACAGATAGGATTTCGCCATGTTGGCCAGGCTGGTCTCGAACTCCTGACCTCAAGTGATCTGCCTGCCTCAGCCTCCCAAAGTGCTGGGATTACAAGCGGGAGTTATGGTGCCCAGCCTTGTGCTTTCTATACAAGCAATTCTGGTAATTGATTATGAGTAAATTTTGTTTCTTCCATTCAAGTAATTAAAACTTTTATTTATTTTTCTTGTCCTATCTTACTGGGTAGGAGCTCTGGCACCATGCTGATAGCCACAAATCTTGTTTTGTTCTTGATTTAAAAGGAAATTTACCTTGAATATAGTTTAGCTATAAATATTAGAAGAATACTCTTTGAGATTTAAGAAGTTCTCTATTCTTAGTTTTCAAAGTGTTTTTATTGTTAATCAAGGATTGATGTTAAATTGTTTTATCAAATGTTTTTTCTGCATCTATGTTTGCATATCTGTTAATGTGGCAAATATTACTAACTGATGTAGTCACGAGGTATTTTCTTATATCTATGCTACTGGATTCCATTTGCTAACATTTTGTTTAGGAATTTTAAGTATATGTTTTCTGTAACATCGGCCTACAATGGAAGTAAATGAGTTTCACAGTATCAGATTTTAAAATGCAATGTCTTTGACCCACAAACTTCACTGCTATGAATGCATCCTATGGATGCACACCATAGGATATGCAAAAGTATATGTACAAGCATATTTATTGTTATAATAGCAAGAAACTAAAGACAAATGCCCTTTACTTGGAGACTTGGTTTTTAAAAAAAGTACAGTATTTTGTTGCCATTACAAAGAATGAGGTAGATCTATTTGTGCTGATGTGTAAAGTTCTCTGAAATCTATAATTAGGGTAAAGCAGGTGGCAAGAGCAAGAGTATATATTTATGTCTATCCCGTTTGTGAATTTTTTAAGTGAGAGCGCTATGGATGTGCACATCCTATTTCTGGAAGCGCACTCAAAGCCTGGTAACACCAGTTCCCTCTGGAGAGCAGGGATGGCAGGAAGCTGTAGGACTATGTCTCTTTCCACACCTTTTTATAATTCATGAGCACGAGCATGCCTTGGTCCCTGTACACCTGCCCCTGGGCTGGAGGAGGCCCTGCTGGCTGCAATGTCTCACTTTCACCTAACTGCACAGAGTCTCAGCCACTTCCCTCCAGCCCTTGAGGACTGTCACCCATCCTAGAAAGGAGGCCTTGCATTAGGCCTAGGTTTGGCCAGAAGAATAGAGCAGTTGGAAATGTTAAGTTGACATAAATAGGAAGCTCTGTAACCTCGTGCGAGTGTTGTCTTGGAAACCAGAGCCTGGGCGGTCTCCATGGAAACCGTGCTCAGCCTTCTGCCTGAAGGAGTTACCACCCACTGGTGCTGGAGTCTTACTTACCAGGGACCTCAGAGCTCCGATAACTGCTTCGGGAATGATGATGGACTGGCTACTGCCCTTCCTGGCCATGTCGGGTGTGGGGCCCGGGGCACCTCCAGCTCTCTGCCTGGGAAAGAAAAAGAGCCGATTTCCATGGGATGTGCCCTCCTGGGGAGCAGAGCACCCAAGGCAGTACATGCAGTGTCCCCAAAGTAAGGAGGGGGTCCTGTGTCCAGAGGCCCAAGGGGATCTGGACTCTGCCATTGTCCCCTGGTGCAGCTGTACAGCTGTGGTGGGCTACCACCGTCTCTGGGCTCCAACTTGCCCTTCTGTAAAATGGGGAGTTTGGACAAAGTCATTCTGAAGGTCTTTTCCAGCTTTAATGACACGTGTTTTGCATGTGACCTGGCAGCACAGGGTTCAGAGGAGGGAGAGATCAGAGTGATTAGTGCGGGCTTCCTGAGAAATCATTTGAGCTTTGAAAGTGGGGAGGAGGAATGCCAGAGAGTGGGCAAAACACAACAGGAAAGGGAAATTCGCCCTCTGAGGGCCAGCAGGCATGGGGGAGCAGCCTGCGATCCTCCTGGGGCCTGTTCCCTGCGGGGACTGGAAGGGAGACTTTGAGTCTAGGGCCTGGGGTAGCAAGGATTGACGGGGGTGCAGTCCTGGAAAGGTCGCCAGTCATAGTGGCCCACCGTGGCACCTCTGTATCCTCGCTGCATGCTGCGCCCACTCCAGCTGCCGGAGCACGGAGGCAGAGATGTGGGAGCCAGCGAAGGTCACTCGTCAGCCTCCCACCTGTAAGACAAAGGGCTCTGTCACTGGAAGCCACGTCTGGCCTGGCCCTGCAGGAGCCAGGGCTCTGATGGGAAGGGGAAGGCTGGCAGCAGTGAGGTCATGGGGAGGGAGGTCGGGGGTAGGAGGCAGGGGGAGGTGGGGAGGTCAGGAAGGGGAGGCAGGGGATGGAGGGGAGGGATTTTAGTCAGCACCCTTGTCCCAGCTTACTGAGCGAGTGCCCACAATGTTCAAGCAGGGTGCCAGCAGCTGTTCATTGATTACTTCTGTTCATTTCTTGCGTTATCTCTGGGGTGAGTATGAATTTCATAGCCACAAACTCAGGTGTCCAAAGTATCTTTATTGGTATCTTTATTTTTGCATAATAGTGTATTTTGTGTAATAATCTAGTTTTCAAATCTTCCTTTAGTCTGGTGGCAGAATGTGTAATCTGGATAATTTCTGGGTAAACTCAGTCATTACTTCAGTTTGCCTTTTCCGAAGATGTTAATTTTTGCCCTCCATTTCCCCCCCGGGGGCCATCATCTGAATCATGTTCCTGTATTTGGGGTTTGCCCCTCCAAACCAGTTTTGATGGGAGACACCAGCCACCTACTATTATGCGGCCATGCACCACATAACAACGTTTCAGGCAACAATGGCCGCACATACCACAGTGGTCCCATAAAATTACAATGGAGCCAAAAAATTCCTATTGCCTAGTGACATCACAGCCATTGTAAGGTTGGAGTAGAACACGTCACTCACGTGTTTGTAGCAATGCTGCTGTAAACAAACCTACCTCACTGCCAGTCATATAAAAGTATAGCCCATACAATTATGTGTAGTACTTCATACTTGATAATAATAATAAACAACTATGTTGCTGGTTTACATATTTACTACACATGTGTTTTTAATTGTTAATAAGAGTGTACTCTTTTTAGTTATTAAAAAAAAAAGTTAACTGGAAACAGACTCAGCAGGTCCTTCAGGAGGTCTTCAGAAGAAGGCACTGTCATCATAGGTGACGGTTCCATGCCTGCATTGCCTGTGAAGACCTTGCAGTGGGACAGGATGTGGACGTGGAGATGGTGACACTGATGGCCCTGACCCTGTGTAGGCCTCGGCTCATGTGTGTGTTAGTGTCTAGTTTTTAACTAAAAAGTTCAAAAGTTTAAAAAAAATTTTAATAGAAAAAAAAGGGGGCTGGGCGTGGTGTAATCCCAGCACTTTGGGAGGCTGAGGAGGGTGGATTGCCTGAGGTCAGAAGTTAGAGACCAGCCTGGCCAACATGGTGAAACCCTGTCTCTACTAAAAACACAAAAAGTAAATGGGCGTCGTGGTGCATGCCTGTAGTCCCAGCTACTTGGGGGGCTGAGGTAGGAGAATGACTTGAACCCAGCAAGCAGAGGTTGAAGTGGGCCAAGATCACACCATTGCACTCCAGCTTGGGTGACAAGAGGGAGACTCTGCCTTAAAAAAAAAAAAAAAGAGTAAAAGCTCATAGAATAAGGGTACAAAGAAAATGCTTTGTGCAGCTCTATGTGTTGGTGTTTTATGCTAAGTATTATTGTAAAAAAGTCCAAAGGTTTTTAAAAATTGGAAAGTTTATAAAGTAAAAAAAAAAAAAAGTACAGTAAGCTAAGGTTACATTATTATTGAGGAAAGAACAAATTTTTCATAAATGTGGTGTAGCCTAAATGTACAATGTTTATAAAGTCTACAGAAGTGGTCGGTAATGTCCCAGGCCTTCCCGTTCACTCACCATCTATTCACTGACTCACCCAGAGCAACCTCCAGTCCTGCAGGCTCCATTCATGGTAAGCGCCTTATACAGGTGGACCATACTTTTATTTTTCCTACCGTATTTTGAACTGTATTTTTCTATGTTTACATACACAATTACTCACCATTGTGTTGTGATTGTCTACAGCATTCAGTACGGAAACATGCTGCACAGGCTTGCGGCCCAGGAGAAACAGGCTAACTGTACAGCCCAGGTGTGCAGTAGGCTACGCCAGGCACCCTACAATATTCACACAGTGAAACTGCCTGACGATGCGTTTCTCAGGATGTATCCCTATTGTGACGCTGAATCTGGCTTTCCCAGTGCCCCTTGGGGCTGGAGTCAAGCATGTGACCAGGCTCAGTCAATCAGACGTTTCCTCTCTGTATTAGTCCATTTTCAAACTGCAGTAAAGATTCTAGCTGAGACCGGGTAATTTATAAAGGAAAGAGGTTTAATTGACTCGTGGTTCCATGTGGCTGGGGAGGCCTCTGGAAACTTACCATCATGGCCGAAGGCGAAGGGGAAGCAAGGCACGCGTTAGTCTTACATGGTGGCAAGAGACAGAGAGAGCATGGCGGGGAAGTGCCAGACACTTATCAAACAACCAGATCTCGTGAGAACTGAGAACTCGTGAGTGAGAATTCAAGGGGGAAACTGCTCCCCTGATCCAGTCCCCTCCCACCAGGTTCCTCCCTTGATGTGGGGATTACAATTCGAGATGAGATTTGGGTGGGGACAGAGAGCCAAACCATGTCACACCCAGACCATGCCATAGGGACAAGTGACTCAGGAAGAGGGGCAGTGAAAAATGCATCCTGGTAGAGGGGACAACAGCTACACAGAGTCCTGTGGGCATCAGGGAGGTGGTGGCATCCTCTCCACATTCTGGAGCCCGCAGTTCCCTTTGTGGTGTCCCAGTTGCTGAAGTGCTTTCTCCAGCCCACCCAGTGACTCCGAGCCACCCAGTGTCCCATCAATCAATTCCTTCCTTCCTAAATTCACCAGAATTGTTCCCAGTGTTTGTGTCACAGTTTTATTGAACAAGGGAGCCTCGTAGGGTGTAATCAGAAAACAATTTCTCCCCAATACCTTTTCAAACTTGTTCGGCAGGGTGGGATTTCCTCTGACCTTGGATGAAATTGAAGGTAGGTTTCTTGGTTTTTCTGGTCCATCCAAGATAATAAAAATCCCTTGGGTAACTTTTAGTCACACAAATCCAATTTCAGTAATTACAACATCTAACTATCAAAACAGTTGAGACTCCAGATGGCATTTGAAGTTAAAACTGCTCCCTTGCCCCATCGCAGACCTGCCCACATGGGAAGCCTACAAGGCGCATGGGGAACTTGGCGGGTTTTTCCTCCATGCCCCTGCCTCATGCTTCTACCTTTCCTACCCTTCACTAGGCTCCTCGGTGCCTCCAAGTTTGGGACAGTAGGGTGAGAGCTTGGCGTTGGGCATCGGAGCAGGAGAGGTCACTAGTTGTCTTAGTCGGTGTGTATTGCTGTAAAGGAACACCTGAGGCTGGGGAATTTATAAAGAAAAGGGGCTTATTTGGCTCACAATTCTGCTGGCTGGAAGACTGGGCATCTGATGAAAGCCTCAGGCTGCTTCCACTCGTGGCAGAAGGTGAACAGAGCTGGCGTGAGATCACATGCTGAGATCACATGCAAAGATCACGTGGAGAGAGAGGAAGCAAGAGAGACAGGGGAGGCACAGGCTCTTTTTAACAACCAGCTCTCGTGGGAACCAATGGAGTGAAACTCACTCGCCTCTGTAGGAGGGCATTAATCTATTGATGAGGGATCCAACCTCTGACCAGAACACCTCCCATTAGGCCCCACCTCCAACATTGATCCAAACTGTAGCACTAGCATCACCTGGCACCAGTTCACCCTCCCTCAGGTGGATGCTCCATGAGAGTCTCTGGTTCCTGTCCTCACCGCTAGCTGCATCTCAATGCAGGCGAACTCTCCCTCAGCTTCATTTTCTTGGACTGGACCTAAGTAACTCAGACCAGCTTCTGAAACATTCACACACCCTTTGATGCTACAGAATCCAGCAGAACAGGCCATTTGCTGGCACGCACCTCTTCTTGTCTTGTGCTCCAAGCAACAAGCAGGCAGCTCCAGCCACAGCCTCTCACTACTTGCTTCCCCAGGCACTTGGCCCTCACCCAGTCCGCAGGGCCCCCTTCCAAATTATTCCCAGGCCCCATGTCCAGGTCTCCCAGCAGTCTCAGTGAAGCCCCTCTCACTAGGCATAAGGCAGAGGGGTGGTGTGCCGGACTCTGTGATCATTCTCTCCTTAGAAATGTTCTCTCTGGCTGGGCACAGGGGTGAACCAGGAGTTCAAGAACAGCCTGGGAAACATGGGCTGTTTAAATTTTTTGTCTCTACAAAAAATTTAAAAATCAGCTGGGCATGGTGATATGTACCTGTAGTCTCAGCTGCTTGGCATTATTGGTTGAGCCTGGGAGGTCGAGGCTGCAGTGAGCCATGATCTCACCACTGCACTCCAGCCTGGGTGACAGAGTGAAACTCTGTCTCTAAAAAAGAAAAAAAAGAAATGTTCTCTCTATTCAGCCTTCAGTTAGCAGCCAGGAGTGGAGGATGGGTAAGAGTCGCACAGTTGGTTTGAGGTCGCCTCTTTTGCACGTCCTTTATTTTGGAACGTCTGACTCATGGGCGCAATCCCCCTCTTTTCTCAGATTCCTGAGGGGCTGACAAGTCTCTTCCTTGGAGCTAACCCCCAGTGATGGGGGTATAGAGGACAAAGGGACCCCCCCGCCCCATTCCCGCTACCTCACCAGCATCTGATTTCTTTTTCCCTGGACTTGTGGAGTCTTTATCTAGACTTGGAGGAGGAGATGTGGGGAAAGGGAAAAGGATAGGAAAGCCTCATTAGGTCGACAGATGGTTTAGGTGCGCCGGACTCTGTGATCATTCTCTCCTTAGAAACGTTCTCTCCCCCAGCGGGCATCTGGGGCAGCTGGTTCCAAGCGGAGGAGGGGCTGCCATGGGGAGTCTGACCCTGAGGCCACCTGCACCCCCCTAACCCTCAGCTGAGCTAGGAGTTCAGGGAGCAGGACATGAAAGGAAGTTGAGCAGCCTCAACTTGGGGTGAAGACTCAGAGCTTTGGATGATACCCTACGTGTCAGTGGTAGGAGAGCAGCCCTGGGGCTTGGTGGCAAGACAGTGGGCTCTGGACTACCAGACCTGGGTAGAATCCCATTTCTGCCATTGACTGACTGGATGATTGTTTTGTTTATCTATTTCTGCATAACAAATACCCCAAACCTTGTTGCTTAAAAGAGTAATCGGCCAGGCACGGTGGCTCACGTATGTAATCCCAGCACTTTGGGAGGCCGAGGTGGGCGAATCACAAGGTCAGGAGTTCAAGACCAGTCTGGCCAACATAGTGAAACCTCATCTCTACTAAAAATACAAAAAATTAGCCGGGCATGGTGGTGGGTGCCTATAATCCCAGCTGCTTGGGAGGGTGAGGAAGGAGAATCGCTTGAACCCGGGAGGCAGAGGTTGCAGTGAGCCAAGATGGTGCCACTACACTCCAGCCTGGGCAACAGTGTGAGACTCCGTCTCAAAAAAAAAAAAAAAAAAAAAGAGTCATTATGTGCTCAAGATTTTACAGTTTGGAAGGGCTGAGCGGGGTGATGTGTCTGTGCCCTGTGTGTCATTATCTGAGCTGTCTTTAGGGAGGCAAGAAGATCTACTTCAATGATCGCTTCCTATCAGTTCTGAGCTCAGCTGGGACTGTCAGCTGAGAGCCTCAACCCTCCTCCAAATAGTCCTCTCCTCTTTCCGGCTTGGGCTTCCCCACAACGTGGAGGCTGGGTCCCAAAAGGGAGGAGACAGAAGCTGTCAAGCCTACTTAATGCCTGGGCTGTGAGGTCCCAGAACATCATTTCCCCTACATTCTATTGGCCAAAGAAGTTGTGGACCCATCCTAGATTCAAAATGAGGGGACATAAGCACCACCTCTTGAGGGGAGAAGTGGCATGTGTGTATAGGGAGGGCAAGGTTGTCTGCAGCCATCTTTGGATACTAGCTGCCACGGCAAGCATGAGCAAGTTATTCAATCTCTCCAAGTCTCAGTTTCCCACTCTATAAACTGGAAATAATAATATCTATCTCACATGGTTGTTGATAGCATTAAAGAAGTTCTCAGTGGAGCCCACAACAGTTGGAAGCATGTGTCTGTACAGCCCACGGCTCAAAAGAATTCACTCTCACTTAGACAATCCTGAGCACACACTGCATCCAGACGATGGTGGAAAACTTCTCCCACCACAAGTCCTTTAAGCACCTGCCGCTGCCACCTCCTCTGTCTCTGCTCCCTCTTCACCCCCCCAATCCCCTCAGCCTTTCTCCTCTTCTTCCTGTGAGTCACACTGGAGATGCAGCAAGTACAGAGGAACCTGGTCTTGGCTCTGGGCAGGGTGTTTAGGCGGTGGGTCTCCCAGGTTGGGACCCATTGCGCCCTCCTAGAGAACAATGCTCGCATTGCCCTCTGCTCCTGACTGGAAGTCCCCGACACCAGCTCCCACTAACTGGGAGCCAGTGCTGTAAACCTACAGCTCCCATGTGCTCCATGAGAGTCTCTGGTCTCCGTCCTCACCACTAGCTGCACCTCAATGCAGGTGAACTCCCCTAGCTTCATTTTCTTGGATGCTTCAGGAGGGCTCCCCTTTGTGGTAGAGGTAGGGAAAAGGAGAAGGCTTCTAAGAGGAGGCCACTCCCAGCCCAGTCCCAGCCTGGGCAGCCCCATCCGCTGCGGTTTCAGCGCACAGCAGCCACTGGGAGCCTGGGCGCCCATCTGCAGGCTCCCAGCCCAGGCCCTGACCATGCAGTTTCGGTGGGAAGTGGGGGCAGGGCTTACCCATCCTGGGGGAGTCTCCAGGCCTCTCTGGATTCAGGCAGATAGAAGCAGTAGCTGCGGCAATCAGATGGAGCACTGTGTAGTTTGGGAAATGGGGCAACTTTAGCTGGTCTGGGAAGGAAAAACCCTTTCTTTCTATTTTAAAATAGAAAACTTGATTTTTCTAGGCCTTCAGAAATGCCTGGTTAATGGGGGCCGGGTCAGGCCTGGGCTGCCCAGAGAGCTGTGGTGATGGGGAGCCTTACAGCAGCAGGGCGGGAAGGGATGAAATGCATCCTGTCTCAGGAGTGCCCCTTTCTCCAGGCGTCACGGAGGGCATCCTAGCCCCTGACCACCCAGGGGGCAGCCACCTCCCAGGCCTGCAATCCCAGGTTGAGACCCAGGCCCACCCAGGTTGTTTCTCCCTTAGGTGACCCCTCCCAAGCAGAGCTGTCCCTGAGCTCCTGATTCTGGTCCACTGTTACCAGGGAGACTGCTATCCCCAGGCCAGACTGTGCTGAGCAGAGGCTGTGCCTCCAAACCCAGGAAGGTTTCCAGTTGGATCGCTTCTGACTTTGTCTTCTTGTTGTTGCTGCTGGTAATAAAACTCACATTTACCAGAATTGGGGCAAACAGAGTGGAAAGAACAGCATTTCGGTGACTGGTGCCAAGTCCCAGGGTTTTAGTGGCCCTACTTGGGCAGCCAAGAGCCTGGGAAATTAGATGCCCTGCCTCAGGAGGGCTGCGTTCTACCAGTTTCACACAAAGTCACCCCTCCTTGGGATCTCAGATGCACGGCAGGTTTCCACTTCCGTTTCTGCACAGAGAAGGTGTTGTCACAGTTTTCCAAACTGTTAAGAGAATTTCCTTTGTGCATGACATTGTTCAGCTCACCCAGGCTGCAGACTGGGACAGAACCAAAACAGAAGTGAGTAAGAAGAAGTGAGTCAGTCATGCATTCAACACATATTCTTGAGCCCTGTTATGTTCTGGGCCCTGTTGGGGACCGGGGACAGACAGGAGAAGCATGCTGGCCCTGTCCTCTAGGAGCTCACAGTCCTGGTATCCCCAAGATGGGCCAGACCCTCCTACCTCTTTGTCTGGGTAGACCTGACGTCTAGAACAAGACGTTAAATGGGATTTTGGAGCATCGCTGTGGAGCCTGCAGGGTGGTGGGTCCTGGGCTGTGTGCTGGGCATGGAAAGGTGAACAAGAAATGAACCCTACCCTGGCAGGGCTGACGGTCTAGTGGGGTAGAAGAAGAAACTGGAAGTTACTGGACAGTGTGCTACGTGTTGGGATGGGGGAGTTCCAGGGCACTGTGGGGACAGGTGTGCCCAGACCAACCAAGCAAACAAGTGACGTATGTGTTTGATTCATATTAAATGTCATACTAGGCTGGGCGTGGTGGCTCACGCCTGTAATCCTAGGACTTTGGGAGTCCGAGATGGGTGGATCATGAGGTCAAGAGTTCAAGACCAGCCTAGCCAAGATGGTGAAACCCCCGCTCTACTAAAAGCACAAAAAATCAGCTGGGTGTGGTGCTGGGCGCCTGTAATCCCAGCTACTCAGGAGGCTGAGGCAGTGAATTGCTTGAACCTGGGAGGTAGAGGTTGCAGTGAGCTGAGATCTAGCCACTGCACTCCAGCCCGGGTGACAGAATGAGCCTCCATCTCAAAATAAATAAATAAATAAATGTCATACTGTGTCACCAAGGCCAATGTCTTCATAGTTTTTTTTGACCTTGGCAATGTTCCCATCAAACTGCAGAAGACTTGACTATTCCTGTTCAGGTAGATGATGACCAGCCCCATAAACAGCCACTGAGGGTCACCCTCTCCCTCCTCAGCCCCAAAGGCCAAGAAATGGGACTGAGCTCCTTGGATTTATGACCTTCTGGCTCCTGCAGAGAGAGGAGGGCTGGGGCTTGACCAGGACATGGTGAGCTGGACAGAGTCCTGCATGGTGTAGGCTTGAGGCCACATTCCTCGTCCCTCTCTGACTGGGCGCTGGGGCTGGGTGGACATGGTTCTTCCGTGATGTTCTGCCACCCAGCAGCTTGCCACCCTCTCCAGGTCCTTTGGCAAAATTTCAAACCAAGCTGTTTGACCTTGGAGCTCCACCCACATCCACACCCTCGGCTGTGTCAGAAAGTCTCCACTACAGGCAAGAAAACAAGGGAACTGGGGTTTATGACTTCTGTTCAGCTTCATTAAATATTTGCTGAGCAACTTTTAGAGGAGCTTTCTGGATTCCACAGAGGGAATTAACTAATTCTACCTTCTCCTTTTAGCAAGGACTAAGGACTGTCCTTGGATCTCACTAGGACAGCTGACCTTCCCTCCACCCAGTGACTGCTCCAGTCTGATCGTTCCTGGCCACCTGATGATCTCTTTGTGCAAACACCAGGAAGCCCTAGTTAGAGGCGTGGACACCAGGTATTCTTGAGGAGGACGGTGGTGACTCAGTGTTATCTGACCCCATGCTCTCAAGTTCCTTTCCTGTCAGATGCTGCTTCTATGCTACTTTGGACTCTCTCACTTATCTGTGGGCCATTGGCCCACAGCCACAGCTCAGACCACCAACTCTGCATGGACTCAGGCTTCACCCAGGCACACCCAGCAGCCCCTGCCTCAGGTCCTGGCTGTGCGCCCCTTAGGCTTGCCTGGATGCTAGGATGGGAGACACTGCACGCACCCATCCGCGACCAGCAAATAGAGACAATTTACACCCTTCAGGTGACCCAGCGCAAGCTGGGAGCCTGTGCACAAATTATTCTCCCTTTCTCCCAAAAGGATCGTGCCGAGAGACGTTCGTGCAGCTTCCCGGAGGATGGTCCTTGGGATTGAGCAAGCAGTTATGTTTGTTACCAGCCGTGGCCAGCTCCGTAACACACGCTGGAGTTGGCGCCACTTCCTTCCCAGCTACGCTCCCCTTTCTCTGGCGACTGCTCCCTGGGGTCACCTCCTTACCAAAGGAGGAGCACAGGAACCTTTGTTTCCCACTCTGCTTTCCAAGAAACCAAAACCAAGCCACCTTGAGTTCCTTCTAGAGTTCCACTTCCGCTCCACGGGATCCTCTTAGTACCACAGTCAGCACCCAACAGGCCTCTGAGATGGGCGCGTGATCCCGGCTGGCCGGTCAGCGCCTTATTCCTCTGGCCACAGAACTTGGCTCAGTAACCGACATGTGACCAATCCAAATTTTCCATGGGGACTGATACGTGGACACCAGGGAGCTCATGCCCCAGTAAGGTCGCTGCCTTCCTTCTCTGCGAGAGATGATTCTGTCTCATCCAATCAAGACCTGAATGGACTTCACTTCCCAGAAAGACTTTCTTCATCATCCCAGCCCCACAGGATCTCAGCCGCTTCACTGGTAACACCCAGAATCCTCAGCATAACTGTTACCCCCAGGTACTGCCTTGCTCCTTCACACTGTTGTTGCATTGTTTGAATCTGTTATGCAGCTGGTTATGTGTATTCCTATTTCTACTAGACACACATGGTTCTACCTGGCTAACTACAGTGGACTCATGGCCCAAGTGAGGCAGGCAAGTGCTTCAACATATAGAGAGGCCAGATATCCAATATAAGGAACCACACCGTCCCAGTTTGCCTAGAACTTTCCAAGCTTTAACACTTAATAGCCTTGGACCCCCTCAGTCCTGGACAGACTGGGACATTTGGTCACCCTGTTCAATGGGCAAGAGTAGGAGGAGAGTGTTGTCTAGGGGAAGCCTCCTTTTATTTATTTACCTTCTGAGACAGGGTCTCACTCTGTCACCCAGGTTGGGGTTCAGTGGCACAATCACAGCCCACTGCAGCCTCGACCTCCTGGGCTCAAGTGATCCTCCCACCTCAGCCCCACAAGTAGCTGGGATGACAAGCATGCCCTTACATCTGGTTATGATTACTATTTTTTAATAGAGACAAGGTCTCACTATGTTGCCCAGGCTGGTCTCAAACTCCTGAGCTCATGCAAGCCTACCCACCTTGGCCTCGGAAAGTGCTGGGATTTCAGGTGTGAGTCACTGCACTGCTGGGAAGCCTCCTTTTAAAGTAAGGGACATAGACTACACAGATTCAGCCCAGACTCCACTATTTATTTATCTAATTGAGCTCCTACAATTGATTGAGGCTTCTCCTATGTGTCTGACACTCTGCTAAGTTTTGAAGATCCAGAGATGAACAAGACCTAGTCCCTCCCTGAAGAGCTTACAGTTCAGAGCAGGGATTAGGGCAATTTTTTGCAAAGGGCTAGATCACGAGTGTTTTCAGTTTTACAAACCATACAGTGTCTGTCATAACTATCCTGCTCTGCTGTAGCTCCAAAGCAGCCACCGCAGACAGTGTGAATGGACATGACTGCGTCCCCATGAGACTTGAAGGGCAGCAGCCTCCTGGCACAGAGGTGGAGACAAACACACAAAGCCTCAGAGCACCTGCCAGGCCCCTGCTGAAGGCAGCAGCTCCAGGCGGCCCCACAGGAGGCATCTCACATGGCCCCATCTCCCCCGCCATGGTTGATTGGACCAGGGAGGAGCATATGATTCACAGATAGCCCATCCTCAGGCTGCCAGTGATGGACACGGGTGGACAGGCCAGCAGAGATAGTGGCTGCCAGCTGGGACGATTGTGGTAGGAGACAGAGACTGAAAGGTGGGAAGCATGGAGCAGAGCTAATAGACTTCCCTGGACCCTCGAGCCCTTCCAAACCTGAGCCATGTTCCAGGCCCCATGGGGACCTCCAGGGAGGTCTTGCTGTGAGTCTGTCCTGGGGACCCGGGCAGCCTTGCATGGAGCTGAGAGTCCTGTCTTCTTTATTTACATGTACATCCTTCAACGAAACAGCTTTTGTTTCCTTCTTTCTTGTTTAACAATTCAGTAATGTTTAGAAAATTTATAAAGTTGTGCAGCCATCATTGTGACCCAGCCTCCGTAATAAACCTGAATGAGTTCCCTGCACCCAAGAGACCCTCACTCACCCCAGTTCCTTGTGGAAAGTTAGGGGTGCCATGGGATCACGGAGGCGGGACCCCCAACTGGGGCTGGGGACTCAGGGAAGCCTTCCCAGAGAGACCCAAGGACCCGGGAGAATTCCTGGGGTGATGTGGGGAAGAAGGATCCCCATCACCTCTTTGACCCTCAGGGTGCAGCAAGGGCCAACATCTGACCAAGTGCCCCCTGCGGCAGGCATGGTGTAGACAGAACACACTGTCAGGTGCCGGTGAAACAAGCAGCTTTCCTGTTTCCTCCACACCCCTCCATGCCCTCCTGTGGCAGCCTCAGTCCAGCCTGGTGTCCGTAGACAGGGCCTTGCAGGCCAGGGCACACTGCAGGGAAGGGAAGAATCTGCACCTGACTCTCTGGGGCAGTCGATGATGGGCTTTGCTGCCTGCACTACCTGAGTTTTCATCCAAGAAAACACCCTAACCTGGTATTTCCCAAGGAATTCAGGTGAGATTGTCAAAAGGGCTTACACCCCTGTTCTAAGGCTGTGGAAGAGATCTGGCCATACAACCTCCCTCTCCCTTTCCCCCTCCACCCTCAAGAAAGAGAGAATCTCCAAGCACCCATACCCAGGGCCTCTGTCTTCCCGCTCCCCTCTCCCCTCTCTCCATAAGGAGCCTTTCTCATGCTGAAGCAGGAAACTTCATTTTGCTAACAGGAAGGTTCTTTGTTGCCTGCAAGAGAAATCAGCTCCAGCTAATTCAAGCAAGTAGAAGGCTCTTCGCAGGGATGTGGAGCAGCTCACAGTTGCAAAGAGGTTGCTGAGCAACGTGCACTGCCTGGAGGTGACTCCAGCGGCCCTGGGCTTCCCTGGGCTCCCCTCCTAGGAGAGAGAATCTGACAGCACAATTTGGTGCAAGGGTCCCTGGTCTTGGTCCTTTGGATCACTCAGTGACAGAGAACAGGAGCCAATCTGCTTCCCTATCCCATTAGAAGGATCTGGATTTGCTCCATTCACCCAGACCTGGGTTTCACCAGGAACTAGGGGTGCACCTCATCTATGCCCAAACCCAGAGCAACCCTCAGTACACAGCATCTCCCACTGGGCCATTGAGAAGATGCGCATGCAAAAGAGATCGTTTTTCCAAGTGAGAAGATCCAGCTTGAATATACAATTATAGGTGTGCATGTAATTGTTTAAATGTCTCCTGTAGGAGTTAATGCATTTGGTTTTAAAGACATCTTTTAATTCCACAGAAGGTAACTCCTTTCCACTTTCACATTTCATGGAACATTTTTTCATCTCAACCTGTCACCAGCATCTTGCGTGTCTGTCTCCTCATCACCCCTGAGCCACGGTTTGAGTCACCAGTGACTTTCAGGGCACATCACCTCCCTCTCCTCTGTTACAAAGATTCAGCACCTTTAAAATCCCCACATGATGCTATCATTGGAAATTTTACCCTAAGCCATAAGTGCCCCTTCTCATAATGTTGAGGGGCTTAGAGTTGTTATTTGAACCTTAAGAGAAATATGAGAATCTTCTTAACTGGTGATTGGGGCACACCAGGCACCCCGGCATTATCATCAATCCTACCAGAGGGCTCCTGCACACAGCCAGGTATATGGGGCTTGGAGCAAGCCCCTAGCCATCTGTTATCATTAGCTGGTGCTATGGGGCCAGGACCCAGGGTCTTTGAGCCTCCAGTTGCTTCCTGGTCTGAAGCGAGGGCTGGGGCAGTGGTGATGACTATAGCTGTCAATCACCAGGTATTTATCAGCTCTGCTCTGCACCCAGCCTATGCCAGGCACGCAGGGTGGACGGGCGCCATGAGCCCTTGCTGTGAGAGATGAATAAGAAGGAGCATTTCTACTTAGGACACCAGTGCAAGGGAGGATCAAATGAGGTGTAACAGACAAGGAGAGGATAAGCCCGTTCTCGACCAGGTGCAACTGAGTAGTGGAAGCCAGTGATGGGCTTGTACCAGCCTCTATTGGGGAGCAGATGGGTCACCCCTTGATGGCTCAGGGTCTTTGAAGAGCCCTGAGAGGATTTTGGAGTGGGGATAGTGGGCCAGGACACAGAGACCCAGAATACGGGTTAGCATGGGGTGCCATGCAAAAATCACTTACAAGGGCATCAGAGAGCTGGTGCTACTCACACCCCCACGGGCCTCAGCTTCCATGTCTGTACAACAGTTCCCATCAAGCCAAGGTCTTTTTATCAACCTGTTTCTAGCCCCAGCTCCTCCAGCTTTATGGGGTCACCCCCTTTTTAAATCTCCAAGCAGAAGGGCTTGTGATTTGATCCCACATTCAGTGGGAACCCTGGCATCTCCCATCATAGTCCTGGAAACTGACAACTTCTCCTCTGAGCCCTGAGTCCTACAGCAACTGCCCTCTACGTGTATCTGAGCCCACAGGGAGTGCCTTCCTCCTTCCTTTCTCCAGTAACGAACAACTGACTCTGGGGAGAACTGGTGGGAGGCTTCCCTGAAGGCCAAGGGTAATGGTGATGGATGGTAATGCACAGCAACCGGAAACGCCCCCCAGCCCCATCCTACCAAAGGAGTGCTCCTTCCCTTGTGCAGCCCCCTCACCCGGTTTGGTTGGTTTCAGATGCAGTGCAGCTTTGGGAAGTCGGTGCTGGACCCCACCTGTGCAGCCTGTTTGCTGCAATTTCAGAGTCACTGGAGATACGTATTTATAGAAGCGTTTTTCTCTTGGTTTGAACTACAGCTTTGCTCCCTGTTTCAATGTATACAGTCCTTGGAAGAACAACCCTGGCCAAGAAGTTATACCAGAGGCAACTGACCCCTAAGAGCAGGCGATGAAGAGCAGGAGGAGAGAGATGGCTGCGAGCTGGAGGAAGGGTGGTAGTTTGCAGTGCTGGGGAGAGGGGATACCACAGGAGGGGATTAGGAGTTGGGAAAAGGAATTCACAATCGTGTCAAAGGCAGAATCTGCTGGGAGTGGTTGGGCCTTGGAGATGCTTGATGGGGTGACAATTAGGTGACCCCAAGTACTTTCATAAGAACTTTTATAACATAAAGTTAGGGGGCCAGGTGCAGTGGTTCACGCCTGTAATCCCAGCACTTCGGGAGGCCGAGGTAGGGGGATCACTCGAGCCCAGGAGTTCGAGCCCAGCCTGGCCAACATGGTGAAATTCCTTCTCTACTAAAAATAGAAAAAAATTAGCCTGGCGTGGTGGCAGGTGCCTGTAGTCACAGCTACTCGGGAGGCTGAGGCAGGGGAATCACTTGAACCCGAGAGGTGGAGATTGCAGTGAGCCGAGATCACACCACTGCTCTCCAGCCTGGGCAACAGAGCAAAACTCTGTCTCAGAAACAAAACGATAACAAAAACAAAACCATAAAGGTAAGTAAGGCCATCCTCTGATAGTGGAACTTACTACATCGATACATGCCAGGAGGCAGTAGTAGTAATAAAATATCATATAAGATGATGACGACGGTGAAACTGGTGTGACCTACTTCACCAACTTAGATTACAAAAATGGTCCCATTTCTCTCATTGCTTCATTTATTTTTCCCTATGTGTCTTTTAGGCAGAAGACTTGCCCTCAAATTATTCAAAGACCCCAGGGACCTCCTTGGTCCAAAGAAGAGGTCACCTTTTCTTCCTCACACCTGAGGGAGGAGAGCCAGGGTTCCATCAGCCTCTGCTGCTGTTTCTCCAAGCAGTCACAAGGTGTCACTGTTGCAGCTTGGTGCCTCAAGGAGGGCCGCTGCTGCCCCGGAGGCTGGGATGCCCTTGATGGTTGAGGTTCAGGCTTAAGGCTCTTTTTAGTTCTCATTTCGCACTCGGCCATCCTTTGCCAAAGCATGGCTCCTGGGTCAGGGTGGCTGGGTTTGAAGGGGTGTCCAGTATCAGCCATATTCCACACTGGCCAGAACAGTGTTTTCAGCTGAGATCCCCCTTAACTCAAGGTGATTTATTTTGAGGGCCTCCATTGCTTGCCCCTGCCACTGCTTCTTGGATTGCCCTACAACTCCTGGACAGGTATCCCTGACTTTGCATCTCTGAGATTGGGGACTGGGATATTGGTGTCTTTGCTTTCAGAGAGCCATGGGACTCCGCTTCCTGTAGTGCAGCATACAAAGAGGGCCGGCCAGCTTCTCTAATCCCCACAAGCAAAGGTCCTGGGTCAGCCCAAACCCCAAGAGGAAGAGGATGGGACCCTGGGGGCTCACATTCGCATAATAAAGAGGGCACACAAATGATCCTTCACCGGAGGAAGAACACCTGTGCCCAGCTTCCTTATGTCTCTGCCTAACCCAGAAGTTCTCAACCTGGGGATCGGGAGGAGAATTCAGGGGTGTCATGAACTTGTTGGGGGAAAGCATTACATGCTATTTTCACTAATCACTAACTGAAGGTAGCATTTCCTTCCATTATGCACGTAGACATCACACCACAGTACGATAGATGGTGTGGTTCCTGGGACTTGTCACCAATAGACATCACAGATACTTTCGTATCCCACTACAGTTGCTGCAGATAATTCAGAATAACTTCTCAGCTCATCGTGAATTCAAAATTATGGTAATCATTAAACCTGTCACTGGATCTTGTTATCCAGTACCTAAAGAAGCGTATGTATTGCTACATTGGTGACTACATTTCCATATGTCTGTTTTCCTCTCTAATTCCATGCATTTTACCTGATGCATGTGAAACTGTCCTCCTGGGGAAGGTCCACAGGCTTCCTCCTGACTGCAGGAGGATCGATGGCACGAGATGTATTAAGACTCCCATGGCCTGCTGGGCGTGGTGGCTCACGCCTGTAATCCCAACACTTTGGGAGGCCAAGGCAGGTAGATTGCTTGAGCCCAGGAGTTCAAGACCAGCCCAGGCAATGTGGCGAGATCCCGTCTTTACAAAAAATGCAAAAATTAGCCAGGCATGATGGTGTGCACCTACAGTCCCAGCTACTCAGGGGGCTGAAGCAGGGGGATCCCTTGAGCCCAGGAGGTTGAGGCTGCAGTGAGCTGTGATCATGCCACTATACTCCAGCCTGGGGAACAGGAGTGAGACCTTGTCTTAAAACAAAACAAACAAAATGAAAAAACAAAACAGAAGACCTAGTGCCAGAGCTTTCACCATTCTCAGGGAGGCTGCCTGAAGCCCTACCTGAAAAGGATGCTAGGTTTGTGAGTCCAAAGGTCAGCCTGGGAAGGTGCAGGGCTATTGTGGTTCCCAAGAAGAGCCCTGACTAGCACTCTGCTGAAGGAGCCTCAGACGTGAAGGTGCAAGAACATGTAACACGGAGAGCTCAGGGCCTGCAGGAGTGAGCTGCATGCCCAGTGTCATTCGGATGCCTCTATTGAAGGACCCAGTCCTCAATGGGCACTGTGGCTGTGACCAATGCGGACTGAAACCCAGCGTTCTCTGGAAATAGTGCAGCCATCGAGGGATGCCCTGGCTAGGACCCATGCAGGATCTTGGGAGCAGAAGGGATCCAGTGACAATGGAGCTGGAGCATCCTCCAGTAAACCTCGGTGAATTAGGGCAAGTTATGTTCCATTTGAATAAATTAAAGAAATGTGACTTCTATTCCAGATCAGAGTAGAAGCCATTCCTGTGAACTGAAGTGTCCCTCCCAAAATTCACATGCTGGAGCCCTAACCCCCAGTGTAACTGTATTTGGAGATACGGCTTTTAGGAGGCAACTAAGGTAAAATGAAGTAAGGGTGGGGCCTGATCCCATAGGATTAATGTCCTTAACAGAAGAGACATCAGAGGGTTCGTTTCCTCTCTCTCTGCCTCTTAGGACACAGTGAGGAGGTGGTCGTCTGCAACCCAGGAAGAGTGGCCTCACCAGAAACTGACCCTGCCAGACCTCTATCTGAGACTTCCAGCCTCCAGAACTGTGAGACACAAATTCATGTTGTTTAAGGCACCCAGTCTGCAGCGTTTTATTATAGCAGCTCAGGTAGACTGACAACATACTTGCCATATATGTGTGTTTTTTCAGTGTAAAGTCCCAGGGAAGAAATATTAATAGCTTGCAGATCTCTTAACCATCAATTTCATCCCACTTTATTCATGTCATTGAAATAGTCCTGTCTTTGGCATCATATACCCTTTAATACTCGGAGAATAATGACTTTGCTCCCCACCCTCCATTAATGTGGGAAGTCCCGTTTTCTGTGGGTTTCCCCTCCAGGCATCTCTGGGTCTCATGCTCTGCTGTAAAGCTCACACTTATTCCCCTTGGTGAAAGCTGTGCCCCGGCTGCAACTTGAAGTAGGTACTGAAGATTTAGGAAGCTGAAGGAAATCCACAGCAAAGAGGCTGGTATCTACTGCCAAAGGGGGCCACGCCCAGAGCCCAGTGTCCAGCAATGCTTGGCCAATCTTGGGGAGGGAGAAGTCTCTCCACCTACCTAATGCTGCCTGCAGATCCACCCCACAAACATGTTCTCCCCTGAGCCGGTCCTCTAGAGTCCTCCTTAACCACTCCAGGCCCACTGGCCTCAAGGCTTCTCCACTGCCCTCAGGGAAACCCCTCCACCCACTCTCAGAACTGTGCTTTGGCTGGGGCTCACACAGCGATCACTGGGTCATTGGACATCAGTTTTCCCCAAGTCAGGGTCATTCCGTCTGAAATGCACTAGACACTGACTTGGGGAATCAGCTATTTGGAGAATCTGGGTTTAGCCAGATCTAGTCAACTCTGGCACAACATTCCTTAATGCCGTGTGGCCTGCACTGGCAAGCTGCTGTGAGACACCACTTGAACGAGAAACACACACGTGGGTATGCACTCCCGTCTGCGCGACACACAGCCCAAAACCACCTGCCGAGAAGAGAGGCTTCTATCTGCACCCTAGGCAGCCTTTGCATAACTGTACCGCCCCAGTGGAGATGCAGGTCTCCCTTGCAGGCAGCATCTTGGTTACACTCGCTCAGGCCTGGGCCTCCGGAATAAAGCTGCCATCTGAAGCCTCAAAGGTGAGGCAGACTCGCGTCTGGCTTTGAAGTGACAGTGCTTCTGATCCTACCTCACGAGACTTCAAAGCGCAAAGGGCCACATTTCTGTCGTGACTCATGATTGAGGCACCATGTGACCTTTTCTGCAACAGCTTTGCAAGGAGGGTGTATCTTGCAGGCTCCTGGCCTGGGAGGGAGTGCTCAGGCCTGAAGTGTGGCAGAAGAATGTCTTTTTGTCCTTCCACTTCAAGCTCCTGGAGTCCCTCTTGACCTGCTATCCACACTCCCTCCAATGGCCGCTCATGGCTTTGTGCCCTGGGCTCACCAGAGAAGCCAGCTCTGGGCGGAAAAAAGCCAGTGGGGCTATGATGGTAGTTTCAGGGGAGTGCTCACCCCAGAAAAGGCACCTTTGGTGTGTCTTTGAGTCCTCTGTCCTCCTCAGTGGTGGAGATTGTCAAGTGGTCCCCGCCAGCCTTTATTTGGCCCTGGAAAGTTGCTGTCCACAGTACAACTGACCCTTGAGGACAGACGAAGGGTGGTCTGGCATGGGTGTCCCCACACAGCTCCTCCTCCTTAGGGGATGTCCCCACCCTTACTTCTTGACTGTTCTGCACGCCAGCCTCTCCTCATACCCACACAGTGGCTCGGCCCAATTTCTTTCCGCGCTGATCTATTAACCGAATCCTTTTTAATCTCTAGGAATCTCTGCAACTGTTACCAGGCCTCAGTCATTTCAAGCACCTTTGCAATCTCCATCCCTTTGTGGTCACTTGCTACAAGGGTGTTATCTTACGCTTCCAGATGTCTTTAGTATCCTGTGGCAGTTACATAGTATCAGTATCACGACTTTCAGCTTCTGAGGGTCCCCGGAGAGGTAACTCAAGAGGAATATAGTTGACAAATGCACCTTGTGAACTGACATTCTCTGAGTCAAATCCTCCCTGGGGGCCAAGAGGAGGTGGTCACTACCCCCAAGGGGAAATGGCCTACATGGGGGGTGGCTCCTAGATTAGTAGGAGATGGTTAGATGGAGCAAAGATGTCCCCCTTGGCCCTTAGCACCCAGGTCATGATCAACTGTGCTCAGGATTGTGGGGAACTGAGGACAGAGTGGCCCAGGCCAGAGCCTAGCAGTTCACAGCTTCCGGGAGCTCTCCACAGGCTAGCAAAATTCATTGCGAAGCGCAGAGAAGAACCTAGGAGAATCCATCCTGGGAAAGTCGGATTCCCACCGTAGAAGGTCAGAGAAGGGAGGGAAGGGCCACTGTGGAAGACCTCTAGACACTGGCCCTGTATCTTCAGCCCCTCAGTTGGCCAGCAGGTCTCTTGTACTGGGCCCCCCACCCCGTGTATGTGGAGGAGCCAGGGCCTGTGGAAGCAGCTGCAGTGTCACGGTGGCAGTGTGGCAAGGTGGTGGTGGGACAAGGTGGCAGGGACAGGGTGGGGTCGACTCCAGCTGGGTATGTGGGGTCTGTGCAGCCTGGCTGCTACCACAGAGAACCAAGCACCCATGTGGATGCGGGGGAGTGGTAACTAGACCCCAAAGGCTCTGGCCCCTGGTCACCTGGACAGGCCCAGCTGTGCTCCTGAGCAGGGAGGGCCACTCCCTGCAGCCCCACACTTGGTGGCCAGGTGGCTGCTGAAGAGACCAAGATTGTTGGGTGACCTGGCAGGGGCCATCTGTGGCCTGCTCTTCTCCGGGGCCAGTAAGCCTAGTCCAAGACAAGGTCACACGGCATCACATGAATCTATTTATTTGGCGAATCAGATTAATCAAGTCATTTTTTTCCAGTGCTAACCCTCCGCCCCTCCTGTGCCGCTGGGCCCCACTGCTGATTATGGGCCAACGTGGGTTGCAGCCATGTGGGTCCAAACTCTCAGCCCTCCTGCCGAGCAGCCATAGTGGCCTACAGCATGGACCTGTGCCCGCTCCCACAGACACGGGTCCCCATGGAGAAGAGGCCCTTCTTCCACAGTGTTTTGGGACGGGTCAGGGGTCCCCAGGGCCCACCCACAGGTCCCAGTTGTCACATCACACTGAGACTGCTGATACCCTTGGAGGACCTACCTCTTACAGTCATACAGCTCATGGGTCCTGGCTCCCTCCCCGTCCCTCCCTACATGGTCAGTTCCTCTCAGTGGTCTGGAGCCCTTTCTGTCACCTGGACAGATTCATGCTGCACATAGATAAGATTTTATGTTTGAACATCGCTGGGGATGATAGGAGGTCAGGTCCACCCACCCTTATCTCTTAGGAAGCCCATCTGGCCCTAAGCACATTGGTAGACCCAAGTGCACATGAAGGGCATCACTCAGCTCCACCAGGCAGGCTCCCAACTCCTCGTGCAGAGAAAGAAGTGGGAGGAGGGTTGTCCTAAATCCACCACCCGTGGACTCTGACCCAAACCAGCCCCAAATGCCCTGTTGCATGCGAAAGTCTGGCTTCCTTAGGGCATCATGGGTGGTGTCTCTGTTTACGGTAGCCATGGGACAGGGCAGCCTGCAGGCAAGGAGAAGAGTGTGTCTGGGACTTGGGGCAGCCAGGCAGCCTTACCTCTGGGTCTGCAGAGCCTGACTCTGTGGCTGTGGTTCCTAGAGGCCCAGCCCAGGGGGCCTGAGCCTCTGATTCCTCTGGTCTGGTCTGGTCTGGTCACGCCTCCACATCCACTTCCACCCCTTCATTGACGCTCTCTTCCTCACCCTTCCCTCCATCCACCTAGGAGAAGGTGTACAGAGTGCCACCCGAGCACAGCAACAGTGGGGGCTGCTCCTGAGAAGGCAGCTCCTGCCTGTCTATGGCTCTTAGGCCAGTCAGGAAAGGCTCTCAGGCAGGAAGCAGCTCGGCCAGGTTCCCCACCCATCCTGCACTACTTGCAGGCTTCAAGCCTAGGGCCATTGCTCAGCTTCCCCTCCTTTTCCTCTTCCTCTTTCTCCTGCTCCCCACAGGTCCTGGTTTATCCAAATGCCTCTCTTCTTCCCCTCAGGCTGCCACCCCTCCCAAGCCCTTCCACCCCCACTGAGCCCACATCCTACAAGTTGACCGCAGTTGCTTTTCCTCCTAAAGACCTTGGTCACATGAAGTCTCATCAGTTACTCCTCATCCCACTCACTCTGTCATGCAAAACCACCCCACAGTGGATCCTTCTCATCATTTCAACTCTCTGGAGCAGCTGAGTCACTGGGAGGCTTCCGCTGTCACTTGCACTCCTCCTCCGGATTCTTCGAGAAGCCATCCAGGCGTGACTCGATTGTTTACAGTTTCCTGGGACCTGCAGGGACCCCCCCGCCTTGCCTTCTTTCTCAAGGCCACACCCTTGTGCCTGGCTGCCTCATCTTCTCCCTCCCAACTGCCAGGGAGGAACGGCTCCATGGGCAGTGCCACAGGTGCCAACTGCCCAGCCAGGATGCAGGTGAGTAAGACAGCACCTCCTCCACCCTCCTATGGTGGAACCAAGGCAGGCCTGATTCTTTGCCGTTGTTTTCAAGCAAGCTAGATGGAATGAGCAACTTCCCAGTCTGTTCAAGACAGAAAGCAGGTCAGGGGTCTCCCCTCTCCCAGGCCATCTCCCACTGCCTCTCCTCGCCCGGGGCCAGCACCAACACTCCCTGCTGTGGATGCCCTGATGGTGGTGGGGGAGGGGCTGTGTGCTTCCAGCCCTGGGCCTGTCTTCTTCCTTCCCCAGGAGTGTTCTCTCCCCTCCCCTCATGGCTCTTGGATGTCATCAGCACCCCCACTCAGTCATTCTGCAGTCTTCTCATGGGCATAGAAAGGTGTGGCTGGCTTCCTTCACCTTTCTGAGGCCCACTGGAAACATGGGGTGATCCATGCATACTTGCCCAGCCCCAACACCACTCCCACTTGCTGTCATCTCAGTGAGGCTTTTGGCAACACAGCTCCAGAAGAGACTGGAAAAGGCAAGTCTGCTCTGTCCTGGGACACCCAAACTAAAAAGGGGCTTCATTCATCCCTACCACCCCACCTCTGCCCAAGACACTCTCCCCCATAACTGACTCTCTTGGCTCCCTCCTCTACCTCCTCTCCCTTTCGCTCTCTTTCTTTCCAGAACCTCCCAGTCGAACACGAAAATGGGGAGAGTTGGAAACAGCCTTGTTCACATGGTCTCATTCTCTTTCTCAATTCTTCTGCTGTATAGTTTTTGGACTTAGAAATCAGTAATTGACCTGGTTTGTGGGTTTTTCAGAGATCCCTGAACCCTGGGTGGTGTATGTGGAGCTGTCTGGGCACTGGAAAAAAGGTCTTTGGGGTACAATGAGCAAAGCTGGCACTCAATGGACATCAAAGGGAAGCACATCAGTAAAGATGGCATGGATCATCCCTCCACATCCAAACCCTGGAACTTGATATCCGTTACTAGAATTCAGGGCCAGGGCTTCCTTCCCCTGAACAGGATGTCCTTCTGTTAGCCCCGAGAGATCGTGGTGTCCTGCAGGACCAGCTGGACCCTGGAAGGCCGGTGGGCCCTGATGTTCATGCGGAATTCTTTGATGACAAAGTAGTAGCAGAAAACATCCAGGCAGCAGTTGACGTTGGAGAAACACATGGACAATTGCAAGAAGAAGCTGATGCTCTGCTTGGCTCTGCACTCTACGATAAAGCCGTTTCTCACCAGGAACTGCAGGAAGAACCCCAGGTGGACTGGGAGGAAGGAGACCACGAAGACAGCCAGGCTGACTGCGATGCTGTAGATGCAGGCTCTCTGCTGCACCCAGTCCTGGGTGTGGTCTCGGCGGCCCAGCAGGATGTGGATGCTCCTGGAGGAGCAGAAGCCCATGATGCCCATGGGAAGGAGGAAGCCAAACACCTCCAGTGGGAAGAAGACCTTGGCACTCCAGGTATCGTCAGACATATTGTGGAAGCACATGTATTTTTCCACTTTCCCATGGAAACTATAGATAGGGATGCTCCCAGTCCACACCAAGACCCAGATGGTACAGCAGATCCCAAAGATCTTCCTGGGGGACCGGAGGTGGTTGACCAGGAGTGGGTACCGGATGGCCAAGAACCGATCCATGCTGATGAAGCAGATGGTGAAGACACTTCCGTACATGCTGACGAAGTAAAGGCATTCCACCAGGGTGCACAGGAATGGGTAGGGGGACTGTATCTGGGACAGGGACATCTTGAATGGGAGGGAGAGCACCAGCAGCAGGTCAAAGACCGCCAGGTTGATCATGTAGATGGAGGTGGCAGCGTAATCGGGCCACCTGTTCTTAAGGAAGGTGCTGAAGCCATGGATGGCCAGCAGGTTGAGGATCAGGCCCAGGACGAAGGTGGGGATGTGGACTGCAAACTGTAGGGTTTTCATCAGCTCGTTGACGCCATCAAACAGGCAGTCACCACTGGTGTTTGGCTGACTCATGTTTCTTCCTGCAACACCAACAGATCAGATGGGGCTCCTTTCACTCTCTTGAAGTGATGGATTCCAATGACTTTGTCAAGAATCACAAACACCTCCCCAGCATCATACAGCAATTCGTGCCCACTGAATCACAACTAGAACACAGAAAAGAAAAATTACCTTTAATCCTGTTGCCCAGATGCACATGTTACTTTTTGTGTGTATCACTCCAGACTCGCTTTCTCACTCTCTTTCTACCATACACACATTTTTCTTTGACACATATAGAACCCTGCTGTGCATGGACATCTGTCTTTTAAATCAGAACTCCTTTTGTTGAAAGAAGTAACAGCACATACCCAGACCCAAACAGGCTGAAGCAAAGAGAGAGTTTCACATAATAGAAAATATGGAAACTAGGGTAGGGCTGGCTTCAGGAGCAACTGGATCAGGGACTCAAATGCTGTTTCCAGGATTCGGCTCCTCTTATCCCCTTTGTCCTCCCCCCACCCACTTTCCTGATGGTTGGACACAGTCAACCTGCAACCAGGGATGATTGGCACCAGAGCATTGCATCCCTCTGGACACAGTAGTTGGTTAGTTCATTGGCTCAGGGACAGACATTTGACTCTCCAAGAACATAATAAGCAACACAACTTTTGCTTGGGTTTCCAGGCAGAGGGTTGGAGTCGCTTGTCAGGGATCCATATTTGCCAAGATATAAGATCTGCAGCTGCCGCAGCCTCTTGTTCCCCAAAGGGAAAACCAGACAGAAAATGGAAAGATGCGGGAGAAAGACCATTCCCAGAGGGAATGGAGTGGGGCCCTGAGGTCTCCACAGGGCAAGGAAAGGCCTTTAGTCAGGCAGAAAATTAGAAGTGGCCTCAGGGACAGGAGGACCAAGGCTGTAGGTGTGGTTGCACAGGGGTGTGGTCCAAGCCTGGACAATTTGGGGTGAGGGGGTGAGTGCCATTGTGGGGTTCTGTCTCAAGGTATGTAGCTCTGGAGCAGGGCAAAACCAAGTGTTCAACCCAGGCGTCCAGAACCAGGCTGCTAGAAAGATGACTCAAATATGACCCAACTTCCACCCTCTCCCCACTAGCCCACCTGTGCCCACCTCCCCACTCCCTCCTTTCTCACCCACTCTTCCCTCTCCCCACAAGTGAGGCCACACTGCTGGTGTACTCGACTTGGACTGGCCTTAGATATGGAACGTGCCACATTCACTAGAGCACAGGGGCATGGCATGGAAAGGACATTCATGCCTGGCGTCTTCCTTAACCGCTTCGGCAGCAAGCAGCTGGGTGAGCAAGTGTAGCCAGGTCGTGCCGTGAGACCTGCCTTGCTGTGCTTCTCCCACCTTCCATGACTTCCTGACCAGCAGGAGCTAAGATCCCAAGATACTGATGTACCAGGGAGGAGACATCAGCATGGACTCCCACCAGAGAATCCTATACTAGTGACCACTGCAGCCATTATTATTATTATTATTATTTTTGAGATGGAGTCTCACTCTGTCACCCAGGCTGGAGTGCAGTGGTGCGTCTCGGCTCACTGCAACCTCTGCCTCCTAAGTTCAAGTGATTCTCCTGCCTCAGTCTCCTTCATTGCTGGGATTACAGGCCTGTGCCACCACGCTCCGCCATGCCCAGCTAATTTTTTGTATTTTCAGTAGAGATGAGGTTTCACCATGTTGACTAGGCTGGTCTCGAACTCCTGACCTCAGGTGATCCTCCCACCTTGGCCTCCCAAAGTGCTGGGATTACAGGTGGGAGGCCCTGCACCTGTTCCTAAAACTTCTGTTATTAATTAAAGCTTCTGTTATTATTTTTCATAGCTTGTTATTAATTTTTAAAGTATTCTATGCACTCAATAAGATATTCAAACAGAACAAAAGAACATGCATAGGGAAGTCGGCCTCCATTGTACCCTAAGGCCTCAACTGTCCTTTCTGAAGGCAGCATGGCTTACAGCTTCTTGCATACTCCTCCCAGATATTTTCTAAGTAGACGCATATATGCAAATACATGCATGCATACATATACGTGTATGACTTCTTTAAAATTTGGAAATAATATACATACAGCTTCTGTCCCTTGCTTTTGCAGTCAACAATGTTTCTTGGACATTGGTCTATATCAGCATATATGAATGGCTTGTTTGCCTTCCATTATGTAGGTATATAAAAACTCATTTAGCCAGTAGCCTATTCACAAACATTTAGGTTTCTAGTGTTTTACCAGTAAACAACAAATTCCACAAAAAGCATTCCTGTGACTTATTTCTTTGCTGCGCTGCTATTGCTAACCGAATTCTCATTCTGCTATTGGTTTTCATCACTACTGAGGGCCCGTGGGAGGAAAAAATTGGGGTATTTTTTTGGATCTTATCTGTAATACCATTCCCAAGCCCTCTCTGATTCCTAATGAAAAAGAAAACCGATACATACAGATAGATATTTATAGGTACATATATATCATCCGTTGAGCACTATGCACAAAACATTTAACATACATTACTTGATTTGGTGGCTCTAAAGATTCTCTGGTTTCCAATGTGTTAACTTTTCTCACAGATTTATGTAATGAGAGATCTAGGAAAATGTACTTCCTCTTATTCAAAGCCTTGGTGTCCTGTGGTCTGTGGGGATGGTGCCCCCTGGGGGTGTGCAGTAGTCACTGGTCCTACTCAGGATGCTCAGAATCTGCAAGCTGTGGTGGCCACCTCCTCACTAAACATGCTGAAGTGGCCACAGGCCTAGCTCACAAAATTACTAGAATAGCTTGGAACTCACAAGGTAAATTTCGAAAATGATGAGAAAAGCAGGTCAAAGTCCAGTTCGGGTCTAAATGTAAAGTGTTGCAACACCAAAGAGGAAGATGGAATTGGCTTGGAGAAGTTGCCTTCAAGACCAGAAACAGCAGAAAACCAAGAACCGCAAAAATAAGAGTGAATACAAGTTTATGTTTAAAGAGATCCAATAAGATTTTGAAAAAGGAACTGACGACATCTGTCTTTGTCTGGGTCACACTAACCAATTAAGAAAAAGCAGCCACCAATGACAAAAGCTCAACACTCAGAGGCTCTTACTGTCAACTGTTACCGGCTGACTCCATGGGTGAGTCCACCATATTGCTGGTGGTTCAAAGTGGCCAAGAAAAAAAATCAGTGATGCTCAAAATTCAACCGAAACCCAGATGCAATGTGTGGTTGAATTGGGGGAACAAATGAATAACAACAGGAGGAAAGTGGTCTGACAGAAAGCATACAACCTTGGATGCTGGGATGAGTCTCCATTGACAGTAGCAGGTATATTCATAGATACAATTTGGCCATCAGTATTCCCCAGTAGGATTATTCTAAAGGTCACATTTGAATTACTGACAGACTTCAAATGGAAGCTTCTCAGAGGGTAGTCTTTGAAGCCAGAGAAGGCATTCTATGGGCTGGCAAGAAGAAATTAGGTTGAAAAAATACTGCTAGCTAATGGCAGAGTGAGAAGAGAATCTGAAAAATTAATCTGAATTCCCTCTGAAAGTCCAAGGAAACCATCTTTTTAGAGTCTTTTTCAAAAAAATCAGGAGCTTCACTGAAGTAAGATAAAAAGGCATCAATGCACTCCAAACTGCAGCAAGAGATGAAACAGTCATCCTTCTCAAAGAAGTTTGCTAATAAAAACCAGTCTACTTGTGGGTGGGGGAGGGGAACGGGGCAGGGGGACAGCAACTAGCACCATTTGACCTGGGGTATGGGGCCATTCCATTAGCAGCTCCTGTTCTGGCCAACCCAGGGGTCCACCCCAATCAAGCAATGGTACTATAGTTGGCTGGGTGGGAGGCTGAGTCCCTTCAGGTCCCCTGAGAAGCAGATGCTAAGACAGTGTTAGACAACTCAGAGATTGAACAGGGAAAGTGTCCGTGAAGGATAGCGGGGAGAGGGAGCAGGAGGAGGTGGGGTGAGCCTTCAGATCACCTGCAGGTCTGACTCTGTGGAAGGAGAGAGGGAAGGAAGGACAAGGTGGGAAGGACTTCAGACAGCAGTGCAGATTTCAGCCCTTCTTGGCCAAGCCATGCGGCATCTCTGAGCAAAGGTTGCCTCTTGGAGTAGCCCCACTTTCACAGAAATCATCCCAGGCTAGTGCCTCTGCCGGGCTCAGGCATTGGCTGGGAGCAGCCCAAGGAGAGTGGCATCAGCATCAGTGTCACCATGGACCGGAAGCAGCAGAGCTGCACTGACTGTGGTCAGGGACCCTGGGAGTGGGCTCTCTGGAATTCCAGGGAGGTCTCAGCAGCACCCCTGCATAGCTGCCAAGGGGCATCCCGATGTTGCCATTGATGTTGGGATCTGTGTCACAGGCAGCAGTGGAGACATTCTCAGTTTCCATCCCAGCAGCACCATCTGTGGAGTGCTGCCTTTCTACCATCCGCAGCAGGGATGGGTGGGCACCTTCGCCTCCTAGAGGACTGGAATGGGGCAGTCCCAGCCTCCTCCAGAAGGAAATAGCATTGAGGGGGCAAAGGTCATGGGTCAAGCAAATGGCATCTGTGAATGGAGTGAAAGGACCCCAAACCATTGTGCGTCAGCAGCAGCACGGTGGCTGAGAGGTGGGGCTGAATCGAACCGTGGAGTAAGTGAGACAACACAGGAGATGAAGCTCCATGTTTCATGCAAAAGCTATGGAGAGAGCTACTCCCAGGGGCCCTGCTGACACCTCTGAATGTCCCGCTGACATGTTTAAATGTCACCAAGACAGAGCCTCCCAAACATCCATGAATAAACAAAACAAGTTCCTTGGAAATCTCTGAAAAAATAACACCAGAAGAGGCTTGAGGGAGAAGATCTGGGTGCAACAATTTCGTATCCAACAGGTGTTCCTGCGTAAAGAATGCAGAAAGCAAGTCTCAGGTGGATGCGGCCTCTAGAAAAATAATCACCCCAAAACTTTAGGCCTCCAAGAGATCATTACTGAGAAGAGTGCAAGGATGAAAACATCAGGATAGAAAAATTTGGAACTGAGCATTGAATTGAAAGCAGGAAACTGTGGAAAGAGACATAAGGTATAATGAATATAGTTACAGATTTAAAATTAAAAGAAAAAAAAAAAAACAGAAGAGATTATCTGGCTGGACTAGTGACTCACACCTGTAATCCCAGCAATTTGGGAGGCCAAGGTTGAAGGATCACTCGAGCCCAGGAGTTTGAGACCAGCCTGGGCAGCACAGTGAAACCCCATCTCTACAAACAAACAAACGAAAAAAAATGTAATTAGTAGGGCGTGGTGGCTGGTGCCTGTGGTCCCCAGCCATTTGAGCAGCTGTGTGGGAGGACTGCTTGAGCCCAGGAGTTTGAGGCTGCAGTGAGCCATGATCATGCCACTGCACTCCAGCCTGGGTGACACAGTCAGACCTTCTCTCTAAGGAAAAAAAAAAAAGAGATGATCTGTGTCCCTAGAAAGAGACAAGTCTTAATATTGTGGATAAATTAACAAAGCAGGAAGAATGTTCTTGAGTTGTAGGGGTGGGGACAATGGAGGGTAATAGTAAGTGCCTGGGGTGAAGCAAAAGGCTCTATTGCTAACATTTCTGTTCTGTTTATTTTTTTACTTCAATAATTACAGAAATATGTGTCAGATTCTTGAAAACCTTAAAGTAACCACTATTAAAAATATGATGCGCACCTTCAAAATTACTAAAGAAGATGAAAAGAAACAAAATCGACTACACAGCAAAGGAGTGAATATAACAGGAAAAGAAACAGCGCAGAAATTACAATAATAAGTGCAAAAAAATCAAATTTTACTAATATTCTCAATTAAAAAATAAAATATAACTGTTTGCTCTTACAAAGAGTACACTGAAATGACACAGAAATGTTCCACATAAAAGTCCTGTGAAGATGGAACAGACAAATACAAACAAAAGAAAGACAGAGAGGCAATATTCATAACTAGACTTGTAGAACTGCAGGACAAAATTGCTCATCAGGATTAAGAAGCTTATTTTTATGGAATAAAATAAAAACTCAATTGTGAGGGCAAATGTAGTAATCTTATACACCGAATGGTGGTATACAAAAGTACATCAGGTACAATTCTTAGAATTCAAGGAGCCATTGGCAAAAACAAATTGCAGTGTCAGATTTTCATATACTGTAGATTAGAACAAATACAAATTAGGACATAGAATTATATAAATAATATGATTAATACAGTTTAGTTAATGACTTGGGTTTGGTTTTAAACAAATAGGTAATCCATTTTTTTTCTCAAGCAGCCAAAAAACACTTGCTAAAAATGAATTATCTACCTTACAAGAGCAAAACCATCGGTTAGAGCGGGCGCGGTGGCTCAAGCCTGTAATCCCAGCA
>NW_012116599.1:10502443-10521770 GCF_000951035.1 Colobus angolensis palliatus
AAAAATTAGCTGGGTATGGTGGCTTGTGCCTATAGTCCCAGCTACTCAGAGGCAGAGGTTAAGGCAAGGGGATGGCTTGAGCCCAGGAGGTCGAGGCTGCAGTGACCTGTGATCATGCCACTGCACTCTAGCCTGGGCAACAAAGTAAGACTCTGTTTATATAAACTCTGTCTCAAAATAATAATAATAATAACAATGGCTATTTAAAAATAAAGTGAGAACTACAAAACTAAATACATGGGAAGAATAGCAAGACCTTTTTGGATTGGTTGTTTAAAAAAACAAAATTCACAGGATACAGCCAAAAACTATTCTCAGAGATAAACATATTGCCCTAACTGTTTTAATTTTCTTTAAGGAAACTAAATAAATGAATTAAGCACTTAACTTGAGCATTTAGGGAAAAAGTGTCTTAGAGAAATTAGGAAAAAGTATAAAGATAAAAGCAGAAATAAATGAATTAGAAAAGAGAAAATGTCAGAACTGACACATTTAATAGGTGGTTCCTTCGGAGCAGAAGCAATATACGAAGCAAGACCTATATCTCTAACAACTATGATCAAGAAGAAAGGACTCAAACGGTCATAACTAGAAATAAGAAAGAAGACATTAAGTTTAGTTACAGAGGAGAGCAAAAACAGCAAGAAACTGCATTATTACTTGTGTGTTGATCTGTTTAAAAACCTTGATGTAGTTGTTGATTTGGGGGCAAAAAAAATAATTTATCACCATCTATACCAGGTTTGGCCCAAGAGGAAATAGAAGTGTTGACTAGACCAATATCCATAAAAGAAACTGAAAATATTATCAAAGAATTACTCTTAAAATAGACTCTAGCTTATTTCAAATTTTCAAGCAGCAGATAATCCCTGTACCCCATAAAGTATTTCAGAACATAGTATTAATGAATTTCTATTAAACTAACTTATCCAAATATCAAAATTCAGCACAAGAAACAAATTTGCTCAAAATACAATTATGAATATATATGCAAACATCCTAATTAAAATATTACTAGATGGAATTCAGTACATTAAAATTATAAATCATCATGACAAATCAGATTTACTATAGAATTGTAAGATAGTTTCAGTGTTAGGAAATCAATTAATGTTTTGTATCACATCATTAAAGCAAAAATAAAAAGTCATCCAATTGTACAGTTTTTCAGTTATTTAACTAATGGAATAGGAAAGTACTTCTTACAAAGAGTAAATTGCTCACACCAATGGCAACTTTGTATTTAATGGTAAAGTAATAGGGACACTCTTGTTGAAATCAAACACCCAGAAATCTCAAGATAACACCCAGAAATCTCAAGACTATGCACTAACACATTTAACAGAAACAAGAATAAATGAGGCATTCCCCAAAAATCAATAATACAAAGGGAAAGCTTAGCTAAGAAATTACGTTAAGACTGTCAGTTAACAATTTGGCAGTAAAACCAACTTAGAGTCTCATCTTAAACGGCCTCTCAAAAGAAATTCCAAATTCATTAAAGAATTACATTTCAAAACAATCAAACCTTAGAAAAACTAGATGAAAATTTAATAAACAACTTATAAAATCACTAAGGGAAAAAGCTCTTTGTCAACTTAGCATAACTGAAAATCAAAGAAAAAGAAAATAAACAGGACAGGTTTGACTGCACCAAAAAAATGTCTTTTTGCTAAAAAGTCTTAACATCAAATAATATACTCGAAGAAACAAAACACAACCAATGTTAGATAAATGACGTTCTTTCTCTGCGAAGAGAATATTAAAATGAATAATATCAAGACCAACAATAGATGAATAAGCCAATGACACAGGCAGTTCCCAGAAGAGGATTTACAAAGAGATAACATTTTTGCTTATCAAATTTAACAAAGAATTTGGCAAGGGTTCTGTGAAACCAGTCACCAATATGCTGGTAAGCGTACAAATTAGCACACAACTTTTGGGATCTGATAATTTCTATTACAAGCCATGAAAATCATATGACTTTAATCCAGTGATTCTGAGAATTCACCTTAAGTAAATTATATGAAAGAAGAAAAATTGTGTACAAAAATATGTCCACCTTGGCATTTTTTTTTTCTTCTTCTTCTTCTTCGCCTCAATGTATTACCACATTATTTTTTTCTAATAGTAAAAAATACATACACATTTAAATGCCAACAAGAGGTTAATTTCACTGTGGTAAATTTACTCAACGGAAAATTTTTCTGTCTGACTGTTATGTTTATGCTGATTATGTTCAGTAAAAACCCCACAAACTATAGAATTAGACACATTCAGAATGATTTCAACTGTGATTAAAATTACAAAAACCCACGCATAGAGGGGCAAACAAAAAACCTAAAAAAAGATTTCTACATCCCAACCAGTGGTTGCATTCTAGCAGTTGGATGGTGGGTGATTTTTAAATCTTTTGCCTTTATCTCTCTCGTCTTTTTGGTGCATTTTTCTAATTAATTAATGATAATATGAAAACCTGAGATATATATATATATATATATATATATATAATGTTTGGTGGGGAAAAAGGAGACCAGTAATGATAGCTTTCAATATTTTCCTTCTATATCAGAGAAACAACTTGCGGTCTGGGTTTGTGTTTGAGGCATGGCAGGGTGCAAGGTTTACACAAAATTAAAAGATACGCATTGAATTCACCAAAGCTCAGCTGATAAGGCATGACCTTTCAAGTTCAGAGATGAGCATTTCAGGATGGGGCTGAGAACGAAGCATGAAGTGAGAGAGAGATGTGGAAGTGTCAAGTGAGACAGCAAGTCCCACCCAAACGATGGGAGAACAACAACAAGAACCTGATTCATGATTAAAAAAAAAAAATTGAAAAATAAACAAGTTTCCTCTGTTCACAGGTCAGCCATCACATCATAAAAATGTGTATTACATAAGGAGTAAAAGATGACATAAAAGAGACAAAATGCCAGCTTCACAGTGAAGAGTAGGTGAAGATGAGAAAAGAGGTTTAAAATAGAATCCCCCCAAAGCTTGGCAAGCTATCAATAGAGTCAAGAAGTCAAAAACGTAAATATTTTCCAAATTGAATATTTAGGTTAAATTACCTTGTTTCTCTTAACGGGACAAAAGGAAGAGAAGATTCACAGCAGAAACCGAAAATGAAAAAACTGTAATATCACTATATAGAAAGCAGAGGGGCAACCTCACAGAGGCTTATGCAGATATTATCAACAATTGTTAATACTCCCTATATTAATCTATTAAAAATCAACCATCAATTTAAAAAAAAAAACAAAATTCAATTATCTTTTGTCAAGGAAAAGCACCAAGAAAATGAAAAGACACAGACAGAGTAAAATGATAGCATAATCTTTGGTGTATCAGGCACATTTTGTGCTAGAAAGGACGGGAATAGGACAAAGTAATTTTTTTTTAATAAAAAGAACTGAGAAAGCAACATGGAGACTCCACAAGAGTGAAAGTTACAATAAATAATGAAAACATAAAACACTCAATTTCTGTTCCAATTAGCATAGCAAAAAAGTACATAATGGAACCATGCAGGAAATGCAAAAGAAATTTTAAAAAATGGAAATATAGTGTAGCTGGAGCCCTTAGTGCCCCTCCTGTAGAATATCCATGATTAAATAGACAGAGAAATTAGAGCTCTGAACAACCCAATTAATAAGGTAGACTAGTAGATCAGGGAGCAGTACATGGTAAATCAAGCGTCTATGCTCTCTTTAGAAGAATAGAGAGGGTCTTTCACAAAATTTATCCCATTCCCGAGCACAGGCAAGTCCTCGACAGCAATGGCGATCTTACACTCATTCTTAGACCACAAAAAAATAGCTGTTTATTGGTCCTGAACACTTAGCTGCAGCGCCATGATATTAATATTTAATAGGCATTTCTATGCATTCTCTTACATAGCCTCTTAACGTGTGAGTTAGAGACAAAATCAGATGTATGTTGCTGAAATATTGGAAAGAAACAATATTTATACACAAAACACAATGCAGTCACCACTTAAATGAAAGTGGGAATTCCTAAGTGTTCTTTTAAACAGGAAAGAGAGAAACGAGGCGAGCCAACGCTACACGCAGAGATCCTGGAAGTGGAGTGGAAGTGACCACGGCCATTGCACAGCTCTGATCACCCTGGGACCCAAGGCTGTCTATCTGCAGCGGCTGAACTCAGAGCGGGTAGGGAACCACAGCATGGGAGAAGACGCAGAAAGGCCTAGAGATACTCCTAATCCCTAGAAGGAAAGACACAAGGACATCCATCCTCCAGTGCTCGTGACGTGTTCCACCATAAGACTTCACAGGTCAGAAAAGGAATGGGTTCCAAATGCTGCAGAAAGCAAACCTATCTCACAGCCAGAGTGTCCGAGAGTAGACAAAGCAAAGCAGCCTCATCATGTGGTGGACTCTCTGTTACCAGAGGTATGCAAGCAAAGGCAAGGTGAGGTGCTTATCCAGAGTGCTGTAGAGAGAATTCATACACAGAGCAGTGTCTTACTGAAGGATATTTTTGTTTGTTGATACTTAACCCTGAAGTAGAATCTTCTTTCAATATAAGGCTGTTTTCCAGTGTTTGGTGAAAAGGAGAGAAAGTGTGTCGAGTGTGGAAAGGGACTGGGGTGGAGCGCAGAGGCCTTGCTTCTCCTCCTGGCTCCCTCTGCTTGGGGGGCTCCGCCTCATTTCTTCCATCCTCAAGGTCCTGCTCAGCCCCGAGCCCAGAGCCCTGGCCTCACTGTGCTAGCTCGTTTGTTTGTTTGCTTGCTTGCTTGTTTGAGTTAGGGTCTTGCATTGTCACCCAGGCTGGAGTGCAGTGGCACAATCAAGGCTCACTGCAACCTCAACTTCCCAGGCTCGAGCAACCTTCCCACCTCAGCCCTCCAAGTAGCTGGGACTACAGGCATGCATCACCACACCCAACTAATTTTTTCTTTCTTTATTTTATTTATTTATTTATTTATTTATTTATTTATTTATTTATTTATTTATCTATCTATCTATTTATTTATTTTTGAGATGAAGTTTCCTTCTTGTTGCCCAGGCTGGAGTGCAGCAATGGTGCAATTTTGGCTCACCGCAGCCTCCGCCTTCTGGGTTCAAGTGATTCTCCTGCCTCAGGCTCCTGAGTAGCTGGGAATACAGGCATGTGCCACACCTGGCTAATTTTGTATTTTTAGTAGAAATGGTGTTTCTCTATGTTGGTCAGACTGGTCTCGAACTTCCAACCTCAGGTGATCTACCTGCCTCCCAAAGTGCTGGGATTACAGGTGTGAACCACTGCGCCTGGCCTAATATTTTATTTTTTGTAGAGACAAGGTCTCACTGTGTTGCCCAGGCTGGTCTCAAACTTCTGGACTCGAGCAATCCTCTCACCTCTGCCTCCCAAACTGCTGGGATCACAGGTGTGAGCCCGAGCGCCCGGCCTGTACTGGCTCTTAACTGCTGACTCTCCACATTCTGCAGCTGGGATTCCCGCAACTGCCAGTGGTCCACGGTATCCTCATCTGCCCACACCTTCAAGGATCCAGCATCCCACTTGCGGCAGCCTCAGGTGCCTGCACAGCTGAGGCCTCGAAACCCTCGAAACACCAGACCTACCTTTCTTCTTTCGGTGGCCTGGACTTTCCAGAGAACACAAGCAACAAGAAGATCACAACCCTAAGGAGGTTTGCAGCTGAGAAGGTGGCCCTTCCTGCAGGTGCCAGGCTGTCATCTGCACAGAGCATTGTAGCGTGAACCACCTCAGAGATGGCAGGGCCACAGCCTCAAAAATCAGCATTGGCATAGCCACAGGGATGGATTTGAGGAGCCCTGGAATGCTCCACAAAAAATGCCGCAGTTAAAATACACAGTGTATCCACCACTAACACCATAGTGTGAATAAAGTCATCCACCTGTGCCTGAGCTAGGCGTCTGGGGGCCATGATGCAA
The DNA here is from genome assembly GCF_000951035.1 of Colobus angolensis palliatus. Taxonomy (NCBI): domain Eukaryota; kingdom Metazoa; phylum Chordata; class Mammalia; order Primates; family Cercopithecidae; genus Colobus; species Colobus angolensis. Next base: position 10,508,371 of record NW_012116599.1, read on the forward strand.
GAAGGAACAGGACACAGAGGGGACAGAGCACACAACCACAATCTCCCGAATGCCTGGATGTTGCTGAAACTTGGGCAGGGGTGTTGGAGTGGCGCTGGGAGAGTGGAGGGGCCAGTTTGGGGATATGAGAGGTGGTCAGCAGTGTGCTCAATGCTCTACAACAGGAACTCAGGACACTCCTGGGAGGCTGCCCTAATTATGCCCGTTTTACAGATAAGGACAGTGAGGCTCAGAGATGCTATAGTCTACCCAAGGTCCAACAGGCCGTGAGGGACCAGCTGGAACTCATGTTCTGAGTCTCTCCTCCTCCCTCACCCTGGCCCCCATCAGCATCACCAGCAAGAGCATCTGGGATCCAGGAGCTGCCAAGCCCCCTCCTCACTTCTTTGCATGCTCATGCTCCTCTTTCCCCTTGAACTCTCTCCTCCACTGCTGAAAATCCCACCGCTTCCTTCAAATGCCTACTTTCCGGATTCACTCACGTCATCTGATATGGTTTTCCCAGTGCCATCCTGAGTGGGCAGCGTGAAGAGTCATCAGTGTATCCCGGGGGGGCGTGTCCCTGCTGTCCTGCAGCCGCCCCAGGACCAGGACCACGTCCCCTTTACTTTTATCGCTGAGCCTCACATACTGTTTGCCCTTGGGAAGGTCTTATTGCATGAAAGGGGAAGAAGAAATGACGGAACAAATGGCCAGGTCTGCTGCAGCTCCACAGTGACTGGTGCTCCCTTTGGAGCTGGGACAGCCGCTCAGAACCAAAGGCAAACCCTGCCTTCCACAGAGCTGTGCGCGGCACTTTGCTCTGCCCTGTCCCCTCATCCCCATCACCTTGGGCAGCACAAAGCCCAGGTGAGGCCAGGCCAGCCAGACATGTTCTGACTTTGTGTTCTCGCTCGCAGGGAAGAATCTAGAATTTTCGGGGTTCTCAGTGCTGCTGTGTCTTCCTGCCCAGCCTTTCTAAGAGACACTTGGCTAGGGTTCAAAAACAATGCAGCTATAATATAGGATAGCAGCCAGGGCGCCCCTCCCCATCATTTACTGCCCTGAGCGCCCCGTGAGGAAGAAACTGTGTATTGCCTCATTCCCCAGAGAGGTAAATGGAGGCTAGAGAAATTAAGCAGCTGGTGAGTGGGTGAGCCTGGGCTCCTAGGCTCCTTCTGGGCCCCAATAAGCACTTGCTCAGGGCTGCAGGTTGATCCCTGAGAAAGCGTCATCTCTGGCGCTTGGTGGTTTCCCAACAAGATTCCAGGGAATGGGCAGCGGGCTTGGTGGAGGGCCTTGGCAAGCGAGCTACGTACCCCAGGGAAGGCTCCCAGGCTGCCTGTGGGGAGGTTTCCCCACCCGACATGAGGCTGCAACCCTGACTCAGATCAGGAGGAAGTTGAGGGTTCGTAGAAAAATGTCACGCGTAATCGGGGACAAACCAGGTCTGCCTGCTGCTGCTACTGTCACGGAGGCTGCCTGGAGGCCGCCACTGCCCTGACACCTGGGACTGCTTGCTGCATCGGGGCAGGTGTGCACAAAGCCCAGGCCCACACGAGCCCCACTGATCTTAGGAGAGTTACCTGCAGTCCACAAGAGCAAGGTCCGGTTAGAGGCTCCATGCCTCAGTTTCTCTAAATGGCCCAGAGGCTGTTACCTGTTGATGGTCCGGTGTAGCGGAGAGGGCTGAGATGTCATTTCTCCTCCAGGCTGGCTGCCGGCCTGCTCTGGGGAGAGTCACTTCCCCTCTCTGGGTCTCAACTTCCTTGTGAGTGAAATAAAGGGGTGGGACCAGGTGCTCTGAGTGGCTCCTGTGACACCCTGTCTGGCCTAGGGGCTCTTGCTCAGGGGTCTGCAGAGGGGCTACATGGAACTAGAGTGTGGACATGGGGAGCAGTTTCCAGGAGGAGGGTCTACACTCTCCTGCCCTCTTGGGAGATCTGCACGCCCATCCCGCAGCTGCCAAAAAACAAAACAAAAAACCAAAAAGCCAAAAATCACACTGCATGTGTCAAGGCCTGGGAAGCTTCTGGAAGAGGAAGCCTCTCACACACCCTGGATGCTCTAACAGGGGCACCACACAGGAGCAGCCATTCTCAGCACCTGACAAAGGCCGTCGTGACTTCCAGCACTTCGGGGGTTTAGGATTTGAAACTGCTGCCCACAGAAAGGAAAGGAAGGTGGTGTTGTTTAGGACTTCCAGTTTAGGACTTGCGTGCCCTGCCTCAGAGGAGACCTCAGCTTCCACGCAAGAATGGTCAGTGGGGTCCCACAGGTTCCCCAGCCTCGGCTTCCCTGTCCCAGGCCTGCACAGAGATTTGGGGCAGCCTTGGGCCTGTGGCCTCCTAGGGCCCTGCAAGCAGAGATTTCCCTGGCATCTCCCACCTTCAGGGCTGGGAGGGCTGAGACTCACCCGTGGGCTTGGGTGGCTATTAGCTGAGAGCCCTCATAGATTCCAGCCCATCAGGAAAGTCTGGGCTGAAGTCTACCCCGGTAGATGCAGCCGACGTGCCCTGGAGGTGTTGGGAGGCCCTGTGGGGGAACCAAAGCACAGGCGATTTTTAAAAGCCATGCGTGCTGGGACTTTCAGGTGTCTACAGGAATAGAAACTACTCCTGGGTTTTTTGGGTGATTCATCCAACACATGGGTCCCCTCTGTAAATAACAGCTTGCAAGTCACTGCAGGGGAACCACCTGGCCCTTTGGAGCCGGGTCTTCCCACTGGCTGGTGAAGAGGTTGATGGAACCATGACAGCTTTTAAGCTCTCACCTGGGCTTGTGCAATGGGTTGTGCCAAGTCCACTCCCTGCTCCAGGCCATGGAGCCCCAAGCTGGCCTGCGTGCCAAGACAGGGCACTGGGCAGTCCTGTCCCAAGCGAGGCCCTCCTGTAGGGCCCCCAGCCCAATCTAAGCCAAAGGCTAGCTACTGGGCAAGGTGGGGCAGCCAGGCCCGCACCCCGGGTGCAGGAGGAGGCCAGGAGCCTGTCGGGACAGCAGCAGGGAGGAGACACACAGGTGTCTGGCACCCACCTCAATACCCAGAGCCTGCAATGTGAGGCCCCAGGAAGGCGTCCACACTGAGCGGCCTGCAGGGAGCAGTGTCTCTGCTGAGCCCCTTCTCAAAGGGATCCCCGTCTACTTCCCATTCTGGCTACCTTTTGGCTACCTTCTTTTTTTTTTGAGATGGAGTCTTGCTCTGTTGCCCAGGCTGGAGTGCAGTGGCGTGATCTCAGCTCACTGCAACCTCCACCTCCCAGGTTTAAGCAATGTTCCTGCCTCAGCCTCCTGAGTAGCTGTGATTACAGGCTTGCGCCACCATGCCCGACTAATTTTTTTTGTATTTTTAGTAGAGACGGGGTTTCACCATGATGCTCAGGCTGGTTTCAAACTCCTGACCTCATGATCCACCCACCTCGGCCTCCCAAAGTATTAGGATTACAGGCATGAGCCACTGCTCCCGGCCCTGGCTACCTTCTTTTAATAAATGAATATTTCTACTTTATTGCTGTTGCTTGTTAGTCACATTTTTGAAAACATGCACATGATTCAAATACATATGTAAAAACATATAGGAAAATATCTGTCCCACTCCTAAATCCAGCCGTCACCTCCTCCCCCCCAGGACACCACTGCTAAGTTTCTTCCAGAGTCGCTGTGCCCTGTGTACATATGAGTTCTTATTTTCTCCCGCTTTTGGCACAAAAGCTAGAGTACTACATGAGCTGCTCTGCAGTACCTCCCTCTCCTGTGGGTGTCCCTTGGATACCTTGGGGGATGTCTAAGGTGTATGGGGGATCCCTTGCCAAGGTACGTGTGTCCAGAGAGACTCAAAAAGTTTGAGCTCCTAAGAGCCAGGCTAGGCAGGGACTCGCCCAAGGCCCCACCCTACGGCTCAGGTCTGTCCATCCGGATTTTCCCCTCCCCTTGTCACAGCCCTGGGGAGTCATAAATAGGATGAACTTTCTCAGAAAATTTCCCTTAAGCCTCCTGAAACTTCTCACCCTAGTCCTGCCCACCCTCTCACCATCCAGAATAACTTGGAGGCTTTGGGAGCCTGGACGGGTCCCTGCCTGTCTTCCAGACTGAGAACCCCGAGTTGGGGAGTTTGGGGGCACACACCTTCGACTTCACCAGTGGGGCAGCTTCGGAGCTTCAGGAACCAGCTTCTTCTAGGGCAAGGAACAAGTGAATCTGACTGTGTTTACCAAAGAGCGGGTCCAGGATAGCCGGGCGCTCACCACATCCTCCCCTGACGCTGGTGAAATTCGCTCCTTCAGCAGCCAGAGGCCCGGCCCTGCCCTTGTAGGACATTCCTTCCCTCCAGGGGGGAAACCTGCCCACCAGGGGCTTTGCAAGGGGACCAGTTGGCCCAGGGCTGTGCAAGAAGTGCCCCTGAGCCTGCCCCAGAGAGCCGGTCAGGGAACAGGGTCAGGAACAAGAGCTGAACCCTCAGAGACACGGGGAGGGAGGAGGAGGCTGGAGGAGGGCAGCTCAGGTGCAGGCACGGGCAGGAGGGACATGGTGTTGGTGAGGGCCCGGGCACCCTCTGCACCCCGGGTAAGAGGGGAATGGGAGGATCCGAGGTTGGAAGCTGGCCAGGCAGGAACCAGGGGCATGGGCCTCCCCCGGGTCCCAGGGAACACACACTTGGCACAGGAGCAGTATGTGACAGACCCACTGGGGCGGCAGGGGTTGGGTTGGGATGAGGGCATCAGCAGCAATAAGAAGGAATGAGGGCAGGAGTGGGGGCATCAGACTGTCTGAAAGAAGAGTCCAGGGCATCTGAGGCAGCCAGACTCTGAAGAGAGCCTCCGAAGGTCTCCAGCCACCACTCCCCACAAAGCAACTCTGTCAACTTGGGCTGGTTGCCTAACCTCTCTGAGCCCATTTCCCCAGCCGCAAATTGGAGTTACACATCCATTCAATCAAAAAATGTTTGTGGATCATCTCCTAGGGACCAGGCAGCGGTGCTGAGGAAGACAACTGTACCTGTCTCAGAAAACGTTGTTTTAGGAGTCGGCACGGTAACAGGGGTAAGCGCACCCAGGAAGTGCCTGGTACTCAAGCGGTGACGGAGGCCCGCATTCCTCATTGATTTATGCCTGCCTTTGTCTCCCCTACTGGATCTATTTGAAGGAAAAAAAAATGAGTAACATTGATAATGGGACCCTCATGATCCAAGGAAAAATCAGAGGAAGCCCCAGCAGAGAGAGGAAGGCAGGGGAATTTAGGAAGGAGAGGCCAAGAGAGGAAGATGAGCAGCACCTGTCCCCCGCCCTCTGCTCCAATCCTCCAGGTGTGGCCTGGAGACAGACACAAAGGGTTGAGCTCCAAGAGCTGGGCTAGGCAGGGACTTGCCCCAGGCCCCACCCTATGGCTCCCATCTGGTCTCTCCCCTCCCATTCTGTTGGGAACACTTCTGTTCCCAAGCCCCCTTATTTTATTTTATTTTATTTTTTGTAAAAATAGAGATGGGGTTTCGCCATGTTGCCCAGGCTGGTCTCGGACTCCTGGACTCAGGCAACCCCCAACCCCGGCCTCCCAGTGTGCTGGGATTACAGGTGTGAACCACCACATCCGGCCACCAAGCCCCACTTGTACACTGAGCCCGGATGACTCCCCTGCACAGTCAGCTGGGTGCCACACCACACAAAGCACGTCCTGGAGCCTTTGCCAAGTCCCTGAGGACTGACACCCTGCCCCCTAGGTGCCCACAAAGACAGGAAGGTGCGTGTTCCCAAACTCCCCAACTTGGGGCCCTGATAATCCCCTTTAGCAATTGAAGATATCTGGCCTCTTTGAAAGTGGTGGCTGAAGTCAGTGACTGCCAGGGGAATTCAGGAACCTACTGAACACAGGGGGCAGCCCACGGTGTGCAGCTGCCAGGCAGCCTGGCAGGCCCTCCAGGAAGCCCCCATCTCCAAGGGAGCTCTCAGCCACCTGGGGACTGGCCTGTGGCAGTGGGTAGCTGTCCCTCCTCAGGTTGGTCCACAAGCCAAAGAAACTAGAACAACCTCCTTTTGTGTCCACCCTTAGTCCCCTCAGGCTTTCAGAACGGCCATAGAGGTGGTGGCTGGACTCAGGGGACTCAGAGCCTCTCTCCTTACAGGGCTTACCCCTTATCCAGGAGCAGCGGTCCCTGCATCAGCATTCCCCACTCCCGGAAGCCAGCATCTCCAGGAGGCAGGGCTGGGGCTCCCTTGGCAGGGCAAAGTCTGCCTGGGTGGGGGCAGTGGCAGCAGCGGGGTGAAGCTCTGCTGTGGGGGTGGAGGATACAGGATGCAGGGGCTGTGTCCGGTAGAAGAGGCATTACCAGGTCTTCCCCAAGATCTCAACCTCTAAAGTTCTTGACTTCAGTTTCTGAGGTCACATCTGCTGTCACCCCAAAGCTTCTGGTGGCCACCCCAGAGGTGCTGGGTCAGGCTATGGTCACTTCCTGCCTCCCTCTCCTTGCCTCTATTGTCACCTGGGGTCAGGGTGCTTTCTTTGTCTACCTCTTCAACCCTCCTTTCCAGGGCTAACAGACTGGACTGCCCCCAGGGGCACAGGCCTCAGCATATGGGCTACTCATTTGGAGAGACCCCTCCCTGCACTGGCTCTGGGGCTCTGGGATTGAGCTGGGAGGACAGGGTTTCCATTTTGGACCGGAGGGTATGGAATGCGAACACAGGGGAATGGAGATACAGGTTCAGTATCCTTTGTCAGAAACGCTTGGAAAAAGAAGTGTTTTGGATTTTGGATTTTTTGAGAGTTGGGACTATTTGCATTATACTTACTGGCTGAGCATCCTAAAACCAAAATCTGAAGTGCTCCAATGAGCATTTTCCTTGAGTGCATGTTGGTGCACAAAAAGTTTTAGATTTGGAGCATTTTAGATTTTGGATTTTTGGACTTTGAATGCCCACCTTGTATATACTGGGGAGTCATCAGTATCAGGATGATGGAGGAAGCTTGTGAAATAACATGCAGTGTGAGAAAACAAAGAGTGAACTCTGGGGAAGAGAATATTAAAGAGGTTGGCAGAGAGACTGGAACCCACAAAGGTGGAAAAGAGTTAGTCAGAGGTTGGAGAATTGCAAAAGCCAAAGGAAGATTCCAGACAAAGGCTGGCCAGTATGTGAAGGAGCCTTGCAGGTAAGCCAGTGGCCAGTACTGAATCTTGGCAGAGGAAACCAAGAACATTGATATGGTTCGGCTGTGTCCCCACCCAAATCTCATCTTGAATTGTAGTTCCCATAATCCCCACATGTCGTGGGAGGGACCTGGTGGGAGGTAATTGAATCATGGGGGCGGTTAACCTCATCCTGTTCTCATGACAGTGAGTTCTCACGAGATCTGATGGTTTTATAAGGGGCTTTCCCCACTTTGCTTGGCACTTCTCTTATGATGCCATGTGAAGAAGGACATGTTTGCTTCCCCTTCCACTTGATTATAAGTTTCCTAAGGCCTCCCCAGCCATGCTGAACTGTGAGTCAATTAAACCTGTTTTCCTTATAGATTACCCAATCTTGGGTATGTGTTTATCAGCAGGGTAGGAATGGACTGATACAAACATCCTGTTGGACAGCAGCAATGTCCATAGAGGTTCTGCCTGCAGAAGTGGCTCAAAGGGGACCAAGGAGAGTGTCTAATATGTGGATTTAGGCTCATGAAAGGTAGTTGTCTATAAAAACCCTTGGGGCTGGGATGATCCCCAGAGATAAGGCTGGTGACAGTTGTCTTAATACAAAAATGAATTATTAGAATTTCTCTTGAGTTATTCTCAAGCTGTCAAAAGCTGACTAAGTTGTTTGGTTGGAGGCTAAGGGGAAAGTAGTTTATATTTATGATTCTTCTTTTTATGCTTGTATACAAAGGAATAGAAGTCAGGACTCTTGATCTAACCTGAGTCAGATTTCCTATGTCAAATACTGTTTCTCTAGTCTTCCTCTTACCTCCCTAGTCTCCTAAGTTTATTAATACACTTTAAAACACAATAGGTTTCCTTGAATAAAATGATTCTGATTTTCAGTTGGGCTGTACGACTGGAAACATTAAGTAAAAAATGTATTCTAGGCCAGGCACAGCGGCTCACACCTGTAATCCCAGCATTTTGGGAGGCTGAGGTGGGAGGAGTGCTTGAGGCCAGGAGTTTGAGACCAGCCTGGGGAACAGCATAGTAAGACCCCGTCTCTACAAAATTTTTTTAAATTAGCTGAGTGTGGTGGTGCACACTTCCGGTCCTAGCTACTTGGGAGGCTGAGATGGAAGGATCACTTGAGTCCAGGAGTGCATACCACCATGTCCAGTTCTTTGACTGCCCTGGGTGGGAAACAGGAGTATCCCTGACTGCGCTGGGGCCTGCAGGGAAGAATTAAGAAGGGGTTGGAGGCCAGGAACGGTGGCTCAGGCCTGTAATCCTGACAATTTGGGAGGCCAAGGCGGGTGGATTGCCTGAGCTCAGGAGTTCTAGACCAGCCTGGGCAATACGGTGAGACCCCATCTCTATTAAAATACAAAAAATTAGCCAGGCACAGTGGCATGCACCTGTAGTCCCAGCTACTCAGGAGGCTGAGGTAGGAGAATTGCTTGAACCCAGGAGGCGGAGGTTGCAGTGAGTCAAGATCGCGCCATCGCACTCCAACCTGGGCAACAGAGCAAGACTCCATCTCCAGAAAAAAAAAAAAGAAGGGGTTGGAGGGCCTGATGCATGGGTGCCTCCAGGCTCAGAGAGAACCCGCTAGACGCTGCATCCAGCACCCCACAGGAGCCCACATCCGCTCCCAGGGAGGCTGCAGGAGTGTGGTCCTGACCTGGCTGGCTGCTGGTGGCCAGCGCAGCTGCCCCCTGAGTGCCCAGAGTCCACACTGAGCAGGCCCCTTTGCTGGAAGAAAGACAAGTGCCAGGAGTCCCCCAGACTGAGCATAGCATTTGAACCTGAACCCAGGGTGGTATCCTGGGGGTCCTGCCCCCTCTCCCAGACCCAGGACACTCAGCCTGGGCTCTCCCATGACCACATGTGTTTCTGCTCCCTCTGCCATGGCGAGCTGTGTGCCCACCACTTCCCACGCTCAGTCTCCTGGCCTTCCCTCCCTGGGATGACCACCTACCACCTCATGACTTTCCTATTTGTGATGCCGTCACCAAGCAGAGCTGGACTGTGGCTGGAGGAAGCTCAGGGACAAATGAGGTCCCAGTCTCATCTCTGGCTCCGGGTCACATCCCCAGTGACTCCCTGTCCTTCAGGTGTGAGGTTGAACGTCACTCCCCCAGGGAGGCCTTCCCTGACCTCCAACTCACTCGGGGTCCCCTTTATTAACTCATGTCGTGCCTTCATCTTCCTCCAAAAGTTGGGCTTTTTAAATATCTTAAACATTAAAACATTTCAAGTATTTGCCTGATATCTATTTGCATCTTACACTGTAAGATCTAAGGGATCCTGTCTGCTCTGTTTAATAAATATTTGATGAGTTATTGACTGATCATTGAGAGATGACCCTGTGTTCTCCAGCCCAGGGGTCCTGGACATTCTGGGATCCAGAGCGCAGGGGAGCCTGATGCTGGGCAGTGGCCCTCTCTGAGCTACCCTCCCTGTGATGAGCGATATACTGGGCCTTTTCTTGTCTGAGCAATTTCAGAAAACATTTTGAGATCAAAGTGAATGTGACACAGACCAGAAGGGGCAGGAAGGACACTGTCACAACCAACAGAACAGCAGGAATCTGTTCAGAGGGGCCACCCCCCACACTCACACTCCGGGGCTGGGCAGACCCCTGAGAATGCCGGAAGATCACAGAAAGGTGGCCCAGGACAGAGGCAAGGGCCTGCCTCCTTCTTCTGCCTCCTCCTGCCCTGCCTTCCTCAGGAAGTGTCCCCAGCACAGCAGCTGAGAGAGAGAATTCCTTAGTCCTCAGGGGCAGGAGTCCCAGACCAACCCCACAAGGGACCCAGCCACTGTCTTCCAGCCTCCATTCCCCACTCAGGCCCCAGGACGGTTTGCAGGAAGGGCCAAGGAAGGGCGGGTGGAAGAGGTAGGAGTGGGGGGAGAGCGGGAGGGGGCGGTAGAGCATCTGCCCTGGTGGCTGGAGGCCAGAGAAAGGCCAAAAGGGAGGTCAAGGGCACAGGAGGAGTGAAGAGCAGAAAGGGAGACCAAGCCGAAAGGGCAGAGTGAGGGTGGGCCATGGGCGAAGGGACTTCAGGGGGCTGTAGGGTGGCAGGGTCCAAAGGCCAGGGGCAGCCAGTGACAGATGGGAGCTTGACTGGTTGAGAAGGGCCCGATGGGGAGGGTGGGCACCAGACCCAGAGGAAGGAACCCCCCACCCTCATCCACAAGAATGGGGTAAGGGGGAAGAGACATGGAAGGGGCAGGAGAAGAGGCAGGCTAGGGACAGCTGGGTGAAAGCAGACCCATTTTTCCTTCATCATTGCCAATGAACAGAGTGAGAGCACGACCCTGGGGCTCTGAAGTCAGAGTTCTGTCCTGCTTCTGTTCCCCTAGGATTTGTCCTTGTGACCTCACATGTAGAGGATGAAAGAAAGAAAGAAAGAAGAGACGAGACGAGAAGAGGAGAGAAGAGAGAGAGGAGAGAGAGAGCGCTTTCTGTAGCAGAACTGTACCCATTGTAGAGAGGTGGAAACTGAGGCCCCAGCAGAGGCCTTCCCTGGCAGTGCTTGGGCTAGAGCCAGGTCAAGGCCCATTTATACCCGGAGCCAGCTCGTGTTAGCAGGACAGCATCCTGGCTGGCTGGCTGCCCGCTCAGAGACTGCCCGAGAGCTTGGTTGGCTATTGCCTTCCAGAGCAGCCCCTCCTTCCTGTGCACCTCCTCCCCTCTCCCACTAGCCCCTCCATGGAGGGCCAAGAAGCCCAGCCAGCCCTGGGCGTGGGTGCTAAGAGATGTCTGGGCTCAGGAATTTCCTGGCAGGAGCAGCAGTACCCATGTTTGTCTCCGGGCATCCCCAGCCGGGAGGGGCCAGTAAGAGAGGCAACAATGCCAGAGTAGGTCACAGAGCAAGAGCCTGGAGAGCTAAGAGCTATCCCCGTTCAGGGTTCTGACGGAGTTTGGGTGTTTTCCCCTCTGAATCTCATGTTGAACTGTCATCCTCAGTGCTGGAGGCGGGGCCTGGTGGAGGGGGTTAGATCATGGGGGTGGATTTCTCATGAATGATCTTGCGCCCTCCCCTTGGTGCTGTCCTCTCAGCAGCCAGTTCCTTCTTGCGAGATCTGGCTGTTTGAAAGTGTGCAGCACTTCCCCGCCCCTCCTCTTGCTCCCACTCTGGTCATGTGAGATGCCGGCTCCCTCTTCACCTTCTGCCAAAATTGCAAGCAAGGTCTCATCCGAAGCAGGACAGATGCCAGCACCACACTTCATGTAAAGTCTACAGAACTGCGAACCAATTAAACCTCTTTTCTTTATAAATTATCCAGCCTCAGGTATTTCTTTATAGCAACATAAGAAGGGCCTAACACAGGGTCTGTCTAAGGAAGGGGCCCTCGGGCTGTCCCTCTTCTCCCTGGCCCTAGCCCAGGAGGAGGACCAGCAAGATCAGTCAGGTGAGAAGCCTCTCCATGAAGATGCCTTCTGCCATTCATTACACAGACAACAGCATCTTGGTCCCAGACACTGGGTCCCAGAGAGGACCTCGAGGAGACTTCCCAGGTCAGCAGTGGAAATTACCCACCACTGGACATTGGACGGGACAAAGCTGTGGTGTGGCAACGGGCAAATCCACCTCCCTCCCACGTACACCCACATGATTGTCCCCGGGACTTCCATGAGCTTGATGAGCCAGAAGCTATGGTTCTGCACACGTGAGTCTGTGACCTGACAGCTGCGCCTGCTTCACCAGTGTAGAGACTCGGGTGCCCAGGCAAACTCCGGAAGTGTGGAAGGGAAGGGGAGAAAGCCTGCGGAGGGAGTTGGAGGAGCCGTAGATTCCAGTAACCTTCGCGGATTAGTTCAGAGGGAAATGTCCACAGCAGAGATGACTATGACACCCGGCACACGATTTAATTCTCAGAGTGAAAACGAGAATGCCGTGTCTGCGGGAGCCCCGGGAGGATGACTCAACAGTGGCGCCCTACAGCATGATTTGCTTTAACTGCAGGTGAAGACAATCATTCAGAAGTGGAAAGAATATAACCGAATGCTTTGTCACAAATTTACTTTGATCTCATGTACCCCATAAATATAGACACTCACTATGTACGGCGAAAATTAAAAATAAAGATAACAAATTCACATTCCGCTTGTTCATCCTGATTCTTACTGCATCAAAGACAACAAGGAAGGCCCCATTGCCTGCCCTCGTGCTCGCAGTTCAGCCGTCCAAGAATCATTCTTGATGCCTGCAAGTGCCAGGCGCTGAGCTAGGCCCTGCAGATGCGACAACGGACATAGATGCTGTCCCAGCCACCGGCACTCGCTGCCCGGGGAAGAACCAGGTAAGGTTCCCGCACATTGCCCTCCGTGAAGCAGGAGCAGCAGTCTCACCGCGGGGCTGGGAGCTGCCTTCCTTCCTCCCACCAGCCTCTAAGGGAAGGATTTGTGTCTGCTGGCCCTCCTTGGTAGTAGCAAATTCTGGTCGTGGACAAAGCAGATAGAAGACTACAGAAGACAGACAGACTAAGGCGATCTGTGCAAAAAGATGGTGGCAGGGGAGAGGAAAGGCAAATTCACAGAATGAAGCAGGGACGTGGGTAGCGAGTGTGTGGTTGGGACTTGAGGTGGAAAGAGGCTGAGAGAGGACTGAGTTCCAGGAGGCAGCTGCCTCCTGCGTGGAGGGCTTTCCAAGGGCAAGTGCTGGACATTGAGAATCACTCCCAGACAATGATCCAGTTTCTCCAACAAATCAATGACATGAAAAGGAAAGGAGAAAAAAAAGAGGTGACTGAAAGAATGCCATCCACGCCCTCATTGGAGCCCTAATTTGAACAAACCAGTCATAAAAAGACAGTTTTGACACAATAGAGGAATCTGAATATGGATTTTGTGGTAGACAATATTACAGATTTACTTTTTTTTTCCTTTTTTTTTTGAGACGGAGTCTCGCTCTGTCGCCCAGGCTGGAGTGCAGTGGCCGAATCTCTGCTCACTGCAAGCTCCCCCTCCCGGGTTCATGCCATTCTCCTGTCTCAGCCTCCGGAGTAGCTGGGACTACAGGCGCCCACCACCACGCCTGGTTAATTTTTTGTATTTTTAGTAGAGACGGGATTTCACTGTGTTAACCAGGATGATCTCAATCTCCTAACCTCTTGATCCGCCCACCTTGGCCTCCCAAAGTGCTGGGATTACAAGGGTGAGCCATGGCGCCCGGTCTAAGATTGACTTTTAATTGTGTTAGCTAAGATGATGGCATAGTAGTTGCATTAAAAAGTGTCTTTTGGCCGGGCGCGGTGGCTCAAGCCTGTAATCCCAGCACTTTGGGAGGCCGAGACGGGC
>NW_012116599.1:10522453-10539088 GCF_000951035.1 Colobus angolensis palliatus
GAATCTTGTCATGAACCCAGAGGACATTCTGCTCAGTGAAATAAGCCAGACTAAGAAAGACACATACTGCATGACCTCACTTACATGTGGAATTTAAAGAAGTCAAACTCACAGAAGCAGGGAATAGGATGGGGGCTGCCAGGGGCTGGAGGGCTGGGGAGGGTGTGGAACCGGGAGATATTGGTCAAAAGTGTTTCAGTTAAGAGGAATATGTTCTGGAGACCTATTGTGTATAATAGCATGGTGACTGTAGTTAATAGTTCTGTATTGTAAACTTGGAAATTGCTACAAGAGTAGATTTGAAATGTTCTTACCACGCACACAAAAGGATAACTATGTGATTGGTGGATGTGTTCATTAGCTTGATTTAATCATTTCCCAGTGTATACATATATCAAAACATCACACTCTGCATCATTCACATATGCAATTTTTGTCATTTGTACCTTAACAAAACTGGGGACTGGAGAGTGTAGAGAAAAAAGTGTCCTCATCAGAAGAGATGTACCCTGTAGTATTAGGCCAAGATGCTGTGAGGTCAGTATAAGTGGTGGAGGGTAGAGATCAATGAACTAGAGATCAGTGAAATGAGACTGGCAGAAGCTGATGGTTGTGGAAGCTGAGCGGGATGTCCCAGTAGCATGGGACAAGTCCCCATTGCAGCCCACACCTGAACCAGGCCATAGTTGGGGCCAAGTTTCCTCTCTGACAGAGCTGGAAGAAAGCGGGCCTAGCCCATCAGACCTTTTAGGGACCTCCAGGGCCTATCGGGGACAGGGGCCAGGGCAAGGCAGCTGTGGCTGGGGGTGCTTATGTGACCCTTCAGGAGTCTACCGGGGTTCTTTGAGACACACCCCAAACTAGAGAGCAGAACATCTTAATCACATCATATTTTAGTGAACCCCGAAAGGTAAATAAGAATTGAGATAGGTTCATGCTGAACTAACCCTATTGCTCATTTCCTATGTTTGACTTTAGCATATTCAACTTTCTGATGGCCCCGTCACACTGGCCACACCACAGACCCACGCCTTCCATCCCTTCCTCATGCCCAAGCCAGAAAGAGCCATTAGCTGGCAAATTGCTCCTTTCCACTACGGTGGGGGAAACTGCCTGGCTGCCAGCAACCCACTTTATGTATCAGTCTCCCCTTGGTCAGCACCACCGGAGTTTTGTTGGTCATGGGGCGATCTTACTGAGGTTAGTTAGGTGTGCTGCAGCAGTGAAGCTGGAGCCTGCCTTCTGCACCTTGGACTTGCACCAACCAACTGGGCTCCAATGCAAAGGGCAAGAGCACGATGAAAGAGCACATTTGCAATTCTAGAAGACTGCATCTAAGTTGCAAGGTGTAATTGGGACCCTGGTTACATTTTTAGCTCAGGGGAATAAAGCTCATCCCATACTCCCTACCCCAGTAGGGAGAGTCTGTTGGTCAACTTTGTGATCTTTTTTTTTTTTTTCTTGAGACAGGGTCTCACTCTGTCTCTCAGGCTAGAGTGCAGTAGCCCAATCATAGCTTACTGCAGCCTCTACCTCCCAGGCTCAAGCAATCCTCCTGCCTCAACCTCCCAAGTAGCTGGGACCACAGGGGCGCACTACCATGCCAGGCTAATTTTTAACTTTTGTAGAGACTAGGTCTTACTGTATTGCCTAGGATGGTCTTGAACTCCTGGGCTCAAGCAATCTTCCCACCTCAGCCTCCCAAAGTGCTGGGATTACAAGTGTCGACCACCACACCCAGGCTTTTAGTGCTATTTTTTTTTTAAGTATCATTGTGTTCAACTTCAACTGGTCCCTCGCTCCAACTCCTAACATAGCCTGCACCCAGCTACAGCAAGGCTTCCTAAAATACAAATCTGGCCCTGTCCTACCTAAGCAGAAACTCTGTATCCCGCCTTACCAGGCCCCGGTGGCTTTGGTGTCTGTCAAGCTCCCCATCAGTGGATGAAGCCTGCAGCACCCGCCTGGCTCCTTTGTAACATGGGTGGTGACCCCTGACTTCAGTTCTCTTCAAGAAGTCTGGGGTGCCGCGCCACTGCCGCCCACCCCTGCACCAACCCCCCCAGCCCCCGCCAGCTTCCTCCCTTGGTGAGGCAAAGCACAGCCCCTATGCTTGGTCTGTGTCTCCCGCAGGCCTCTCACAACAGCTGCTTAGCAGAGCTTTCTCAGTCAGCACTGAAAGGGAACTTAGAACCAACTGAGCTATCAGCCCCTCCAGGCCTGACTTCCCCACTCAGAGCCTCCCCCACTCCTTCCTCCCTCCCCGTCTCACGACCTCTGGGTCTGGGTGGCTGCTCTCCACACATCTCCCAACCACATTGACCTGGGGAAGCAAGACAGATTCGAGAGTCCTGATTTTTGTTTTCACTAATTGCAAAAAAATAATACTACTACTAAATAAATCAAAATAAACCAAAAAAAGAAGGAAAAATTCTCCCATAGTCCCTACCCTATATATGGAACCTACTTTCTCTCATTGCCTTTGAGGCTTTGTTTACAGGCAGAACCAGCATGAGACTGGCAGGCATGGTGAAGAGTCAGTTACAAAATTTGGATTTTTTCACTTAGAGCTGTGGATATTCCTTCCACGCCAGTGCAGAGTCTAACATCATTATCCTTTTAAGCCACATAATATTCTATTAAATGTACATACCAGCATTTATTTAATCATTCCCCAATTATAGGTGATTTAGGCAGTTTTTCCTTCCTTTGGGAATTATTGTTTTAAAATATTTTCCCTGAGGGTTGGGCGAGATGGCTCATGCCTGTAATCCCAGCACTTTGGGAAGCAGAGGCTGGAGGATTGCTTGGGCTCAGGAGCTTGAGACCAGCCCAGGAAACATAGGGAGACCCTATCTTTACAAAAAATAGTCCGGTTTGGTGGTATGTGCCTGTAGTCCCACCTCCTCGGGAAGCTGAGGCGGGAGGATCATGTGAGCCAGGGAGGTCAAGGCTGCAGTGAGTTGGGATGGTGCCACCGCACTCCAGCCTGAGTGACAGACTGAGACCCTGTCTCAAAAAATAAAATTAATAAATATAAAATATAGCCCCCGAAGGGGAATCACTACATCAACAGGCCTAATGCTTTTATGGCTCTTGTCTTTGTTTGTTTGTTTGTTTTGTTTGTTTGTTTTCTTTGAGACGCAGTTTCACTCTTCCACCCAGGCTGGAGTGCAATGGCGCAATCTTGGCTCACTGCAACCTCTGCCACCTGGGTTCAAGCGATTTTCCTGCCTCAGCCTCTCAAGTAGCTGGGATTACAGTCACCCACCACCACGCATGGATAATTTTTGCATTTTTAGTGGATACGGGGTTTCACCATGTTGACCAGGCTGGTCTCAAATTCCTGACCTTGTGATCTGCCCGCTTCGGCCTCCCAGTGTGCGGGGATTACGGGCGTGAGCCACCGTGCCCGGCTGGTTTTATGGCTCTTGATAGCTATTGTAAGATTGCCTTCCTGGAAAGAATGGGGTGGATTCCATCAATTCCCCGGCCTAGATCAGCGCTTCTCAAAGTGTGGCTCAGGGACTCTAGGGGGAAGGGTGGTCTTGGTATGCTTTCTGGGGATCCACAAGGTCAAAACTATTTTCATAATAATAATAAAATGTTGTTAGTACTTCCTTTTCCATTCTCTCCCTTTAGTGAGTGTACAGTGGAGTTTTCCGGAGTCTCTATGCTGTGTGATGCCACAATAGATTGAATAGAGATAGGAGAGGCCAACCATCTTTCACGAAGTCCAGCATCACAGAGATTTGTGGAAATGTAGAAATAATGCTTCTCTTCTCACTAAATTTATTTTGCTTTGAAAAATGTAACTTTTAATTTAAAATGTTATTTATGTAAATAATATAGTTTCTTTTCTGAGACAGTGTCTTGCTCTGTCACCCAGGCTGGAGTACAGTGGCGCGATCTCGGCTCACTGCAACCTCCATGTCCCGAGTTCACACCATTCTCCTGCCTCAGCCTCCTGAGCTCTGGGACTACAGGCACCCACCACCACGCCCGGCTAATATTTTTTGTATTTTTAGTAGAGACGGGGTTTCACCGTCCTGGCCAGGCTGGTCTTGAATGCCTGATATCGTGATCCACCCGCCTCGGCCTCCCCAGGTGCTGGGATTACAGGCGTGAGCCACCATGCCCAGCCAGTTTCTTTGTTTTAATTTCTAACATAGGAAACCCTGATAGATATCTACATAGGCAAGAGCTTTTTGAGATCCTTAGCACTTTTTAAGAGTGTAAAGGGGTCCTGAAGCCACATGGTTTGGGAACCACTGGCCTGTACATGATGTGGCAGAATGCAGGGTGTGCTGAGCAGGCCTTGTTCAGCCCATCGCCTACCTGCCTGTCTCCCAGGCACGGCACCCAGGACAAGACACAAAGCAATTTGCTTTTTTGTCTTTTTATCTCTTCTTACCACTTTTATTTTCTTCTCATCTTCTCTTTCCCCTCTTTGTTTTTCTCTTGTTTTGCTCTTCTTTCCCCTACTCCAGCCTCAGACCTCATAACAAGAGCTGCACAGATAATGAAACCTTCTCTGCTTCGTCTAAATCAAACATTTTTTCTCACATCTAAATAGAGATTAGTGACATTTGAAACAGGTTTTTCATTATTACTAATATCATTCACAAGAAGTGACATGTGTGGTGTTATGATAAGTACACACGTGTTGGCTTTTGTCCACAGTTCCTGGCTCGGAACCCCCATAGCCCTTGTTACAGTCTCGTTTTATGACAGTGGCTGTGTTAGGCCTCGGGAAACAGAATCTCTCTGGCCTTCTCCTGCTCTCCTTTCATCTGCCACCGGGCAGGACTTGTGTCTCTCCCCGTCTTTCTGATTGTGGGTCTTGAGACTCTCCCCAGAGAGGGTTCTGTTCTACGCCCTGAGAGAAGGAACGCTGACACCATGAAGCTTCCGTAAAAACCCCAAGAGGACAGGGTTCAGAGAGCTTCCGGAGAGCTGAGCTCACGGAGGTTCCTGGAAGCCCCATGTGCCTTCCCCTCTACCTTGCCCTGTGCACCTCTTCACCTGTATCCTTTGTAATATCCTTTAGAATCAACTGGCGAAGGTATTTCCCTGAGTTCTGTGAGCCACTCCAGCAAATTGATCAACCCAAAGAGGGGGTTGTGGGAACCCCAACTTGAAGCTGGTCGGTCAGAAGTTCCGAGGTCCAGACTTGTGTCTGGGTTGGGGATAGTCTTGGGACTGAGCCCTCAACCTGTGGGCTGTAAGACTATCTCCAGGAACCTGTGGGCTGTAAGACTATCTCCAGGAACCTGTGGGCTGTAAGACTATCTCCAGGTAGACAGTGTTGGAACTGAACTGGAGGACACCCCGCTGCTGTCCACGGCTTGGTGGGACGAGCGGCCACACATCTGGTCCCAGAAGTCTCCTTCTGTGTTGCTGACTGTTGTTGTGGTGTGTGAGAACAGAGGAAAAACACGGTTTGAGAGTGGTTCCCTGAAACAATATGCATATTTTAAAAATATACACACGTATTCAAAGGACTAAAAACGAAAATGAGATATTTTCATACCAACTTGGCAGAGATTTATTAGATGGCAAGGCTTAGTGCTGGCAGATGTCTAGGGAGGAGGGCAGCCTCATGTGGTTTCTAGAAGGCAACTTGGCAACGCGCACCAGGGGCCTTAAAAATAGCCTACCCTTTGACCCAGAGGAGTACAAAAGGCTGACAGCTCCACTTTGTGCTATTAACAACTTGAAGTTGCCTGGGATCTTGACAACTGAGAGAAAGCAGGGATTTTTTTTTTCCCTTTCATTAGGCCCAGAGAAGGTATATCTGTGGGTTTTTGTTGTTATTGTTGTTTGGGTTTTTTGGTTGTTTTTTTGTTTGTTTGTTTGTTTGTTTGTTTGTTTGTTTTTTGTGAGATGGGGTCTTGCTCTGTTGCCCAAGCTGGAGGGCAATGGCACAATCATGGATCCCTGCAACTTTAACCTCCTGGGCTCAGGCAATCCTCTTACCTTAGCCTCCTGAGCAGCCAGGACTAGATACATACCACCATGCCCAGCTAACTTTAAAAAAAAAAAAATTTATAGAGACGGGGATCTTGCTATGTTGCCCAGGCTGATCTCAAACTCCTGACTCAAACTATCTTCCTGCCTCGACCCCCCAAGTACTGGGATTACATGTGTGAGCCACCACACCTGGCAAGAGAAGGTACATTTGGGAAGGGAGGGGGGTTACTGGACTTCAAAGATAGAGACGACATGGTCACCTGAACTCTCATCAGGACATGTGGGCAAACTCTCCTGCAGGTAGCAGGCCAAGGCCTATAGGGAGAAAGAAGCCTGAGGGCAGGTGCAGCTTGTGTACCAGGAACCACAATCCTGGTGAGTACTTTGGAATACTCCCTCTGTACTAAAATCCTCTCCTCTTATGCCCAAGCCTTCAGTAAAGGTACTGAATTGGATTAAAAGGTACTACCTGGTCTTAGCAGGTGTGATCCAGAAGTCAGCTGGAGCCTGGCCATGCCTTGAACTCTACATGAGGTTGGCTCATTGTGAGCCCAGAGGGCTAAGGAAGGCCACAACCCTCAGCAGGATGTCCTGTTGTGTGGTCTGGGGATGGCCAATGCCTTCCCAAGTTTTCTGCACATTCCCAGGGCAGGGCTGCTGACACCTCCACGGCCTCTGCTTTTCCCATGGTGCCGCTTGTCAGTTACTTGTCTCCTCTTCCCGGAGTCCTATAGAGACCCCCCTGCCCTCAAGGTGTCATGGGCATTTCTGAAGCTCAGAGACTGCAGAGAGACAGGGAGATTTCACATCACAGAAGCACAAGCTTCCATCGGACATCTGCACAGCTGAAATGGCCCACGGCCGCCCTGTCCCCGCGGAACATCCCGAGGCCGGCCCCCACAGGAGCCAGCCTCTTGCAGGCAGGCTTCTCTCACCTTCTGCCTTCCTGGCCCTTCTCTCTACCCCTCCTCTTTCCTCCCTCACAGCAGCCGAAGCCTCTGCGTGGTGGCCCAGGTGCCTGCCGATGTCCGCCTCCTCTGCTCCACCATCTGCCCTAACAATTACCAAGGTGTTTCCCAGCTATGAGGACCTTTGCTACCAGTTGTCACAGTGAAAATGTTTTCCTCTGTTTCAGCTGGGCCTTGGGGAATTGGAGTGATGCTTGGGTCCATCCTTGGGTGCAGTGGCTCAGGAAGCATGTGCATCCCAGAAAAGCTAGTTCCCCGGTGGCCAGAAGGAAGGAAGGAGAGGTGGCTGGCTAAAGTGACCAGCAACCAGGTAGTTGTGGTGGTGTGAATCCTGGAGCATCATTCGGGGTTTCTGAGGGGGGCAAAATAATCTCCCCCATCCCAATATGTCCAGGTACAAATCTCAAGAACCGGTGAGTATGTTAAGGCAAATTAAGGTTGTCAATGGAATTAAGGTTGCCAATTATCCTGGATTATCCTAGTAGGTCCAATGTAATCACAAGAGTTCTTGAAGGTAGAGAGTGGGGCAGGAGAGACAGAGGGATAGAATGTTAGGACTCAATCCACTGTTACTGGGCTTGAAGATGGAAGAAGGGGCGATGAGCCAAGGGCTGCAGGCAGCACCGGCTCTGGAAGCTGGAAAGGCAGAGAAACAGGTTCTCCCCTAGAGCCTCCAGGAGGACACAGTCCTGCCAGCACCCTGATTTTAGCCCAGTGAGACTTGTGTTGGGCTTCTAATCTACAGAACTGTAAGATAATAAATTTGTGTTATTTTAAGCCACTTAATATATGGCAATGTGCTACAGCAGGAAGGGGAAATAAACACATCTTCCCAGACACTATCAGGGGACAAGAACCTGGCAAAAACCTGCACATCCTGTGTCCCTCAGGTGACCATAATGAGGGCACTAAAGAGCAGGATCTCCTAGGAAGCTGGAGAGGCTGGAAGCATCCAGGATCGTCCCGGCTGGATCTTCTTAAAAACCAGGAGTGTGAGTAGGTGTGAGTCTGCACATGACCAGGAGATGAAGGCTGGCAGTCCCCTCCACCACCCCTGTCTCCTGGAACCACCTTCCTGGTGGGGGATTCCCAAGGCAAGTCCTCAGCCTGAGCGGTTCCAAGGTCTGATGAGCAGGCCTGTGGAGCAAGCTTATGTTAGCTGAGCTCATTCTGGAAACCACAGCTTCCCACTGGCTTCTGATCAACAGGACCTTGTCTTGCTCAGGTCAAGACACCCAGGAAGCCAAATCATAACAGAGGGCTTCTGAGCAAGTTCCGAGACACAAAGGTTTCAGAGCCCTGGCTATGCAGCCCCATAATCATGCCCACAACAGCTGCCCCGGCATCAGGTGGGCCGCATGCATCCTTGCACCTGGTCTTCTTGCCCACTCCCCTGACACAGTGTAGATGGCACTGCCAAAACCCTGTCCAAGCCAGAACTTTCTCTGTGTTTCCACAGTGACAGAGCCAAGCCCCTGCTCTGGGCTGGCTGTCATTCTGTGTCCTGAAGAGGAGTTGGCTTAACTGTCTTCTAGTTCATTTCCTGTTGGATTTAAAGCTTGGCTTTCAGACTTCAGTCTTAGTTCCCTCCTTTCCATGCCACTGGCAGAAGCCTCCTGGCCTTAAACTTGTTTTTATTTTTTGTGGGTAATAGTAGATATATATATTTATGGGGTACATGAGATTTTGATATAGGCATACAATGTGTAATAATCACATCTGGATAAATGAGGTATCCATCAACTAAAGCATTCATCCTTTGTGTTACAAATAATTCAGTTATACTCTTTTAGCTATTTTTAAATGTACAATGAAATTATCACTGACTATAGTCACCCTGTTGTGCTATCAGATACTAGGTCTTGTTTATTCTTTCTGTTTTTTGTACCCACTAACGAAGGCCAATAATTATTACTTTAATAAATCCTTTCTTGAAGGTGTTAGTGTTTTTTAAGCATTCAATTTAGTTTGTGTTTGGCCACTTGCACTCTTTCAAAAAAAATCATGACAGACATCACTAATCAATTACTGTACTCTTTCTCCCTGAGCCTGGAGTGCCCCAGGAATCCTTAATATAGTCTTCTGAGTAGTCCTCACTTAACAATTGGAAATGGCAAGCGAAAAGAAACTAACATGTCATCCCTTAATGTAATTACAGTTAGGGGCAGAGTCATCTTTTGAATTCCTCCCACTATGTTTATCCCTTTACTATGTGACGCTAATTCTGTCACTAAGAGCTAGCATCCCAACTCAACACACCATTTCTGTGAAATTATAATCTCCATCTACTTTGAGTGGCAAACAAAAGAATAATTCGCAATCCACTGTTGAAATTTTGTCAGATAATGCAAACAACAAATGTTGTTAGCTGTCTAACGATTTTGTGTTATTTCCTTAAGGAAATTTCTCCTCATTTTTACCCAGTAGAAAGGTCTTGACTTCCTATTTTCCATGTCTCCTTGATGTGACAGCATATCTGAGGCCTTGTTAGGGCACATGTGACAGTGGATCAGATGCTCTTAGGAAATAAAGTGGCTTTCACAAAGATTTCTTGCTCAACTTATATAATTGTACATAATTCCTACAACCCAAACACAGGCTTTTCTCACCTCCCATTTTCTTCAGCCTGTTAAGTAAGACAGTTGCAGTGACAGAATTTAGTCCCACATTAGCGGTATCACTACTCAAGGGCCGATTAAACATCCGCTCAATGGAAACTTCTTCGAATTGTAAAGCAAAACCAAATGCAATTCGAGTGTAGAGAATGATTACACTTAACATGGTAGACCATAAAGGAGACTCACGTGGGAAAATGCAGCCAGAAAATATTATACCAGTGTCTTTTTGTTTTGTTTGACAGGGTCTTGTTGCATCGCCCAGGCTGGAGTGTGCCTGCAGTGGTGTGATCACGGCTCACTGCAGCCTTGACCTCCCGGGCTCAAGCAATCCTCCCACCTTAGCCCTCTGAGTAGCTGGGGCTACAGGCGTGTGACACCACATCTGGCTAATTTTAAATTTTTTTGCAGAATCAGGGTCTCACTATGTTGCCGAGTTTGGTCTCAGGCTTCTGGCCTCAAGTGATCCTCCCTCCTCAGCCTCCCAAAGTGCTGAGATTATAGGCATGAGCTGCCATACCCAACTATACCAGTGTCTTTAAACTAGAGGATTCCTAATTCTCCTTCAGAGAATTCCAATAGCTAGGACAGTGGGAGGTCCTGTACTAACATTCACCTGAAAGCAAGATTTTATTACCACATTTATTTTATTTATTTTATTTATTGATTTATTGAGATAGATTGTCGCTCTGTTGCAGTGCAGTGGTGAAATCTCAGCTCACTGCAACCTCCGCCTCTTGGGTTCAAACGATTTTCTTGCTTCAGCCTCCCGAGTACGTGGGACTATAGACACGCACCACCACACCCGGCTAATTTTTTGTATTTTTAGTAGAGATGGAAGTTTCACCATGTTGGCCAGGCTGGTCTTGAACTCCTGACCTCAAGTAATCCACTCGCCTTGGCCTCCCCAAGTGTTGGGATTATAGGCGTGAACTCCTGGCCATCTGTTAATTTTTTTTAAATATCAAACTTGCAGAAAAGTTGAGAGGCAGTTAAACACCCATTTACCCTTCACTATATATATATATATATATATATATTTTTTTTTTTTTTTTTTTTGCTGAAGCATTTGGAGTAAGTTGCAGACATATGCTCACTTCACCCCTAAATACTTCACCTGCAGTTCCTAAAAGAAGAACATTCTCTTACGTAACCCACTACCATGGTCACAATGAAGAAATTTAACGTTTAATGTGGATACAATATTATCTAATAATCTGTATTTTTAAAAAATCTTTGTCTTGCATCTAATCAGGATTCACACATTGTATTTGACTGTTTAATACCTTTTCATCTAGAGCTGTCTCCCCACCTTTTTTTGTCTTTCATCTCATTGACATTCTTGGAGAGCCTAATGGACTATTCTGCAATCTCTATTTGCCTAATTACTGCCTCATGATGTAATTCAAATTAAAACTTTTTTCTTTTTTTTCGGTTCTAAGATCCCCTGTGGATGCCTGAAACTGCAGAGAGTACCAAGCCTGACTGCCGCCAATCACAAGAAGTTTCTGTTCAGGTCTTCCACCCACGAATGTAATGCCTTTTTTGTCTTAACTAAGCACTTATCACGCACTGTGGTCATAACTTTTGCAGTTTGAGGTACAACAGCAAAACCAGCACACATTCTTTTTCTTTCTTTACAATTTCAAAATTAGAAATTTTATTCTGACCATAGATTTTGGCAATCTCAGCAAATGATTTTGTTTCTTAAGTTGAGAACTTTTGCCTTTTCGCTTAAAGGAGGCACTTGAGGGCTTCTCTTTGGCATATCTGAATTGCCGGCATCACTACACTTGTGCTTTGGGGCCATTATTTAGTAAAATAAGGGTTCCCAGAACACAGGCACTGCAATACCTTGACAGTCGGTGTGATAAGCTAGACGGCTGAGCGGGCTAGTGACTAACGGCCGGTGGTGTCTCCCGCCTGGATACGCGGGACAAAGGGGTGATTCACATCCTGAGCAGGATGGAGTGGGGCAGCGAGAGATTTCATTGCGCTGCTCAGAACAGCGCGTGATTTAAAACTAGTGAATTGTTGGGGACGGGGAGGGGCGCGGCTGGCCGGTCTTCCGCTCCCGCGGCGCCGGCGGTGCTGGGCGGGTGGAGGTGCGGAGTCGTCCCCATGGCCGTGGCGCCGGAGCCCGGCGAGCCCGCGAAGGGGAAGCTCTTCAAGCTCCTAGGCATTTTCGGTGTTGAAAATTTTCCCTGTGCCCGGGATTCAATATTGTATGGTTCATTAGGATCTGTTGTGGCTGGCTTTGGACATTTTTTTTTATTGTTGTTAACTAGCAGAATTAGATCATGTGATGTTGGAGCAGGAGGATTTATCTTAGTGACTTTGGGATGCTGGTTTCACTGTAGATATAATTATGCAAAGCAAAGAATCCAGGAAAGAATTTTCAGAGAAGGAATGAAAAATAAGATATTATATGAAAGTACCCACCTTGATCCTGAAAGAAAACAAACCAAGGGTAACGGCAGCAATTGAACAACCTTAAGCAGAGAAAACCAGACTCCCTCAAGTCAGCGTGAACAAAGCTAAACTCAACCACGGAAAACATTTTGTGTACAATCAGGTCTCAATCAAGTAAATAAAATGTGTTTAAGTTGTAATAAATAAATAAATAAAACTTTTGAATTGTTTATTTGTGGAGTTTTAAATTGAATATTTTCAGGCTGTGGCTAAAACTCAGGATAATGAAACCACACGTAAGAGAGTACTACTGTTATCACATCAGCAGGCATGTAATGTTAGTCTCATTATTTGTAAACCTAACTTTAAAAAATTTTTTAAAAATATTTATGGGTACAAAGTAGGCATATATATTTATGGAATATATGAGATGTTTTAATACAGACATGCAATTGTAAAATCATGGAGAATGTGGTATCCATTCCCCTCAAGCATTTATCCTCTCTGTTACAAACAATCCAATTATACTCTTTTAGTTATTTTTAAATGTTCAGTTAAGTTATTATTGACTATAATCACCCTGTTGTGCTATCAAATAGTAGGTCTTATTCATTCTTTCTGGTTTTTTTGTACCCAGTAACCATTCCTACCTCCCTCTGACAGCGCCCCCACTCCTGTAACCACCACCACTCCTCTTCTCAAACTCTGGTAACCATCCTAACTGTCTACCTCCATGAGTTCAATTTTTTTGAGTTTTAGATCCTACAAGTAAGTGAGAACATGCAAAGTTTGTCTTTTATTTTATAAACCTAATTTTGATCATTTAGTTAAGGTGATGTCCAAAAGATCTCTCCACTGTAATTAACACATAATCTGCAAAATGATAGTTTAGTAATGTGTAAATATCCAATACCCAAGGACCTCTCACCCAATGATGGCCTTAGCACCCATCGACATTATTGACTGAATCAGTGATAACGAGGGTCTTTACAAAATAGTTGTAATCTAATTCTATCATTCCTTCTATCTTTATTAGCAGGCGTTCTTCCATGAAGACACACTGAAATCTTGGTTTATAACTGTCATAAATCACATTTCAAGCAGCAGGAACTCTCCCACTGGAAATACAATGAGAAGCACAGTGTGCTGTCCGAGGTCACAGCAGTTCCAAAAATGGAAATTGCCATAGTTTTGGTTCCCACTTTTCTTCCTCCTCACGCTTTTTCTCCTCCAACTGCTCCATTTGTCAAATACTTTGCTGCCAGTGTTGTGGTTTAAGGGCTTCAAACAGGCCAGGCATCTGGCTCACGCCTGTAATCCCAGCACTTTGGGAGGCCAAGGCAGGCAGATCACTTCAGCCCAGGAGTTGGAGACCAGCCTGGGCAACATGGTGAAACCCTGTTCCTAGAAAAAAAATTTAAAAATTAGCTGGGCGTGGTGGTGCACGTGTATAGTCCCAGCTACTCAGGAGGCAGAGACAGGAGGATCGCCTGAGCCCAGGGAGGTCAAGGCTGCAGTGAGCTGTGATTGCACCACTGCACTCCAGCATGGGCAACAGAGTGAAACCCTGTCTCAATAAAATAAAAATAAAAAACAAAAAAGAAAGTTGCTTTACATACATGAAATCATTTAGTTATTCCCAACAACCCTGTGAGGTAGGTGATAGCAGGCCCATTTTTCAGATGAGGAAACTGAAACATAGAGAAGCAACTTGCCCAAGGTCATACAGTGAGTGACAGACTTGGGGTTTGAACTCAGATGCATTTGATTTCGAAAGTCATGTTCCTGCACAGCCACATTGCTAAAGCACTGCACTATTTTATTTTTTTGCATGCACAGAAAACAATCACAGCAATAGTAATTCTTGATTTTTGTTGATTGCTAAACAACCCTTCATCCTTCTCTCTGAGTATTAGCAATGCAAAAGTCCAGAAGAATTGCATCAAAATAGTGACTATGGTTTCATAGATCATTTTCATTTTTGTCTTTATACACTTACCTGTGTTTCCCAAGTTGTCTACAATGCACAGGCATTGGTTTTGTGAGACAGATATATGAAGTGTTTTTAAAGAGAAATAGGGGTTTGGACATATATTTGACATAGATGTCAAACTCAGAAAAGCTCTCCCTGGGGGTTGCCTGTCCCTATCAGAGCCTGGATCACAGAGTAGACCCACCAGTACGTGCCTGGGCTTAGGTGCTGGCAAGAGGCAATTTAGCAATATATATGACTTATTCTACACCAAACCAACGGAGGAAAGATCATAATTCAACCGATGGCCCATTGTCCCAGAGGCTTAATCACAAACTGGCTTTGTCCAAGACTCCAGGAAGCTGTCAAGGTCAGGGAAGCCTGAGCCTTGGACCTCAAATTGCTTACAAACTAAGCTCAAGACAAAGAAACATACAGGAAACAACTTTTGAGACTGACAAGATAAGAAATGTGCAGTGCCAGTATAAGAGGATTGACCAGCAGCCCGGAAGGTAAGGTACAGAAGCTACTGAGGCTTCCAGTAATTTCTAGAAGGGAAGTCAGAATCATAGACCTGAAAGCCATTACTCTGAGTTTTTATGATTCTGGGCCTCTGTAACTTTCCCGTGTCTTACTTTTGTTACTCAAATGTTTCCCTACAGTCTTTAGCAAAGAAAAAAAAAAATACCTTGCGAAGGAGAAAAAGAATTAGTAGGGAGATAGAATCCCAGTATAAAACCACAAATACTTCTGAATGACAAAAAAAAAATCACCATAAGACAGCTCCAACAGTAAAGAGCCTGGAAGTCGTTACTACCATCTTTACAAGGAAAAAAGCTGAACAAACTGAAAAGCAACAACTTTTCTTAGATGCTGCAGAGAATGGCAGTCAAAGCACCCACCCTAAAAATAGAAGAGACAGAGGATGGAATGCAGAGAACCACAACTTACCTTCCAGAAGCAGAAGCCACCCTGGAGCCGGCAACTTGTAGGAGCACTTACATGGTAGCTGATGAATTGCTGGTGGCTGAGTGTTTGGACTAGCTTAAGTGTTATAAACTCCTGGGGTCCCTGTAGTAGGGAAGCTCCATATTTTCCTGGGGTTACCTCCAGGAAGGTCACCAGTTTCTCACTGTGAAGACAGGAGAAAAATCCTCAGGCTTCAGGCAAGAGGAGAGGAAAAGTAACCATTTAAAACCATGCCCAGCGGAAAAGTAACCATTTTGAAAGCCCAGAGCATTCTGTTCTCCTTAAGTGTTCCCATCAAAGGACACTGCCTTACCAGGGCCTTATCTGCCCTAGGGGAAGGGCAGTGAGATAACTTCAGCCCCCCTCTAGCCTTCCAGTCTCCACCGGGGAGAAAAAGAGAAAGGCCACAGCAGGTACTCGACTCACTGAGATTTAATTGTAAGATTACACAATGCCTCTCCTCCCCAGTACCTTATGGTATTAGTTTGCTAGGGCTGCCATAAAATACCACACACTGGGTGGCTGAACCAACAGAGATGTATTATCTCACAGTTCTGGAGCCTGGAAGTTGTCAGGGCTATGTCCCTTCTGAAGGTGCTGGGAAGGAACCTTCCTTGCCTCCTAGTTTCTTGTGGTTGCTGGCAATTCTCAGCATTCCTTGGCTTGGAGCTGCTTCATTCCAACCTCTGCCTGTACCATCACATGGCCTTCTCTCTGGAGGAGAGTCAAAATTTGACCTCTACCTTATTAGGGCTTTCAATGGGGCCTGAGAATTAAACGGACGTAGACAGATGAACAGAAGTATACAAATGTATTTAATATAAGCTTTATGTGTCATGGGAGCCTTCATAAGAAAATTGTCTTAGTCCATTTTGTGCTATTATAACAGAATATCACAGACCAGGTAATTTATAAAGAATAGAAATTTATTTTTCACAGTTCTGGAGCCTGGAAAGTTCAAGATCATGGCACCGGCAGGTTCATTGTCTGGTAAGGATCCAGACTCTGGGTTCAAGAGGGCGCTTTGAGTGGTGCGTCTTCCCAAGGGGATGAACGCTGGGTCCTCATGTGGTAGAAAAGCGGAGTGGGTGATGCTTTTTATAACATCATTAATTCATTCACAAGAGTGGAGTTCTCATGACTTAAACACCTCCCAACACTGTTGCACTGGGAATTATGTTTGCAATATATGAGTTTTGGGGGACAGCAGACATGAAGACCTTTCAAAAAAAGTAATCAGAGTTAAACCTTTATATACTGAGTTGGGCAAAGAATAGTAAAACTCTGAAAATACGATGAGGCAAAGGGGTTTGTGCTAGGGTGGTGATTTGGGTAGAAAAGTGACTAGGAAGACAAAGGTCAGGTTAACAAAGTTTGTTTGTGTAGTTTTCTCCCAGCTTCAACTTTTTGTCCTTGATGATAAGAACGTACTTTCCTCCTGGTATAGGGAAGACAACTTTCATATGGAAGGTTTTAGCTTCCTTCCAGGAGGATTTTACCTTCCAGGAGGGTTTTGCCTTCCAAGAGGGTTTTATCTCTTCCTTTTGGGGGGCGGGGGGGAGGAGGGCCAGAGTAACCTCTTAAACCTGCTATTTAAGTGCCTTTAATGCAAAATAATCCCTGCATCAGAATGACACATTTTGGGGTGAAATGCTCTGAATTCCTTCACCTCTGTGTCTTTGTCTCTATGTATCCTCCCCTCTTTTTATAAGACCATGTCATTGGA
>NW_012116599.1:10540223-10543253 GCF_000951035.1 Colobus angolensis palliatus
GGAGGCGGAGCTTGCAGTGAGCTGAGATCCGGCCACTGCACTCCAGCCCGGGTGACAGAGCGAGACTCCGTCTCAAAAAAAAAAAAAAAAAAGAAGTAAATAAATGAGAGAAGTATTGGGATGCATCATACCATACAAACTCTAATCAAAGAAAGGTGGGGCAACCTATAAATAAATTGATAAAGCAGCCTTCAGAACAAGGAAAATTATAAGGGAGAAAGAGGAACATTACATAGTGATAAAGGGATCAATTCTCCAAGAAAATAGAATAATACTTAACATATATGTACATAACAATGTCAAAATATGTAAGGCAAAAGTTAGTAGAATTGCAAGGCAAATTAAAATATCTATTCTTATAGTTAGAGACCTCAACATAAGGTATCAGTAGCTGACAGATCCAATAAGGATATAACTGAACTGAACAGCAGCATCAATCAACAGGACACAATAGACATTTATAAGCTAATTCATCCAACAACAGTAGAATACACATTCTTCTCGTGCTTACCAGAAATATTCACCATGATAGACCACATTCTGTGCCATATATGGAACATAAACATGTTTAAAAGAATTGAAGATGCAAAAATTCTCAATGAAATATTAACAAATCATTCAATAATATCAGATTTGTTCAACTCTGAGATTTATTTCAAGTATACAAATCTGACTCACATTCTGAAATCAATTTATGTAATCCATCACATCCACAGGCTCATAAAGAAAAGTCATATGATCACATCAATAAATGCAGAAAAAGCATTTGACAAAATTCAATACCATTCATGATAAAAAAAAAAAAATACAGCCCCAAATCCTCAGCAAACTAGGAATAGAGACGAACTCCCTCAACCTGACGAGGAAGAGCTACAAAAAAAACCCTACATTTAACACTAGACTTACTGGTGTAAAACTAGATGTTTCACTGTAAAATCATGAACAAGTCAAGGATGTTCTCTCTCACCAGTCCTTTCTATATCACACTGGAATTCCTAGCTAATACACTGCATCGTCAGGCAGGTTCATTGTGTGAATATCGTAGGGTTCCTACGATGGCGTAGCCTACTGCACACCTGGGCTATACGGGTTAGCCTGTTTCTCCTGGGCCACAAGCCTGTGCAGCATGTTTCTGCACTGAATACTGTAGGCAATCACAACAGAATGGTAAGTAGTTGTGTATCTAAACATAGAAAAATACCGTTCAAAATACAGTAGGAAAAATAAAAATATGGTCCACCTGTATAAGGCGCTTACCATGAATGGAGCAGGCAGGACTGGAGGTTGCTCTGGGTGAGTCAGTGAGTGGGTGGTGAGTGAATGGGAAGGCCTGGGACATTACCGACCACTTCTGTAGACTTTAGAAACACTGTACATTTAGGCTACACCACATTTATGAAAAATTTGTTCTTTCCCCAAGAATAATGTAATCTTAGCTTACCGTACTTTTTTTTACTTTACAAACTTTTCAATTTTTAAAAACGTTTGGACTTTTTTGTAATAATACTTAGCATAAAACACCAACACATAGAGCTACACAAAGCATTTTCTTTGTACCCTTATTCTATGAGCTTTTTTTTCTCTTTTTTTCTTTTCCTTTCTTATTTTTTTTTTTTTTGTTCGTTTTTTGTTTTTTGAGATGGAGTCTCCCCTTGTCACCCAGGCTCGAGTGCAATGGTATGTCTTGGCTCACTGCGACCTCCGCCTCCCGGGTTCATTCTCCTGCCTCAGTCCCCCAAGGAGCTGAGATTACAGGCAACGCACCACCATGCCCAGCTAATTTTTGTATTTTTAGTAGAGATGGAGTTTCACCATGTTGGCCAGGCTGGTCTCAAACTCCTGACCTCAGGTGATCTGACTGCCTCGGCCTCCCAAAGTGCTGGGATTACAGGTATGAGCCACCACACCTGGCTAAAAATAAAGTCTTTCTGTAAAGCCACCATAAGCACAGTCAAAAGATAAATGTCAAACTGAAAGAAAAAAAAAAAAAACTTCTCTCCGCTCATATACAAGCAAATCAGTGAGAAAATGCTAACAACCCAATAGAAAAGGGGGATGAACAATAGAAAAGGAGATGAACAGACGGTTCACAATAAAGGAAAAACAATGATTTTTAAACAATAGAAAATTGTTCAACCAATGTCACTCTTTATTTATTTAGACAAGGTCTTGATCTGTCGCCCATGCTGAGGTGCCATCATAGCTCACTGCAGTCTCTACCTCTTAAGAGGTTCAGGTGATCCTCCTGCCTCAGCCTCCTGAGTTGCTGGGACTCAAAGCGAGTGCCCTCATGCCCAGCAAATTTTTGTGTATTTTGTAGAGACAGGGTTTCACCATTTTGCCTAGGCTGATCTGAAACTCCTGAGCTCAAGATCTGCCTGCCTTGGCCTTCCAAAGTGTTACAATTAAAAGCATCAGACACCACGCCCAGCCTCAATGTCACTCTTAATAAGAAACATGCAAGATTAAAAGTACACTGAGTTACCAGTTTCCTCTTATCAGATTGGCACCCATTCAAAAGCTTGATAGCACACGATGTGAGTAAGGTGGAAAATGGTACTCTCAAGCATCATCAGTAGAAATGTAAACGGGTACAATCCTAGTGGGGGAAATTTTGGTAATATTAATCAAGATTACAGCTGTGTGGGCCCTTTGACCCTACAATTCTACACAAAGAATGTATCCTGGAGATATACTCACGTGTGGAATGACAAATCCACAGTTATTTACTGCAACATTATTGATCACAAAAAGAGCAGAAACCACTCAAATGTCCATCATTAAGAGATTGGTTAAAAAACGATGGGACAGTCACATAACGGAATACCATACAGCTGTAAGCAAGAAAAAGGAACTGCTTTATAAGCAGGTGTAGCACAAGCTCCAAAATACACTGTGGAAAAAAAGAACAGAGAAATGTGTATGGTACACTATTGTTTATGAAAAGAAAGAGAAAGAAAGAAAGAAAGAAAGAAAGAAAGAAAGAAAGAAAGAAAGAAAGAAAGAAAGAAAGAAAGAAAGAAAGAAAGA
>NW_012116599.1:10543398-10545989 GCF_000951035.1 Colobus angolensis palliatus
AAGGAAGGAAGGAAGGAAGGAAGGAAGGAAGGAAGGAAGGAAGGAAGGAAGGAAGAAAGAAGAAAAGAAAGAAAGAAACCGCGGCCTTATTTACCCTTATTTGCTTGTAGAGGTACTGTACAGACAATCTCTAAAAACAAACAAAAAAAAAGTGTGCAAGGACACATAAGCAGCTGGAAGTCCAGTTGCTGTCAGGTAAAAAAACAAAAACAGGAACCCTGAGGACAGAATGGGAGGGATACCTATTTTGAAGGGTATTTCTTTTTTAGGTCTTTTGGATTTTGTACTGTTGGGTCTGTGGTAGTTCTTTTGTTTGGTTTAGGGGCATTTTGGGTTTTTTTTTGTTTTTTTTTTTAGACAGGGTCTCAGTCTCCCAGGCTGGAGTGCCGTGGTACAATCATGGATCATGGTTCACTGTAGCCTTGATCTCCCAGGCTCAAGCAAACCTCCCACCTCAGCCTCCCAAGTAGCTGAGACTACAGACACGTGCCACCCATCCTGGCTTTTTTTTTTTCTTTTTTTTTTTTAGAAACGGATCTCATTATGTTGCCCAGGCTGTTCTCAAACTGCTGGACTCAAGCGATCCGCGCACCTTAGCCTCCCGAAGTGCTGGGGTTACGGGCATGAGCCACTCTGCCCGGCCTATGTTGGCTCTTTTCTCCTCTGCAATCTGGGGACAGAGGCCAAGCCCTGAATGAGGCTGCAGCTGCTGCAGCATCTGACAAAGAGAGAAATCCTCTTGGATGATGATGGTGGCCTTAGGGCACCTGTCAGCACAAGAGTGCTTTTCATAAGCACTAGTCATCTTCTCTGGTTTGTAAGACAAGGAGTCACAAGAGGGAGAAGATGGCTCCCATGATGTGGGAGGGAGAGACTAAGTCAAATAGGCCCGAGGGCCCACCCACGCCCACCCACGACCTGGAGAGACTGCAGTGGTCCATGCTCTGCCACCCAAAGGGTAAAACCCAAACGCCTCTGTCCGGCATCCTGAGATCCATCTCCCAAGCAGCTTTCTGGTGCTCCCTTCCTCTGTTCTGCAGGTGGGCTGCACGGAGCCTACACCAATATTCAACTTAGCCTCAGCATTCAGGGAAGTCTGCTTTTCAGCTCCACCTTCTGCCTTGGGAAGCCTCGAGAGCCGACTGGACACTTTTTGGCAGGAGACTAGGGTCTGGAGGCAGGAAACCTAAGGCCAATTCACGCTGACTTCCTAGAACCAAATCGAAAAGAAAATCCCAACTTTCCAAACCTAAGTAACAAAAGGACCAGAGGCGACTCCCTTTGAAAACCACCCACCCGTTTCTGCTGGAAAATTGAAAGTAGCTCTGATTGGTTGCAGAAAGCA
Organism: Colobus angolensis palliatus; assembly: GCF_000951035.1. Classification (NCBI taxonomy): domain Eukaryota; kingdom Metazoa; phylum Chordata; class Mammalia; order Primates; family Cercopithecidae; genus Colobus; species Colobus angolensis. The sequence goes on from NW_012116599.1 coordinate 10,544,744, forward strand.
AAGATATTTGCATAGGAGTGTAACTTTGTAATTTCACTTTAGTCTCTGATGGGTTGCTTTCCGCAACCAATCAGATGGATTTCGGGCCACTACTTTATTTGCATCGGGTGAACACCATGTGGCCAATGGGAAACCTCTAGGGGTATTCGGACCCCAGAAGATTCTGCAACTGGGCTCTTGAGCCCCTATGATCGGGCCACTCCCATCCTGCAGAGTGTACTTTCATTTTCAGTAAATTTCTGCTTTTGTTGCTTCATTCTTTCCTTGCTTTGTTTGCGTGTTTTGTCCAACTCTGTTCAAAATGCCAAGAACCTGGACAACCTCCACTGGTAACAGCTTCTCTGCCTTGAAGTCCATCAGGGAGCAGGTGGCCACATAAACGATCATGATATGGAGCCTGCATGTCATCTGGAGTTACTCCAGCCAGGCAGGCCTTCCGATTCAGTGGTAAGGCTGTATATTCGCTTTTAACTGTAGTCGAGCATGAGAGATGTAACGAGGAGTGAGAAAATATTATGTGCTTTAGGTTTTGAAGTTCTATCAGTCCATTGCAGTATAAATGCACTATTATTATTGCTGGAGCAAAATGCGCCAATAATTAGTGATGATTGTGAAAGGTATTTATTTTATGTACCAAAACAGTTATTAAGAGCTTCTTAACAGATAAATAGGGAAGTAGATTGATGGTTAAGACAATGTGTTAACTAGATAACTTTAAGAAGAACAATAGCACCTCTAGTCCCAGCTACTCAGGAGACTGAGGTGGGAGGTTTGCTTGAGCCCAGGAAGTCAAGGCTGCAGTGAGCCAAGATTGTTCCACTGCACTCCAGCCTGGATGACAGAGCAAGACGCTGTCTCACGGGAAAAAAAAAAAAAAAAAAGAACAATGTATCACCTATGATGCAACACAGTATAAAGATTTAAATGACTGTTAATTTAAAGACTGTTAAGTACGGTGATAGATATTAGACTTTCTGATATCTAATCCTTATAAAAATTAGTTAGTGTACTTACATTTGTAATATTAAGCTAAATAAACTTTAGGATGGCTATTTAATTCTTTTTTTATATATACTTTAAGTTCTAGGGTGCATGTGCACAACATGCAGGTTTGTTACATATGTATACATGTGCCATGTTGGTGTGCTACACCTATTAACTCGTCATTTACATTAGGTATATCTCCTAATGCTATCCCTCCCTCCCCTTCCCACAATATGACCCGGTGTGTGATGATCCCCTTCCT
>NW_012116599.1:10549003-10549392 GCF_000951035.1 Colobus angolensis palliatus
TATGTTGAACCAGCCTTGCATCCCAGGGATGAAGCCCACTTGATTATGGTGGATAAACTTTTTGATGTGCTGCTGGATTCGGTTTACCAGTATTTTATTGAGGATTTTTGCATCAATGTTCATCAGGCATATTGGTCTAAAAATCTCTTTGTTTGTTGTATCTCTGTCAGACTTTGGTATCAGGATGACATTGGCCTCGTAAAATGAGTTAGGGAAGATTCCCTCTTTTTCTATTGATTGAAATAGTTTCAGAAGGAATGGTACCAACTCCTCCTTGTACCTCTAGTAGAATTCGGCTGTGAATCCGTCTGGTCCTGGACTTTTTTTGTTGGTAGGCTATTAATTATTGCCTCAATTTCAGAGCCTGCTATTGGTCTATTCAGGGATTC
>NW_012116599.1:10551257-10565553 GCF_000951035.1 Colobus angolensis palliatus
AGGCCTGGTGGTGACAAAATCTCTAAGCATTTGCTTGTCTGTAAAGGATTTTATTTCTCCTTCACTTATGAAACTTAGTTTGGCTGGATATGCAATTCTGGGTAGAAAATTCTTTTCTTTAAGAATGTTGAATATTGGCCCCCACTCTCTTCTGGCTTGGAGAGTTTCTGATGAGAGATCTGCTGTTAGTCTGATGGGCTTTCCTTTGTGTGTAACCTGACCTTTCTGTCTGGCTGCTGTTAACATTTTTTCCTTCATTTCAACTTTGGTGAATCTGACAGTTATGTGTCTTGGAGTTGCTCTTCTTGAGGAGTATCTTTGTGGCATTCTCTGTATTTCCTGAATTTGATTGTTTGCCTGCCTTACTAGGTTGGGGAAGTTCTCCTGGATGATATCCTGCAGAGTGTTTTTTGATTCCATTTTCCCCGTCAACTTGATTCCATTTTCCCCGTCACTTTCATGCACACCAATCAGACTTAGATTTGGTCTTTTCACATAATCCCATATTTCTTGGAGGCTTTTTTCATTTCTTTGTACTCTTTTTTCTCTACACTTCTTTTCTCGCTTTATTTCATTCATTTGATCTGTAATCACTGATATTCTTTCTTCCAGTTGATCGAGTCGGTTACTGAAGCTTGTGCATTTGTCACATAGTTCTCATGTTATGGTTTTCTTCTCTATCAGTTCTTTTAAGATCTTCTCTGCATTGATTATTCTCATTATCCATTCATCCATTCTTTTTTCAAGGTTTTTATTTTCTTTGCACTGGTTACATAGTTCCTCCTTTAGCTCTGAGAAGTTTGATTGACTGAAGCTTCTTCTCTCAACTCGTCAAAGTCATTCTCCATCCAGCTCTGTTCCGTTGCTGGCGATGAGCTGCATTCCTTTGGAGGGGCTGATACGCTCTGATTTTTTGAATTTCCAGCTTTTCTGCACTGCTTTTTCCCCATCTTTGTGGTTTTATCTGCCTTTGGTCTTTCATGATGGTGACATACTGATGGGGTTTTGGTATGGGTGTCCTTTCTGTTTGTTAGTTTTCCTTCTAACAGTCAGGACCCTTAGCTGTAGGTCTGTTGGAGTTTGCTTGAGGTCCACTCCAGACCCCGTTTGCCTGGGTATCAGCAGCGGAGGCTGCAGAAGATAGAATATTGCTGAACAGTGAATGTTGCTGTCTGATTCTTGATCTGGAAGCTTTGTCTCAGGGGTGTACCCCGCCATGTGAGGTGTAAGGTGTCGGTCTGCACCTAGTGGGGGATGTCTCCCAGTTAGGCTACTCAGGGGTCAGGGACCAACTTGAGTAGGCAATCTGTCCGTTCTCAGATCTCAACCTCCGTGCTGGGAGATCCACTGCTCTCTTTAAAGCTATCAGACTGGGGCATTTACCTCTGCTGAGGTTTCTGCTGCTTTTTGTTTAGCTATGCCCTGTCCCCAGAGGAGGAGTCTACAGAGGCAGGCCAGCCTCCTTGAGCTGTGGTGGGCTTCACCCAATTCCAGCCTCCTGCAGCTTTGTTTACCTACTTAAGCCTCAGCAATGGTGGGCTCCCCTCCCCCAGCCTTGCTGCCACCTTGCAGTTAGATCTCAGACTGCTGTGCTAGCAATGAGGGAGGCTCCATGGGCGTGGGACCCTCTGGGCCAGATGTGGGATATAATCTCCTGGTGTGCCGTTTACTAAGACCCTTGATAAAGTGCAGTATTAGGGTGGGAGTTACCTGATTTTCCAGGTGTTGTGTGTCTCAGTTTCCTTTGGCTAAGAAAAGGAATTCCCTTCCCCCTTGCGCATCCCAGGTGAGGCGATGCCTCGCCCTGCTTCAACTCTCACTGGTCGGGCTGCACCTGTGGACCAGTGCCAACTGTCCGACACGCCCCAATGAGATGAACCCGGTACCTCAGTTGAAAATGCAGAAATCATCCATCCTCTGTGTCATTCACTCTGGGAGCTGGAGGCTGGAGCTGTTCCTATTCGGCCATCTTGGGCACACCCCGGCTCTTTAATTCTTAGTTACACAATTCAGTTATACATTTGGACCATAAGTCATTCCAGTAAGAGTCCAGTTTGGGAATTCTTTCGTCGTCATTGTTGTTGTTGTTATTGTTGTTGTTGTTTGAGATGGGGTCTTGCTCTGTCACCCAGGCTGCAGTGCAATGGCGTGATCATGGCTCACTGCAGCTTTGACTTCCTGGGCTCAAGCAATCCTCCTGTCTCAGCCTCCTGTGCACACCACCACGCCTGGCTAATTTTAAAATGTTTTGTAGAGATGAGATCTCACTATGTTGCCCAGGCTGGTCTTGAACTCCTAGGCTCAAGCAATCTTCCCATCTCGGCCTCCCAAAATGTTGGGATTACAGGCATAAGCCACCATGCCCAGTCTGGGAATTCTTTATATCTCAAAATTGTACAAGGAAGAAAAGTTTCAAAATCATTACCAAAAAAAAAATGATTATATCTGATAAAGAATTAATATCCAGAACATATAGAGAACTTCTAAAACTCAAAAACAACGGCAAAAACAAGTAACACAATACAAAAATGAACAAACGACTTGAACAGATATGTCTCTAGAGAAGAATGACTGGCCAGGCATGGTGGCTCATGCCTGTAATCCTAGCACTTTGGGAAGCCAAGGTGGGAGGATCACTTGCAGCCAGGAGTTGAAGACCAGCCTGAACAACATGGTGAAACCCCATCTCTATAGACAATTTAAAAATTTTTTAAATTCACCTGGTGTGGTCGCACATGCCTATACTTCCAGCTACTCAGGAGACTAGGCAGGAGGATCACTTGAGGCCAAGATTTTGAGGCTGCAGTAAGCTATGATGGCGCCATGCACTTCAGCACATCACTAATCATTAGAGAAATTCAGATCAAAACCACAGTGAGATGCCACCTCATACCCACTAGAATGGCTACTATAAGAAAGAAAGAGAGGATGTTGGAGAATTGGAATCTTTGTACTGATAGGAATGTAAAGTGGTGCAGCCACTATTGGAAACAGAGTGGCATTTTCTCAAAAAATTCTAAATAGAGGCTGGGCGTGATGGCTCACACCTGTAATCCCAGCACTTTGGGAGGCCGAGGCAGGTAGAGCAAGAGGTTAGGAGTTCGAGACCAGTCTGGCCAAGATGGTGAAATGCTGTCTCTACTAAAAATACAAAAATTAGCCAGGCATGATGGCAGGAGCCTGTAACCCCAGCTACTCGGGAGGCTGAGGCAGGAGAATCTCTTGAACCTGCGAGGTGGAGTTTGCAGTGAACCGAGATTCCACCACGGCACTCCAGCCTGGGCAACACAGTGAGACTCCATCTCAAAAATACTAATAATAAATAAAAAAAGAATTACCATATGATCCAGGAATTCCACTTCTGGGTGTACACCCAAAAGAACTGAAAGCAAAGTCACACACAGCTATCTGTATACCCATGTTCATAGCAGCATTATTCACAATAGCCAAAAGGTAGGGGCAGCCCAACTGCTGCTTCCATCAGTGGATGAATGGATAACACAGTGTGTTTATCCATTGATAAACTACCGATATGGTTTGGATCTGTGTCCCCACTCAAATCTCCTGTCCAGTTATAATCCCCAGTGTTAAAGGCGGGACCTGGTAGGAGGTGATTGGATCATGAAGGCAGAGTTCTCATAAATGGTTTAGCACCATCCCTCCTTGGTACTGTGTAGTGAGTGAATTCTCACAAGATCTGGTTGTTTAAGAAGTGTGCAGCACCTCCCCCGTCTCTCTCTTGCTCCTACTCTGGCCACGTGATAAGTGCTGGCTTCTGCTTCATCTTCTGCCATGATTGTAAGTTTCCTGAGACCTCCCCGGAGGCCGAGCAGAAGGCCAGCATCATGTTTCCTGTGCAGCCTATGGAATCATGAGCCAATGAAATCTCTTTTCTTTATAAATTACCCAGTCTCAGTTATTTCTTTTTTTATTCTTTTTTCCTTTTTTTGAGACAGGGTCTTGCTCTGTTGTCCAGGCTACAGAACAGTGGCATGACAGCTCACTGCAGCCTCAACCTCTCAGGCTCAAGCAATCCACCCGCCTCAGCCACCTGAGTAGCTGGGACTACAGGCATGGGCCATTATGCCCAGCTAATTTTTGTATTTTTTGTAGGGATGGGGTTTCACCATGCTGCCCAGGCTGGCCTTGAGCTCCTGGACTTAAGTGATCCTCTCACCTTGGCCTCCCAAAGTGCTGGAATTAAAGGCGTGCACCATCGTGACCAGCCCAGTATCAGGTATTTCTTTAGAGCAATGCAAGAACAGACTAATATACATACAATGGAGTATTACTCAACATTACAAAGGAAGGAGATTCTGACCCATGCTGTTATATGGATGAAACTTGAAGACATTATACTAAGTGAAATAAGCCAATCACAAAAAGAAAAATAGTGTATGATCCCACTTAAAGAGGTACCTAGGGTAGTCAAATGCATAGACATAGAAATTAGAATTGTGGTTGGTTGCCAGGAGCTGGGGGAAGGGGAGGTTGGGGATTTGGTGGTGGTTGTACCAGGTGAACGTACTGAATTCCACTGAACTCAACACTTAACGTGGTTAAAATGGTAAATTTTAGGTTACGCCTATTTTACCACAATTTTAAAAAATCATTTAAAATCCATGATAAATAGAGTGACCGTATAATTTATTGTCTAAACTGGGACATTTTGGGCAATGAAAATGGGTACTTTTAATAACTATACTTGGATCCTAGGGGTTAAAGAGACTGCCCTAGGTAGCCTGGGGATTCCCCAAAATAGCCACTTCTCCACTTTCAGTTGAAAGTGTCTTCTTAGCCTGGCAAATATTCAGTTCGGTAACTATGGAAGAAATGTCACCATGAACAGTGCCAAGATATTCCAGTTCTGGAATGTCAAACTTTAGCATTTTGGCCACAAAATTTTCTTGTAATCACATTGTCACAATAATTTTGAGATAAAGTGGGTGTATCCAGAAGTCCATTCTATGTTGGCACAGTTGGCATTGCACAATGCTTGTGCGGGACTGGCACTCTTACCGCCCAGCCTCCATCCTCCCCTTCCCTCCCACTGTCCTCTTCCACCCATCCTTTCAGGTAGGTCTTACACAAATGGCCCCTCCTCTGTCCTGTCTTTCCTGATCCACCCTGTGGCATTTCTCCACTTCCAAAACTCTCTGGTGCTTTTACTTGGCGTGAGGATGACATGAGATAAGACCTGGATTAATTGGTTAATGTTAATAACATCTGCTTGGCTGTCAATCCTGAAAAATACCGTAATTAAGATCATCAACCAGCCATAGGGAAACCACCTTGGACCTCCCCGTGTGAACTACTTTGAGTAGTGTCTTGGGTTTTTCAAGAGTTTGTCAGGCACTTGAGGCTGAGGCCCGGAGAAAGAATATTATTTGATTCTTAGCCATGGTGGGAACCAACATTTATCTAAGTGTTTTTCATAAACAGGAAGTGGTAATTCTCACCCTCCCTGATCTGGGCTCTGACTCACTGGGGTGCCCCAACCTCTGGGCCTGGGCTCACAAGTGGTAGCCAGCTGACCTGAGCAACACAGTAAGATGCGTGCCTGAAAAATTCCTCTGGTGGGGCTGGTCATGAAAAGTGCTGTTCTTCTCATTCATGTGGTTTTGTCAGGATGCCTGGATTCCACAGCCCTGGGCCAGTTATTTTGAGCACAGAAATCACTTTAACAGAGCCCTAGGCCGGGCGTGGTGGCTCAAGCCTGTAATCCCAGCACTTTGGGAGGCCGAGATGGGTGGATCACGAGGTCAGGAGGTCGAGACCATCCTGGCTAACACGGTGAAACCCCGTCTCTACTAAAAAATACAAAAAACTAGCCGGGCGAGGTGGCGGGCACCTGTAGTCCCAGCTACTCGGGAGGCTGAGGCAGGAGAATGGCGGGAACCCGGGAGAAGGAGATTGCAATGAGCTGAGATCCGGCCACTGCGCTCCAGCCTGGGTGACAGAGCCAGACTCCGTCTCAAAAAAAAAAAAAAAAAACAGAGCCCTAAAGGTCACTGGTCCCAAGGATTATTTCGCCCCCCCACCACAGTTAATGTCACCTCCCCCACCTCTGTTTTACTGTATTTCCGTAACACATTTTGAGTGTGGCTATGTGATGTAAAAAGCTGTTTTTATGCAAATGTTCAGGGTAACATCATGTGTAGTGTCTTAGTTCATTTTCTGCTGCTATACCAAAGTACCACAGACTGGGTAATTTACAAAGCACAGAAGTTTATTTGGCTCATGGTTCTGGAGCTGGGAAGTCCAAGAGCATGGTGCAGGCATCTAGTGAGAGCCATCCCATGTCAGAAGGCATCACATCGTGAGACAGAACACATGCAAGAGGAAGGAAAGAGAGACGGAATTCCCTGATATTATATCTAAGTCACTCCTGTGATAGCTAATCCGGTCCCCCAATAATGGCCTGAATCCACTCATGAGAGCTGTGTTTCCATGACCTAATCACTGTTTAAAGATGCTACTTCTCAACATTGTTGCGTTGGCCATTAAGTTTCCAACACATGAACTTTGGGAACACATTCAATTCACAGCACTTAGAATATAACAGGATTCCCCTCCTACAGCCATGAATCCCTTGGGTCACCAAGTTAATATAACAACAACAAAGTCTAATGTTATTTACAAGAAATTGGAAGCTTTAAGTAGCCTCATGAAGCCAAAGGGCAACATTAGAGCATATCCTTTGACACTTTAAGCTTGTGTCAAAAAGGGTATTAACAGTTGACCACTTCACATCCACAAGGATGACTATAATTTTTTAAATGGAAAATAACCATTGGCAAGGACATGGAAAAACTGGAATCCTCCTACTTCGCTTGTGAAAATGTAAAATGGTGCAGCTGATGTGGAAAACAGTCTGTTGGTTCATCAAAAATGTAAACATGGGGCCAGGCGCAGAGGCTCACGCCTGTAATCCCAGCACTTTGGGAGGCCAAGGCGCGCAGATCATGAGGTCAGGAGTTCGAGACCAGCCAGGCCAACATGGTGAAACCCCGTCTCTACTAAAAATATAAAAATTAGCCAGGCGTAGTGGCGCATGCCTGTAGTCCCAGCTACTCGGGAGACTGAGGCAGAAGAATCGCTTGAACCCGGGAGGCAGAGGTTGTAGTAAGCCAAGATCATGCCACTGCACTCCAGCCTGGGCAACAGAGTGAGACTTCATCTCAAAAAAAAAAAAAAAAAAAAAAAAAAAATTTAAACATGGAGTTACCATATGACCCAGAAGTTCCATTTCTACTATGTACCCAGAAGAATAGAAACACAGGTTAAAACAGTGACCAAAATGTAAAAGCAGCCCCGCTGTCCATAAGCTGTAAACAGATGAACTGGACTGTAGTACATTCATAAAATGGAATATTTCATCATAAAAAGGAGGCAGTACCAACACATGCTGCAGCTTGGCTGAACCTAAGTGAAAGAAGCCAGACGCAAAAGGACACATATTGTATGATTCCATATATGTGAAATATTCAGGATAGGCAAATCCATTCGAGACAGAAAGCAGATTGGTGATTGCCAGGGCCTGGGGGAAGGGGAAATGGGGCATGGCTCTTTCATGGGTATGAGGTTTCCCTTGGGGGTGATAAAAACATTATGGTTGAATGAGACAGTGAATGTACTAAAGCCACTGACTGTACACTTCAAAATGGTTAAAGTGGGTCGGGCGTGGTGGCTCACACCTGAAATCCCAGCACTCTGGGAGGCCAAGGCAGGCAGATCATCTGAGGTCAGGAGTTCAAGACCGGCCCGGCCAAAATGGCAAAACCCCGCCTCTGCTAAAAACACAAAAATTAGCTGGGCATGGTGATGCATGCCTGTAATCCAAGCTACTCAGGAGGTTGAGGCAGGAGAATCGCTTGAACTCTGAAGGCCAAGGTTACAGTGAGCCAAGATTGAGCCACTGCACTCCAGCCTGACAGAGCAAGACTCTGTCTCAAAAACAAAAAAAGAAAAAAAACATGGTTAAAGTGGCAAATTTTATGCGATATAAATTGTGCCTTAATTTTTTTTAAGTATACACTTTGAGTGAGGCAAGTGTTTGACAAAGAAACCACTTCTTTCCTGGCAACATTTCATTATCCTCCGGTGTTAAAGGCCCTCCCCACAAACCTATCTCTCAAGCCACCCACGTACCAAGAGACACAAGAACACTAGAGGTCAGACAGGAGGGGACAGCCTGCATTGTGTCCTTCACCCTCATTTGGACCTTTGACCTATTGCCTTCTCACACTCTCAGAATCCAAAGGTCATGCCAGTTCAAAAGGACCCGGTATCATGGAGACTGGGGCTCAGAAACTAATACCCCCAAATATGGCTCTGTGACATGCTGAACTGAAGAAGAAGCCACAAGATTTCTCCCCCAACCCCCGCCTCTGTCTCAGTCTGTCTCTCTCAAGGCACCGAGTGAGGTTGTTCTCACTTATCCACCTAAAGCCCAAACCCACCAAAGAAGAAAACAATTGTTCCTGGTCCCTTCCTAAATTTTCATGAACTGAACTCATATCCAGGAAGAAAGACTGACATTTGTCAACACAGCTAAGCAGACTTTTGTCACAAACCGTTGTATATTCTGCAGGCACAATAGACTTTGTCCCAGGCCACTCTATGTTCTTCAAGCCCATTTATTTCCCTAAAAATCACTTACACTAAAATCATCCACACTTCTCCATCTCCCATTCTCCTAAGAAGAAGGTTATATAAGCATATGTACCCTGCTGGGTTATTGAGTAATCACTCTCCTACAATTCCCCATGCTTGACACGTTAAAATAAATTCATAGCCTTTTATCTAATTAATCTGCCTTTTGTGAGTTGGTTTTTGTGCAAACTTTCTGAGAACGAAGGGGAAGTTTTCGTGGGTATTGCATGGTCTTCTGAAATAACTAGCATTAATACAGATCAGACAAAAAACAACTCTGAACATGTTCCATGTGACAGCAGAATGTCCCGAAATGGGAAGGAATGAATGTGAGCACGAGAGATCTGTGTGAACAGATAATGAGGTTTGGGGTAAGATGCAAAGGAGGATTTATATTATACTGTCTTTCATATGGAAAGAAGAGAAAATGAGTATGCGTATGTGTTATTTTTTGTGAAAAGAAATACAGTGTTAAACAGACACTAAAGGAAGGCATTAACCATGGAGGTGGGAAGGAATGGGGTAAAAGGGATAGGAATGGCAGTGAGGCTTCTCTTGTATATCTTATATCATTGTCACTTTTTATTTTTTTATTTTTTTCGGAGACAGGGTCTCACCCTCTCACCCAGGTTGGAGTGCAGTTGCTCACTGCAGCCTCAACCTCCTTGGCTCAAGCAATTCTCCTGCTTCAGCTTCCCAGTGGCACACACCACTGTACCCAGCTAATTATTTATTTATTTATTTATTTATTTATTTTTGTAGAGATGAGGTCTCCCTATGTTGCCCAGGCTGGTCTCAAATTCTTGGGCTCAAGCAATGCTCCTACCTCGGCCTCCCAAAGTGCTGGGATTACAGGTGTGAGGCACTATTCTCAACCCATTTTTACTTTTTAACTATATAAATGTTTTATGTATTTAAAAAATAAAATTAAATGTTAACAAGATGGGATAAAGAAAGCCCTACAATAGAATGCAAAAGAAGCAAATCAAACTGATAACGCCTCAAACTGATACCACAACCACACAGAGCAAGCATTCTGATTGCAGAGAAGGATCTGTTCTAAGAACAGAAGAACTACAGAAAATCTTCTATTTAGTAGGTTTACTGTTAGTAGTAATATTGGCCTTGTAATTCTGAAACTCTTTTATGCATGTATAGTGGAAAGCAAATAAGCAAATATATATTTTACTGAAGGGGAAAAAAGATACTAGTAATAAGTAAAGAAGTGAAAGAAAAACTCTGTAATGTTAAATTTGAGTTGGAAATATCAGTTTGAACTTGTAATTTTTTTAAAAATGAATTTTCTAATCCTTTCCACTGAATGACAGCCCAGTAGCAATAAGCACATATATCACCAGGTTCTTTCTTTCTGTATACCATTCACCACTAAAAGCACCAGGGCTCGTTAGAGAAATGGTTGATTCTAAGCTGGGGGTGAAAATGCACAACGTGAGCATGGAATCTCTTGTCACACCAGAAAGCAAAACAGTTTTGGAAGATAAATGTGATTATGTCAAAAGGATTCAGGAGCTGACCTGAGGGCTCCCACTGCTCACATGTGGGATGATTTGAACATCAAAATGAATAGCTGTAGTTTCAATTATAGCATTTTTAAAACTCCACGAACCCACAGTGATTAGTGTTTTTAATATAGTGGGATTTGGAAATTCTTACAGAAAAAAAGGCCAGCTAGTAAATGTAGCAGGAACAAAAGAATGAAAAACTACCGTTTTGCAATTCCCAATGTAAAGCTTCCTTGGGTAAGCATCACCAAGGGCTGCCAAAACTATTTGGTGACTTGGATATTCCGTTAATCCTGTGACCATGTGAGGATTCTACAAATTACTTACAAAAGGGGAAACAGAGTGAGGATTAGTGATCAAACTCAGCATCACCAAGAGTAACTGACATTATGTACTCCAGATACCATACCTGACATTATTTACTCCCGATGTGATACTGACACTGTGTACTCCAGATGTAATACTGACATTATTTACTCCAGATGTGATATTGACATTATTTACTCCCGATGTGATACTGACACTATACATTTCAGATGTGATACTGACATTATTTACTCCAGATGTGATACTGACATTATTTACTCCAGATGTGATACTGACACTATACATTCCAGATGTGATACTGACATTATTTACTCCAGAAGTGATACTGACATTATTTACTCCCAACGTGATACGTGATACTCACACTATACATTCCAGATGTGATACTGACATTATTTACTCCAGATGTGATACTGACAGCATACATTCCAGATATGATACTGACATTATTTACTCCCGATGTGATACTGACACTATGTACTCCAGATGAGATACCGACATTATTTACGCCAGCTGTGATACTGACATTATTTATTTCTGATGCGATACTGACACTATACATTCCAGATGTGATACTGACATTATTTACTCCAGGTGTGATACTGACATTATTTACTCCAGATGTGATACTGACATTATTTACTCCAGATGTGATACTGACATTATTTACTCTAGGTGTGATACTGATACCTGACATTATTTACTCCAGATGTGATACTGACATTATTTACTCCAGACGTGATAGCTGACATTATTTACTTCAGATGTGATACCTGACAGGGAAGTCTACAGTGGCATCTATGCAGTACAGAACACTGGCCAAAAATATTCAACCTGCATCTAATCTTGTGTAAGCAACCAGATTAACCCACATATGGGACACTGTACAAGACAACTGGCTTGGACTCTTTATCAAAAGCTAATTTCACATAAACAAAGAACAATAACAATAAAAAGGCGAAAGGCTGTTTTATTTTATCTATTTATTTATTTTTTGAGACAGAGTCTCGCCCTGTTGCCCAGGCTGGAGTGCAGTGGTGCAATCTCAGCTCACTGCAAACTCCGCCTCCTGGGTTCATGCCATTCTCCTGCCTCAGTCTCCCCAGTAGCTGGGACTACAGGCGCCCGCCACCACACCCAGCTAATTTTTGTATTTTTAGTAGAGACGGGGTTTCACTGTGTTAGCCAGGATGGTTTCCACCTCCTGACCTCGTGATCTGCCCGCCTTGGCCTCCCAAAGTGCTGGGATTACAGGCGTGAGTCACCGCTCCCAGCCGAAAGATTGTTTTAGATGAAAAGAGACTGAAGAGACATAACAACCAAATATCATACATGATCTTGATTGGATCCTGGATAGGAAAAAGAATCCAGTACTAAAAGCTCTTCCGGGGACAATTGTAGAAATTTGAATACAGATAGTACCCTGGGTGCTATTATGGTTGTGATCATGGTATTGTGGTTTTGTGGGAGAATATCCTTATTAGGAGATGCTGAGATATCTAGAAGTGAAGTGTCAAGATGTCAGCAACTTGCTTTCAAATTGCTCAGCAAAATAAAAGTATGTGGAAATATACACACAGAGAGAGAGACGAAGAGAGACAAAGCAATTGCAGCAAAATGTTAACAGTTGGAGAATCCAGGGAAAGTTGTGTCAGGGGGAGGGGAGGGAATTGCAGGGTGGATAGAGAAGGTTGGGATAGAGCTAGCTGCCAGACCCAAAGCATCTGCCACCCACACAGGGAGTGTAAAATGGCCCTCTAAATTACAACAGACTCATCTTCCTTTTGAAATCTTCCTAGGCCGGGTGCAGAGGCTCATGTCTGTAATCACAGCTACTCAGGAGGCTGAGGCAATGAGAATCACTTGAACCTGGGAGGCAGAGGTTGCAGTGAGCCTTGATCATGCCACTGCACTCCAGCTGGGGTGACAGAGCAAGACTCTGTCTTAAAAAAAAAAAGAAAAACAGAAATCTTCCTAAAAGGGAGAGAAAGCTACACTACACTTTCCTTAAACCTCCAAGCCCCCACTGCTTGTAGACACTCTGAACCCAGTACCCATTGCAAAATAATGAATGGGAAACACACTCGGTAAGCACTGCCCAGGTAGAGAGGAAGAGCCTCCCGATGCCCCCAGCCCTGGGTAGGAATCACCAAACCCTACCCGCCAGTTACCAGGCCTGTGAAGCCTCTGGCTTGTCCCAGCTTTGCACTCTTATGGGAGGGTGGGGAGAGCCCACCTACCATGCCTGTGCGTCTCCTGTCTTACCATCTAGGGCATTCTTACATGAACCTCAGGCACTGCTGGGGAAGGCTTTATTTATTTTCAACACCATCCTCACGCAAAATTGCATTCCTTCTTTCATTTGCTTATTTATTCAATTATTTGGCAAGTATTTCTTGAATACCAGTGATGCCAAATGCCTGTTTTATGCACCAGGGACACGACAAGGAATAAGCAGCCATGGCGCCTGTCTTCCGTGGAGCTCACAGGCAAACTACAACTGTGACAAGTACCACAAAGGGGAGAAACAAGGTGCCCATCAGAGTTGGTGACATTTGTGTGACAAGGAGGAAATACAATCAATAGGCTTTGGGGACAGGCTGGGTTTGGGGGACAATGAGGAGTGTCAAGAGACACTCCCAGGGTTCCAGCTAGTATAACTGGATAGACGGTGGTGGTCTTCACCAGGACATCCTGGAAGAGGCCTGCAGTGGAGAAGGAGGTGACTCACACCCATGCAGGCCACAGGAGCACAGGTCAGTCACGAAAAGGAGAGGCCTGGGATGTGGTGTGGGCGGGTGGATTGTCTGTGGATTGGTGGTTAAGGAAGTTACATGTAGCAGGGGCATGTTTTACTCCTCCACCAGAAACTTCTGCCACTTCCGGGAAGACCACACAAAAGGTCTTCAGTCTCGTACAGTTTCCTTTGATTTTGCTCATCTTTGTGCTCAGGAGAAGATCTGGGCCGCATCCTATCCTCCAGGTGACAAGGCTCATCTGGCCTGCTAGCCAGGAGGGTGCCTTTCCTTTGCCTCCAAAAGCAAACTGGTGGGGGTGGGGGAGGGAACAGCTTGGCAACACAGGTGCACATGCACACACACACACAAGCACTCATATGCCTGATCTTTTTCTTTTAGGATTTGCTACCCTAGAGGTGTCTGATTAGCTTTGTAAAGGTGAGAGATAATTTTATTTTGCCCAAATTTAGTCAAGGGAAAGCCCAGTGCAACTGGCCCTCAGTTACCCCCAGTTCCACATCCAAGAGTTCAATCAACCATGGATCAAAAATATTTGAAAAAAGAAAAGCAATTAAAAAATAACAACAGGCCAGACACACTGGCTCACACCTGTCATCCCAGCACTGTGGTGGGAGGATCACTTGAGGCCAGGAGTTTGAGACCAGCCTGGACAACACATAATGAGATCACAGCTCTAGAAAAAACAAAACAAAACAAAAAAAATTAGCTAGGTGTGATGGCACAAACCTGTAGTCCCAGTTACTCTGGAGGATGAGGTGGCAGGATAGCTTGAGCCCATGAGTTTGAGGCTGCAGTGAGCCATAATCATGCCACTGCACTCCAGCATGGGCAACAGACTGAGACCTCATCTCTAATTTTTTTTTAAATAATAGCAACAATAGGCCAGGCATGGTGGCTCATTTCTGTAATCCCAGCACTTTGGGAGGCTGAAGTGGGAGGATCATGAAGTCAAGAGATCGAGACCATCCTGTCCAACATGGTGAAACCCCATCTCTACTAAAAATACAAAAATTAGCTGGGTGTGGTGGCGCA
>NW_012116599.1:10566157-10566864 GCF_000951035.1 Colobus angolensis palliatus
GGAATTAAAAATGGGATTGGGCTGTGTATTTGTTCCTGGCGGCTCCTGCAGCAGATGACCTCAAACAGCAGAAACTTACTCTCTCACAGCTCTAATGGGCCAGGGGTCCAAGATCAAGGTGTCAGCAGGGCCACACTGCCTCTGGAGGTTCTAAGAAGAGCCTGTTCCTGCCTCTTCCAGGCCATCCTGGCTTGTGGCTGCGACTCGCAAGTCGCTGCCTCTGCCTTCACGTGGCCTTGTCCTCTTCCATCTCTGGGTCTCTCCTCTGCACGTCTCATATAAGGACATTCATCCTGGGATTTACAGCCCATCCCAGATAATGATCCCAAGATAATGATCCCCGGAATCATTTCATCTCAAGATCTTTAACTTGAGCCAGGCACAGTGGCTCACGCCTGTAATCTCAGCATTTTGAGAGGCCGAGGCAGGTGGATCACTTGAGCCCAGGAGTTCAAGATCAGCCTGACCAACATGGAGAAACCCCATCACTACTAAAAATACAAAATTAGCTGGGCATGGTGATGCATGCCTGTAATCCAAGCTACTTGGGAGGCTGAGGCAGGAGAATCGCTTGAACCTGGAAGGCAGAGGTTGCAGTGAGCCAAGATCGTTCCACTGCACTCCAGCCTGACAGAGCAAGACTCTGTCTCAAAAACAAAAAAAGAAAAAAAACATGGTTAAAGTGGCAAATTTTATGCGATATAAAT
>NW_012116599.1:10567153-10567959 GCF_000951035.1 Colobus angolensis palliatus
TCACACTTCTTGGTCCCAGGAATTATAATGTGGATGTATCTTTTGGGGAGCTACCATTCAACACACTACAGTATGAGACTTTCACAGACCATGGGGACAGGAGGCAGCGGTTAAGCTTGGTTTCTTTCTGACTTGGCAATGGCGCCCTGTGGTGAGGGCCACTCACACTGGAACTGTGCTGAGAAACCCATCCCTCCCTCCGGCTCTCACTGCTGAAGAAAAGAGGCATTCTGGGAAATGCTAGTGGGCCCCAATCCCTTCCTAGCCACGCAAGCGACCCTCTCTTCAGGGCCTATTTCCAAGCCCCCTGCTTTGAGGCCCACGCCGGTCATCTCAGACCCCAGCTGCCTCACTCTCCATTGGGTCCTATGACCTTGGGCCTTGATTTCACTTGTTCAAACCCCTCCTAAGTGTTTGCTGGCTGTCCATTGTACTTTGGACCCCAGGCTTATGAGGAAACTCATTTGGCAATTAATCCTGCACTCACCTTGGACCAGTTCTGCCAAGTCCCAGATTCTTGTGGGAAGAGTGGGCGTTTCAAAAGCATAGAGAAGCTAACAAGCCTCTCGTCAAAATCACCCTCAAAGATCACCTATAAACCACCAGAAGCCAGGACTTTGAAGCTCAAAAGCAAAAATCCACTTGTTACCTAGTCTTGCAGGGAGGGGATTCCTGGCCCTGGGGCAGGTCTACTTTGGAGATGAAGGGAGGGAGGAAGGGAGGAATATGTATTCGTCAAAGAGATTTCAATCTTTTCTTCCTTCACTTCTGGATTTTATAAGCGGCTTTTCTTTTTTTTTTTTTTT
>NW_012116599.1:10568009-10568326 GCF_000951035.1 Colobus angolensis palliatus
TTTTTTTTTTTTTTTTTTTGTGCTCATAAGTTCTTATAATTTAGCTCCCACTTATAATTGAGAACATACAGTATTTGGTTTTCTGTCCTTGTATTTGTTTGCTAAGGGTCATAGCCTCCAGCTCTATCCATGTTCCCACAAAAGGCATGATCTCATTCATTCTTATGGCTAGATAGTATTCCATGGTGTACATATACTGCATTTTCTTTATCCAATCTGTCGTGGTGGGCATTTAGGTTTATTCCATGTCTTCGCTATCGTGAATAGTGCTGCAGTGAACATTTGTGTGCATGTGTCTTTATGGTAGAATGATTCCT
>NW_012116599.1:10568376-10569796 GCF_000951035.1 Colobus angolensis palliatus
TGGTGGGCATTTAGGTTTATTCCATGTCTTCGCTATCGTGAATAGTGCTGCAGTGAACATTTGTGTGCATGTGTCTTTATGGTAGAATGATTCCTTTGGGTATATACCAAGTAATGAGATTGCTGGGTTGAATGTTAGTTCTCTTTTAGCTCTTTGAAGAATCGCCATATTGCTTTCCATAATGGATTTAATACTCCCACCAAAAGTACATAAATGTTCCTTTTTCTCCACAACTTTGCCAGTATCTGTTGTTTTTTGAATTTTTAATAGCCATTCTGACCAGTGTGAGATGGTATCTCATTGCTGTTTTGATTGGCATTTCTCTAACGATCAGTGATACTGAGTTTTTTTATATACGCTTGTAGGCCACATGTATGTCTTTTGAGAAGTGTCTGTTCATGTTCTTTGATCACTTTCTAATAGGGTTGTTTTTCTCTTATAAATTTAAGTTCCTTATGGATGCTGGATATTAAATCTTTGTCAGATGCATAGTTTGCAAATATTTTCTTCCATTCTGTAGGTTGTCTGTTTACCATTAATAACAGCTTCTACAGAGCAAAAGAAACTAAGTTTAACTAGGTCTCACTTGCCAATTTTTTTCTTTGTTGTGATTGCATTTGGTTTCTTTGTCATGAAACCTTTGCTCATGCCTGTGTCCAGGATAATACTACCTAGGTTGTCTTCAAGGTGTTTATGGTTTTCGGTTTTGTATTTAGGTCTTTAACCCATCTTAATTTTTCTATATAGTATAAGGAAGGGGTCCAGCTTCAATCATCTGCATATGGCTAGCCAGTTATCCCATCACCAGTTATTAAATACAGAGTATTTTTCCCATTTCTTGTTCTTGTCAACTTTGTCAAAAATCAGATGATCATAGATGTGTGGCCTCATTTCTGGGCTCTCTATTCTGTTTTGTTGGTCTATGTTCCTGTTTTTCTACCAGTACCGTGCTGTTTTGGTTACTGTGGCTTTGTAGTATAGGTTGGAGTTAGGTAGTGTGATGCCTCCAGCTTCGTTCCTTTTGCTTAGGATTAGCTTGGCTATTTGGGCTCTTTTTTGTTTCCATATGAATTTTAAAATATTTTTTTCTAGTTCTGTGAAGAATGTTGTTAGTAGTTTGATAGGAATAGCATTGAATCTCTACATTGCTTTGGACAGTATAGCCATTTTAATAATATTGATTTTTCCTGTCCAGGAGCTTTATTATACTTTAAGTTCTAGGGTACATGTGCATAATGTACAGGTTTGTTACATATGTACACTTGTGCCATGTTGGTGTGCTGCACCCATCAACTCATCAGCACCCATCAATTGATCATTTATATCAGC
The DNA here is from genome assembly GCF_000951035.1 of Colobus angolensis palliatus. Taxonomy (NCBI): domain Eukaryota; kingdom Metazoa; phylum Chordata; class Mammalia; order Primates; family Cercopithecidae; genus Colobus; species Colobus angolensis. The sequence goes on from NW_012116599.1 coordinate 10,569,706, forward strand.
TATAACTCCCCAATGCAATCCCTCCCCCCTCCCCCCTCCCCATGATAGGCCCCAGTGTGTGATGTTCCCCTTCCTGAGTCCAAGTGATGTC
>NW_012116599.1:10574100-10576959 GCF_000951035.1 Colobus angolensis palliatus
ATTTTTTGAATTTCCAGCTTTTCTGCCCTGCTTCTTCCCCATCTTTGTGGTTTTATCTGCCTCTGGTCTTTGATGATGGTGACGTACTGATGGGGTTTTGGTATAGGTGTTCTTCCTGTTTGATAGTTTTCCTACTAATAGTCAGGACCCTCAGCTGTAGGTCTGTTGGAGATTGTATAAGCGGCTTTTCTAAGCACCAGGCATGTGTGTGGCAATCTACTATATGTTATTCTCTTGGATGAGCTGCCCTGAGAACAAGGCTCCTGAGGGCAGAAAGAAGCTCCACTATCTCCCCGTGAGTGGGTCACAGGGTAGCCTGTGCAAGGCTGGGCAGGGCAGGTGCTGGATAAAGTCACTGGGGGAGAGGGGAGGAAGGAGGCGAAAGGTCCACACCTGTGGGTCGCACGACTCAGACGACCCCTTAAGGGACTGCACTCACCAAGAGGAATACTGGGGCGAGCTTTCCCACCTCGCCACCAGATCCATTGTCCCCTCTGGGCCACACGTCTGTCCAAAGCCATGACAGGGACAAAGGCCCACACCATGTGGGCCCACACTCGGTTCCGGGGCTGAGTCCTGTGCCCCGTGCCTGATGCAGCTCCAGGCCCAGCTGGTGCTCATTCGATGCTGAATGCCTCAGAGAATCTTCAGGCCTGCCATCCTCAGCCAGGAGTCTGAGAGTCCCCATATTAGTCAGGTTTCCCCAGAGAAATAGAACCAATGGGATATGGACAGGGAGAGAGAGAGGGGGAGAGAGAGAGGTTGATTTTAAGGAAGTGGCTCACTGATTGTGAAGACCGGCAAGCCCACATCTGCAGGGTAGGCCCAGAGTCTGGGGATCCAGGAAGAGCGGATGCTACACTTCCAGTCCCAAAGCCATCTGCTGACAAATCTCCCCTCTCAGGAATGTTTTTCTCTTCCAAGGTGGGGAAGAAGTGGGAGGTGAAGGGTGAGGGTCAATCTTGGTCTTCAGGTCTTCAGCAGAGGGAGCAGGACCCGCCTGCCTTGGGAGGGAATCTGCTTGACTCAGCACTCATCCACTGATTCAGATGTTACTCTTCTCAAAAAATACTTTCCCAGGGCTGGGCACGGTGGCTCACGCCTGTAATCCCAGCACTTTGGGAGGTCGAGACAGGCAGATCACGAGATCAGGAGATGGAGACCATCCTGGCTAACATGGTGAAACCTTGTCTCTACTAAAAATACAAAAAATTAGCTAGGTGTGGCGGCGTGCGCCTGTAGTCCCAGCTGCTGGGGAGGCTGAGACAGGAGAATGGTGTGAACCTGGGAGGCGGAGCTTGCAGTGAGTCGAGATCGTGCCACTGCACTCCAGCTTGGGCGACAGAATGAGATTCCATCTCAAAAAAAAAAAAAAAACCAAAAAAAACATATTTTCCCAGAAACATCTAGAATAATGGCTGATCAAATATCTGGGAGGCGGAGCTTGCAGTGAGTCGAGATCGTGCCACTGCACTCCAGCTTGGGCGACAGAATGAGATTCCATCTCAAAAAAAAAAAACAAACCAAAAAAAACATATTTTCCCAGAAACATCTAGAATAATGGCTGATCAAATATCTGGGTACCATGATCCAGCCAAATTGATGCATAAAATTATCCTCCCACTTCCCTGCCCGTGGCCCCTTCAAGGCCCTCCGGGATTCTCTGGGGAGTCTGGTTCTCCATCTCCTCTTCTTTGCCCTCCCGCTTCCAAGCTGTGAGACCCTGAGGCTCTTCCCTGCCCTGTTCTACCCAAAGGGGCTTCAAGGGCTTGAATTCCTCCTTCTTGGACTTTTTCTCTTTGCAGTCAGTGGATCCCATCACTTTGAGGGCTCCTGGAATGACGTTTTCCCCAAGGAGCCTCTCCTGTATAAAATTGTAGGTTGTTGGCTGTGCCCAGAGGATGGGGGTGGCTTCCCTGCCCTCTCCACCCCCCACACCCCTGCCCCCTTCCGCCTGCATCACTGCAGGGCTGGACCGGGGGTAGGGGTGGGAGGAATATAAGCCCTGGATTGGGAGCTCTTATCTTGCTTTAATTTCCTCTAGAGTTCAGCACTATGTGAGGTTATAGTAGTGGCCGACCTTGTTTACTCTTTCTCTCCTACCAGAATATACGCTCCAGGGGGCAGGGACTTCATCCCCAGAGCCTACCAGGACCTGCATACGGAGGCACTCGAGGTGTTTGTTGATTGAATGAAAAACATTCACTGAACACCTCTGTTGTGCAACACGCACTGTGCCAGGGCGTGGACGAAAGCTCAGCTGCCCAGGCCATCGACTATTTCTCAGCATTTCCACTCTCACGTTGTACACCCCTCATTTCTCTCTTCCTAGAGGCGAGCCCCTCCCTACCTGAGCGCAGGAATCATCTTCCTTCCTCTCTCCTGGAGTCTGCCCTGACTTGGTGTCCCAAGACAGGGACTGGGTTCTCTTTGAGCCCTGGAGGAATGTGAACTGAGCCGATGAGGAGATGTCTCCTGTCTACTTGGAGGAAAGGGACCAGGACACACAGAGGCGCAGGGGGCTGAACGCTGGGTTCCAGCCCCACGGACTCATCCGGAGTCACGCGGTGCCGGGACTTTGCAGAGGAAAGGGGCGCAGGATGTGCTTTGGGGATAGAATTCCACCTTTGCACCCGGCTCAGCACCTGTCCTGTCCCTGGAGATTCCTTGAGGCCACCTGGATCGGAGAGGAGATGCTGTTGATCATTTCCTGTCCCCTGAGGCTGTGATCCCAGGTCGACCGGACCGGTAGCCCGGCAGCGCCCCCTGGTGGCCGGCGACGCTCAGGCAGCTCTGGGAATCGCCGCCCAGGCCAAGGACCAGAACCATGAGCAGGAGCAGGAGCAGGTGCAGGACCAG
>NW_012116599.1:10579488-10580706 GCF_000951035.1 Colobus angolensis palliatus
GCTCACTGCAACCTCTGTCTCCCCAGTTCAAGCGATTCTCCTGCCTCCTCCTCCGGAATAGCTAGGACTACAGGCGCACCACCATGCCCGAGTAATTTTTGTATTTTTAGTAGAGACGGGGGTCTCACTATGTGCTTAGACGCGTCTTGAACTCCTGGCCTCAAGCAATCCTCCCCTCCGCCTTCCAAAGTGCTGGACTTACAGGCCTGAGCCACCGCGCCCAAGGATCCTGGAGTTTTTAGCGGGATTCTAGCTCAGAGTTTTCTGTTTGACACCCTGCTTTTCAGTCTTTAATGTTTATATTTTAAAAAATAATTTAGCATAACTTGGTAAAGCTCATTTTAAGAAAAAATAACAAAAGGGAACAACTTTCCCCACGGTTGGGTTTCCAGTCTGTGACCCTGTGACCTGGGTCCCTCTGTGCTGCCTCCTCGTGCCACTCTGCTCAGCCCATGTGCTGGGCAGCAAAGGAGTTCTCTGCTTTTTGTCTTGTTTTCCTGAGGACCTTTCTTGGCGTTTTGACAGGCCGCTGGGACCCACAGAAGCCTGGAACTAAGGGGACCCAAAATCATCTCCTGCAACAGCACCCGTTTCTACTGTAATAGCGCAAGACTCCGGCGCCCAAATCACCCAGAGAGCCAACTGGACGAGCCGGGGCCCAGCCACCCAGGCCGCCACTCTTCTTCGCTGATTCTCAAGAGTTGCAGGTGCAATGAGATCTCTGGTCTACTGCTTTTTAAATGCCCGGGTGCATAAAAATTCGCTTTACTTAGAGCCTTGGGGACGAAGATTTATCCATGGTATAAAAGGATGCACCTTTTGAAACCACAGAAGTAGAAAACGGAGAAACTGAACACAGCCAGCATTATACCAGTGTCCAACAGCAACTTCCTATATATTAGATTTCCAAGGAATAGCGGGGCGGAGGTGTTTGGCCACGACAGGAAAAGGTAGGGCTCAGGGGTATTGTGACATGCTCCGGAGAAGGGCAGCTTTCCCTCCCAACGGAGGCCCGAGCCCAGAGGGGCGAGGGAGCCGGACCAGACATGGAGCAGCGGCCTGGGGCCCAGCCCTGCAGGGACCCGCAGGAGAGGAAGGCGGAGGCGCAGCCACAGTCTCCGGCCCAGTCTGTCGAGGGCCACGGCCAGGTGCTACTGATCAGCGAGCTCTGGAAGCAGGATGAGGACGGCCCGAGCCTGCAGAGCTTTCCGGGGGACG
>NW_012116599.1:10581181-10594198 GCF_000951035.1 Colobus angolensis palliatus
CTGCTCAGCCGAGTCCTCGCGCCGCACAGCCCCGCCGTCGAGGTGCACACGGCCGTGTTCTGCCCCGGCCGCCCCGAGGGCACCCTGGACATCCAGCGAGCCGGCAGCCAAGCGCACAGGGTCTCCCTGGTGGATCGGGAGACGCAGACCGATGGTGAGGGGTCGGCGCGGGGAGGGGGGAGCCCCGGGGCGGAGAACGCTCAAACAGGCAGCCCTGGACCCCGACCCTGCCGCCCCACGGGGTAGACGACAAAGCCCCGGAATCACGGCCTCTCTCCTGGCGCCTCTAGGAGTTTTGGGTACTGTTTTGGGTGGAGAGGAACTAGAGTTCCTCCCGGTGCGCTCACTGGGGCAATCTCAGCGCCAGATGTGTTCGAATTCGGAGGGTTACGACCCCCACTCACTGGCCCCACCTACAACTTGGGGCATCGGTTCCCATGACTTGGGGTCACGCTTTTGTAAGGTATTGATGTGGGATTTTGGAGAAACGGGGCCCCCACTCCCTCCTCTCCACATCCTCCTCTCCCTTGCTTGCTTCTTAATCTTCTCCAGGGAAGAATAATAACACTAAAAGCTTGCCTCTTGTGAGTCAGGCGCTGTTCTAAGGACTTTTCACCTGGATCCTCATGGCAACCCTCTCAGGTGGAACTCCACTAGACTAGCTGGTTGACTTCAGGATTCTCCTTCGCAATCCTTGAGACCTTTCCTGTTACTGAGCCCAGGCCTGTGGCCCATGGGATTAATTTGTCAGTCTAAGGCCCTGGGCTGTGAGCTCTTGAGGGAGCTCCAAGTCCCGTACCCACCTGCCAGCTCCACCCTGCCAGGGGCAGCAGGAGGGACTGAGGAAGTGCTCTGTGTGGCAGAGTCCAAAGCTCAGGTACCCAAGGTCTGCCACCCTCCAGCTGGTGACCAGAGCAGGCATCCTGTCTATGGACCAGTGTCCGTCCTGTGTGACGTGAAGGTGAAGGGCCGGTTGATGTCCAGGGTGCCATCCAGCTCAGAGAAGTCAGCTTCAGGACAAATAGTGACACACTTATTCTGGGTGCCCAGGACACTAGAGCCATCAGAGACCTTCGGGGAGGAAATTTTCACCCCCTCAAGACCTTATTCTGACTATCTAATTTCCAACTCCCTTCCCTACCTAGTCTGCATTTTCGCATGACTGGCACGCCTGGTTAGGAAACTCCCTTGCTCAACGGTGATCCGCAGCTGAGGTCAGAGAAGTGCCAGTCCATTTTTGAAAGCAACCCCTTGGTGATGAAGCCTTGGAGGTGCCTGATCCGCCACCACCCATGCCCACCTGCCCCCATCACAGCTTCCTGCTGTTGCAGCTTCCTGCTTTCTCGGTCCTCCTACCTTCACCTTCATTCCGTTCCCGCAGCTTGCATTGAGCCCCTACTCTAGACTGTGGCCTTCTGAGGTTTCCACCATCTGGAGTTGGGGAATGAGAGGGAAGACAAAGACAGAAATAATTCTAATGCCGTTTGGAGTATGACCAGTCTCATACAAAGAGGTGCCCTGGAGCTCAGCAATGAGGAAAGGATGGCTTCCAGTTGGAGATCTCAAGATAGGGTTTTTTTTTTTTTTTAGATGGAGTCTCGCTCTGTTGCCCAGGCTGGAGTGCAGTGGCGCGATCTCCACTCACTGCAACCTCCACCTCCTGGGTTCAAACAATCCTCCTGTCTTAGCCTCCTGAGTAGCTGGGGCCACAGGCATGTGCCACCATGCCCAGCTAATGTTTTGGTATTTTTAGTAGAGACAGGATTTCTCCATGTTGGCCAGGCCAGTCTCAAACTCCTGACCTCAGGTGATCCTGTCTCAGCCTCTCAAAGTGCTGGGATTACAGGCATGAGCCACCATGCCCAGCTTAGAAAGGCTTTATGAAGAGATGGATCCACTTGAGATAGGGCTTGACCAGAAAATGTTTTGGTAGATGTGCAGAGAAGGGTGATAGAGGAGAAGGGCTTCTGAAAATGCAGGAATGTTCAGCCTGTTCATGAGACCTCTGGTGTTCACAGTTGGCTAGAGCTGGACCCAGGTAGTAGTGGTGGCTGATAAGCCCTGGGCAGTGGGCTGTGACTGTATTATGGAAGAGCCAGGTTTCCTGACTAGGAACAGGTGCTCAAGCAGAAGGCAGTGGGGCCAGGCGCAGTGGCTCATGTCTGTAATCCCAACACAGGGAGGCCAAGGCAGGCAGATCACTTGAAGTCAGGAGTTCGAGACCAGCCTGACCAACAGAGCAAAACCCTGTCTCTACTAAAATGATAAAAATTAGCCGGGCATGGTGGCGCATGTCTGTAGTCTACTCAGGAGGCTGGAACATGCCTGTAAGCTACTCGGGAGGCTGAGGCAGGAGAATCAGTTGAACCTGGGATGTGGAGGTTGCAGTGAGCCAAAATTGGGCCACTGCACTCCTGGAGACAGAGTGAGACTCTGTCTGAAAACAAAAAAAAAAAGAAGAAGGGAGCAGGTGCAGGGAAAACGTTCTAGCAAAGAGCTATTGAGGTGCCGTTCTTCCTCATTCTTCTGGGACAACCTCTTTCCACAGGTGCCCTCTCTCTGCTTCTTGGGGCGACTCTTACGAAAGAATTCACACACATTTTTGCTGCTGCCACAGGGAAATTCCCTACTCCTCCCTAGGCCTGCCCTCTGTGCTTCCTCCCTCTTTCTTCTGGAAGACAGAGACCCATTCTCTGTGCCCTGTTTGGCTTCTTCTGGTAAAATGGAATATTTCTTTCATTGCTACCAGGAAGTTCCACCTATATGTGTCTGCTCCTATCTGATTCATTTACAACAACGTGGCACAACCAGCGGCAACGTTGACATACACACACCCACCCCATCTCTAGGGGACATTTGGCAGTATCTGGAGACATTTTGGGTGGTCCTGGGGTAGGGGGGAGTCAAGACTGGATAAAGACCAGGGATCTGGTAAACTTCCTACAATACACAGGATGATCCCCCACAACAAAGAATTACTCAGCCTAAAAATGTCAACAGGGCTGAGGTTGAAAAACACTGATTTAAACCAGGTTGAGGTTTGATTTCATGTGGCCTGAAGCCCTTTTTACCTGCCTGGGTGTCTGCTCTAAACCTTCCCTGGGGCAGGAGCTCCTGCACTTGCCGGTCCCACACTCACCCACCCTGAGATGCACTCGCGGTGAAAGTGTCTCCTGAGGTGAACACATTTTATGTTGCAGTCACAGTGTAAGCTTTAGATTGTCTTTTAAAAATACTTTTCCTTCTTCCATCCTAAAATAAAAATCACATTTAATGAACACATTAATTAATTTAGAGAAAGATTCAGTCACCTGCTTAACCCAAACAGTTGGGGTTTGGGAGATGGTCTGTGGTTGCCATCGTCATGAGTCTGAGACAAATGTTAGTTTTCTGAACAGCTGTTATGTACTCAAGGAAAATTGTTTGCCAAATGCAAAGGTTCTTATAAAAGTCAGGTCAACCCCCAAACTCCCCTCCCACAGTGGGGGAGGGCAGGCTTTGCAGGAAGGGGGAAGCTTTACTCTGAGATGGTAGCAGGCTCTGGGCCATGGGAGGTAAAACCTTCAAGGAAGCTGCAAATCTTCAGGAAGCTGACACGAAGATGAATGCATGGGGAGCACGGATATTTGAGGTGTAGGAGTAGGGGGTATGTGGAAGCCAGTGACAGAGCTGAGCGTCACATCCAGGGTATCTTAGAGCAAAACAGGTGGCTCACATGGACCCAGGAACACGCCAGCAGAGAGGTGCCTGAAGGCGGCGCTCTGGTCGCAGAAGCATGAGGATCTGGCTGTCATGGGCCCCGTGGCCAGGCATCACCAGGTCTGCGAGGACCAGGGCAGCTGCTGCCCCCTGCCTAGCCTGGCAGCCTGGGATAAGGGAGAACGCCAGGCTGGTGTCTGTGGAGAAGACTGTCCCTGCAGCCCTGCCATAGGAGCCATCCTGGCTTTTATGACCTCATAGGAGGTGTGGGTCACTGTTCTCTGTAGGGCCTGGGTCCAGTTGGAGGCCAGAGCCAGGCCTCTAGGGCAGAGGGCAAACGGCCCCTCCAGGAGGGAGCCAGGAGATTACGCAGCTCCATGTAGGTCCATGCTTAGGTTGGGAGGATCCACTATGAAGAAGGTCAAGAAGAAAAGGTCAGAGGCCAAACGCCACCGAGACTCCACCTCCCAGCATGCTAGCTCCAATTCCACCTCTCAGCAGCCTAGTCCTGAATCCACACCACAGCAGCCTAGTCCTGAATCCACGCCACAGCGGCCTAGTCCTGAATCCACGCCACAGCGGCCTAGCCCTGAATCCACACCACAGAGGCCTAGCCCTGAATCCACACCACAGCAGTCCAGCCTTGAAACCACCTCCCAGCAGCCAGCAGCCCAAGCCCTTCCAGCACCCAAAATCCGCCGCTCCTCTCGCTGCCTGTTATCTCCAGATGCTAACACGAAGGCAGCCCCTCAATCCAGGAAAGCAGGTGGGCTGTCTTCTACCTTCAGCAGTTCCAGCCTTCCTGCTGATGGAGTTCCGGGTCATCCCAGAGGCTGGTTCTTGTAGGATAGTGATGCATGGTTAAAGTGTATCCTGGAGCTGTGTTGTAGAGTGTGAAGGTTTTTGTTTTTGTTTCTACCCAAGAGACCAGGATTCCTGGGTTTTGTTATTTCTCATCATCCTGAGTCTCATCGAAGACAGCCACACATACATATAAACGTTTAACTTGGTTCTGTAGTAATACTTGCTCACTAGGAATCAGCAGTGCCATGCAACTGCTAAAAAATAAAAACCAAGGATGCATTAATAGAAGCATATGGTTTAGAATAAGGGGGGTGATGACACTGCTTTATTCTGTCCTCATCAAGCTATCATTTTGGGCTGTAAAAGATGCCTGACAAACTAGTCCAAGGAAGATAGTCCAGGCTGATGGAGGATGAGAGGGATCAGGGAGGCCATTTAGTGTATGATAGCCGATTGAAGGAATTGGAGGATGTCTCTCTGTCAGGTGGAAGATGTGAATAGACTTGTTCCTTATTGTCCTGAGAGGTCTAAGGGCCTGATACGGTTTAGCTGTGTCCCCACCCAAATCTCATCTTGAATTCCCAGTGTTGTGGGAAGGACCCAGTGGGAAGTGATTGAATCATGGGGGCAAGTCTTTTCCGTGGTGTTCTCGTGATAGTGAATAAGCCTCATGAGATCTAATGGTTTTTAAAAAGGGAGTTTCCCTGCACAAACTCTCTTCTCTTGTCTGCCGCCACGTGAGATGTGCCTTTCACCTTCCACCGTGATTATGAGGCCTCCCCAATCACGTGGAACTGTAAGTCCAACAAACCTCTTTCCTTTGTAAATTGCCCAGTCTCAGATATGTCTTTATCAGCGGTGTGAAAACAGACACATGCAGGCCCAGGGATAGGATAGCCAGACAAAATACAAGACTCTCCGTTAAATTTTAATTTTAGCAAACAACAAATAATATTTTTAGTATGTATGTCCCAAATATTGCGTGGGCATCCTATATGTTTGTTTGCTAAATTAACAACCTTACCCATGGAAGACATTAGCGACAGACAGACTTTGGCTCAACATCAAAAACTTCCCAACAATTAGCTCTGTCTGAAAATGGAACGGCTGTCAGGAAAAGTGGTTCCCCATCTTCTTGGGAGCCAAACAGTGTCTGAATAAGCACTGGATTGTGTAGAGGGAATTCAAGTGGAGTTCAGGAGGTGGGCTGGTTTATACTGCTAACAATAATGGTGATAGCAAACTAACATTATCACTAAGCATTTACTGTGTACCTAGCATTCAGCTCAGGTGTCTTAATTTTCACATGTGACAATCCTATAAAAGTTCTTCCATACCATCTCTATTTTATAGATGGGGAAACTGAGGTTCATAGGAGTCAAACAAGTTGCTCCTGAGCAGAGGCTGGTAGCCCTGAGAAGGGAAACCCGCTCTATTCTGACTCCAGAACCCTCACTCTAAACCACAGCACTGACCCTTCTATTCCAAGAGGCCTAGGAGTCTCCACAAAAGGAGGAACATCTTTGTCCGAGCAGCTCCTGGATCTGCCGTGAGCCAGCGCCCATGGCTCCACAGCCTTGAACAGGCCACACTCCCTGGGCCACAGTTTACCCCTTGGGATTGTGTGAGCATAAAAGAAAGAAGAGATGGAGATGAAAGTGCTAGATGCAAGGCATGCCACGCCAGTGATCCTTCCATGGCCAGGAATCAATCCCTTCTTGACATATGATAATGATTTTGAGCACCATACTATATGTTGTAAAGACTGTGATCATCAGCCACTGACAGAAACATTTCCGGGTTATGGTCTTCAGAACTAGTAGAAAGCAAAACTTTCCATTCCCGAGTCTTTTAATGATCACATGTGACTCACACTCCGAGAGGAATTTGGCCCACTGAAGAGGCAAAGCAAGAAAGCAAGAAACAGTGGTGGCTCGCCAGTGGTTACAGCGGACACCCTATACTTCTTCCAAAGGAATTCTCTGCAGTAGGAAGGAATGTTGAGATGCAGGATAAGGGCCTGCGAGTAAAGCATGCCATTTTCTAAAATCCAAGCCTTTTTGTGTGCAGAAATATTGTAGCTCAAGAAAATGCCAGTCTTCCACTAGGATGGGTATAATCAGAAGGATGGACAATAACAGGTGTTGGTGAGGATGTAGAGCAGCTGGAATCCTCATACACTGTAGGTGGGAATGTAAAATGGTGCAGCTGCTGTGGAAACAGTCTGGTGGTTCCTCAGAGGAACATGAAGTTACCTTATGACCCAGCAATTCCACTTCTTGGTATATATCCAAGAGAATTCGAAGCATATTATTAAGCATATGAGAAGCACACCAAAACTTGTACACAAATGCTCAAAGCAGCAGCATTTGTAATGGCCAAAAAGTGGGAACAACCCAAATGTCCATCAGCTGATGAATGGATAAACAAAACGTGGTATGAAATACCACAGTACAATGAATATGGTGAAATACTATTTGACAATAAAAAGAGATGACGTCCTGATACATGGGACAACATGGATGAACCTTATAGACATTTGGCTAAGTGAAAGAATCCAGTCTCCCAAAAACCCACACACTGAATGATTCTATTTACATGAAATGTTCAGAATAAGCAAATGTATTGCCAGGAACTGGGGGAACTGGGAGAATGGGGGGTAACTGCTCATGGAGATGAGGTTTCTTTTTGGGGGAAATGAAGATGTTCTGAAATTAGTGGTGATGGCCACAAAACTTTGTGAATATACTAAAAACCACTGAGTGCTCTAAAAGGGTGAATTTTATTGCCTAGGAATGATGTCTCAATTTAAAAACTTTTCTGTAACTAAAAAAAGAGACAAGTCTTGCCTTTAGAATCCCCTCTCCTCATTCCGGGAAAGTATGTGTCATGGGCAAGTCTAAGCAGAAAGTGTACCGAGTCTGCCAGGTTCACTCTCCGTTTCACGCAGCTTAGGGTCAGAAGAATCTGTAGCTCTGTCAAGAAGCCACAGGGCTACAGATAGGAAACAGGAGGGAATAATCCAGCCAGAAATTATCTTGCCCAACCACAGAGGGTATCATCTACATTCTGCTGGGATCCACACCAGAGGAGGAGAGAAACAGAAGATAAGATCGGGACTGGAAACTGGAGCTGTGGTTGTCTTCCGGATGGATCAGTATGCTCTAGATCAATGGAACGTGGCAGCTCCAATTCCAGGAATCTCAGTGCAGCCTCTCCTGGGGTGGGCAGTCATCTGAAATTCCATTTTCACGGAATTAAACGTGAGACAGCCTGAGTGGAGAAAGCCAACTTCTGCAATCTACTCCCCAGAAGGGCGTATCCCTTAAATTATCTGAGCCTCAGTTTCCTTATTTGTAAAACAAGAGCAACAGTATCCCCTTTACAGGATTACTGTGAAATTAAATGAGATGGGCACGCTAAGTCCAAAGCATCCTGAAGGCGTAAGCCATGATACCATCAGCACCACCTCCATCATCATCGTCGTTGTTGTTGCTACTCCCAGGTAGCACCAGTATAAAACAGCCATTTTCCCACGCAGTCAGTCTTCGCTTCTGTTTGTTTAGAGAACATTTTGTGGGAGAACTGCCTTCCTTGGGTAGTTCATTCCCAAATCCTCAATGATGCCTTGGAAAAAATCCAGGGTTGGCCCTGGTAATCCTGCAGCTGCTGCTGTTTTGGGGGGGCCTTCTCAGACTGTGTTCCAGGCTCCCCTGCCCCCACCTCCCAGGGCAGGTACCTCCCTCACCTCTTTCCTTCTGTCCCCACAGGGCCTCTGATTCGCGCCGACCCGCATTCCTGCTCCTGTGCCACTTGCCCCTGCAGCTCTGCTTGCTGGCGTCGTCTGGGGCTGTGCCATAGCCGCATCTTCGATGTCCTTCTGCCTCGGGACTGGCAGATGGTGCCAGGGAGAGGACTCCCCAACCTGCTCACCTTCTACAGGTTCCAAGCGTGAGGGGCTGGAACCTCAGGGCACACAGTTCCCAGGGCCAGGCTCTGCCCCCAGACCTTATTAGCAATCCTGTATCGTTTCCTCTTGGGAATCCCAGGCTGAAGGAAAGCCTTTTCCTCTTTCCTTTGGCCACTTCCTGGACGTTGACAGGCAGGGCCCTTTCTGACCAACCCCACCCTCTGGGGTACCCTCTCCACCCGTACAGAGAGGTGCCAGTTTTCTTCCTCACTGGGATTTGCCTCCTCAGTGGCTTCCTTTTCATTTTCTCCAGAGATGCCCTCCCCTCCTCAGAACACTCTCCCTCTCAGCCCTTCATAGATTCCGAGTCGCTCAGGGGCTTTGTGTTTAAACGCTGTTTGGCCGTGCACCTCCGTGGCCGCTCAGTGGCCTGTGTCGTAGGCTGGGGCCTTACGTTCCTGATCTGCCTATGAATGTCGCCTAGAATTTAATGATAAAAAACTACCTGTAACTCATATGCCTCCTCCACACAATAGCAAGACCTCAGCCCCCTTCAGAGTGTGCTGGGCTCTTTCTGGGGGTCCCCATAGGCGACATGTGCCCCCAGGCTGGTCTGTTGGTGGCAGCCCCCATGACATCACCCATAGTATCTGTCCTTCCTTCCTTTTCCCACAAAGCCACCAGGAGCAGTGTCATGGCTGCCACTGCCCTCATAGGAAGACCCTATCCCTGCCGGGAACAGACTGGAGATGTTCCCGTCTTTGGCGCTGCTAGGTTACATGCATGGGCTGGGAGAGGGGTTGCCACCTGCCCCACCTGAGAGCCTCACAGATCCCAATGATAGAGGCCCTTCCACTTGGCGACTTCATACCCCCACCCCAGGAGCTGAGCCCTCCCAACCCCCATTCTCGTCCTGTTCCACTTCCCATCCTCTTCCCTACCCAATCCCCTCTCCTTTCTGGAGCTGAAAAACTCCATCTCTCCTACATATGGAGAGAAGCAAATAGATACTGGGGCATGTGGGGAAAACATGCTTAGAGCCAGAAATACTCCACCACCCAGTAAGCCCCGTCAAGGAAAGGTCTGTCTGCCACCGTTAGCCACACCCCGCCCATACGCTTAGTACTTCCATCCATCCATGGCCAAATTGTGCCATGGGTTCTTATCGTTTTAAAACCAGCAAGTGTTATTGACCGAAACTTACTATGCAGAAGACATGGGGTACTGTGAGGGAAACCAGAACAGGGAACTTTACCCCTAAAATTGTTGCAGTCTGCATGGAGAGCTAAGACCCGTGCATTTAGAAACCAAGATGCAAGATGCAAAGAGCTGTGTGTCCTCTGGGAGAGGCTCCAACAGGAACCTCTGAAAGGTTCCAACAGGAACAGGCTCCAACAGGAACCTCTGAAAGGTTCCTGTCAGCAGCATGTGAGCCGAGTCCAAAAGGATCTTGAAGCCCTCTCTGGCTTAAGATGAAAAGCAGGAGCAATCGAGGTGCAGGAAAAGGCCAACACAAGGTTCAGAATCAGGAAAGTGAGCAGGGAGGGATAGGGACCATGTCTGGTCAGGGCAAGACATACAGTTTTAATGCTGTTCCAATTTTAACACCCACATGCTTTTCTCAACAGAGTGTAATGTTGGCTTTTGGCTTTCAATCCACATTCACATTAAACAAGAATCCTTATTTTTGTAGGATTTTTATCAAAATGGGTATTGCATTTTTTGAATGCCCTCCTCACAATTATTGCCTTAATCATCTGTTTTCCTTGCCTTTGTGTGGGTGTAATATATTATTTCCCAAGGTTCCTTTCTCTCAGCAGAGTCAAGTGATAGAACCTACCTCATAGGGTTGTTGTGAGGCTTGAAGAAGACACTGGGTGTGAGGTGTTTAGCACAAGGCCTGGCTCACAGCAGACTTGACCACCTTCCTAACCTGGTCCCCCTCTGAGTGTTCAGGGCAGCTGGCATCACAGGCCAGCTCACCCTCCGATCCTCAGGGGTCTTTCGGCAGGGACTTTTTGGAAGGGTGGGAAGAATTAAATGTTCTCTTAAAAGGAGTTTGGAGAGGGGGAAGATGGGTATTCCTGCAATCCTGAGAGGGCCACTTAATTTCCACTTTCTCCTGCTTGTAGAGAGGCACCGAAGCCCAGCTTCCCACCACCCTCACTTTTGCTTTGTTCTACAGAAAACCTTCAAGAAAACCCTCCAGTCATCGTAACACGTGTCCTCCAAGCCCTCGGAACTGTGGCTGTGGCTCTGGGGGCTCTAGGAGCTGCCTACTACATCACTGAATCCTTGTGAACAAGCTCCTAGGCCCACGGTCCGGCAGGTATGTGGAGCGCTCTGTCCCTTCGAATGGAGGTGGTCTTTTCAGGTGGAGCAAGCCCCGGCCTCTCAAGAGAAGCTTGACAGTGGAGTGACTCCCTCCTGGCCTCAGGGTCAGCCAGCATGGCCCTCTAGGGAAGAGCTGATGCTCTCAGATGCTAGACTCATTATTATAATCATCTGAACAAAGCCCCCACCTCCGCTGCCCTGGGATAGTTTCCCTGGTCACGGACCCTGGACGAGAGGAAATGGGAGGGATGGGGGCAAAGGTTCCTACCCATCTTGGACCTTTCTCCCTGCCTTGAAAGCTTGTCTCCTACCCAGTCCTACCGGTCCGTCACCCATAAAGCCCCCTTCTCCCATGAAACCTTTCTGCATCTTCCCAACTTCAGTGATGTCTTCCATCTTCTCAACCCCTGTCCTCTCCACCTGTGCCTCCTGTGTTGTGGATGATGCTGTTGTTTGCCTGTGGCCTGTCTCCCAGCTGTCCTGCAAGATCCCTGAGGGCAAGGGGCATGGCTCACACAGCCATCTTCCCTCGCCCCTGAAAGCAGAGCCTGAGACTGGGGTTGGATGGACAGGGTTTATTGAGAAGGTGCTCTCAGGGAGTGAGGGAGGGAGGGAGGCAAGAGGAGCCAAGGGAAAGAGCTGAGAAGGAGGAGGCCAGACCTCAGCTTGACCCTGTGGGGTCCCTGGAACAAGAATTACAACACAGTTAGTCTCAGCAGAGGGGAGAGGCTTGCCCTCTGGTGCTCCTCCTTGTCAGTGCTTGGCTCTAAGGATTGGGTAGGGACTGCATGTCTTTGTGGAAAGAGCAGCTCGCTTTGGGCTGAGGGCACTTCCCTAGAGGAGGGGCAGCTCTGAGGTGTTAGCAGCACATTCACAACTCGCAGGAGTTGAGCAGTGGATGCACCAGCCCCAGAAAGGGGATAATCATTGGTTTTCCTTGCCTTTGCGTGGGCGTAATATATTATTTCCCAAGGTTTCTCTCTCTCAATGGAATGAAATGATAGAACCTACCTTGTAGGGTTATTGTGAGGCTTGAAGAAGACATTGGGTGTGAGGTGTGAGGGTCTGGGGGGGCACCAACAACTTCTACAATGATCCCCTTGTCATGTCCACACTTAGCAAATGCTTGCTAAGTGACAATGGGGATGATAGCATGGGGATAATGAGAAGCATTTCACCCCACTTCCAGGAGTTGATAGGTGATGGGACTGGGAGATGTTCAGAATATCTCAAAAGCCAAACCCAGAAGGTAAACTCCAGGGACAGCTTACCATCCCTTCATGTGCTCTGTGATGCCATGTCCCATGTCTGTGGCAGAGGACATAGTAGTTCCTTAGCTGCTATGCTATTTCCTGAGGCATTTCCTGAGTGGCAAGAACCTCAGTTTCCTCATCTGTAAATAGGGAAAATTACAGTACCTTCCTCTTGAGCCTGTTAAGAGAGGTGAGATAAGGTGTTAGAGGACAGAGCTCACTGCTGGGGGTCCTATTGCTGTTGTCAACATGGACATGGTGGGAAGGATGCCAGCTTTGGAGTTAGAGCTGCCAGCTCCTTTCTTGACTCTGCTGCCTGATAGCTGGGTGTTAGGGACATGTTTCTTAATTTCTCTGACAGTGTCATGTCTAGTGGGGAGAATAATAACTACCTCCATGGGCAATGGTTTTGAGGATTAACTGAGGGGATGTGCAGAAGTGCCAGGCACAGGACCTGGTGACAGGGTGGGTGGATGCTGGCCATTGGCAACGTGACGAATGCACCCGAGCTAAAGCATTTTCTCTTCAAAATTCCTTGCAGCAGAACCTAATGGTTGTGAGCTGGAGTTCTGGAGGCAGGCAGGCTTGAGGTAAGAGGCCTCTTCAAAACCTAGTATTTCTGAGGCCTGGGGCAAGTTCCCTAACTCCTGATGTCTCATTTTCTTTTCGTTAAATGGAGATAATAATAGCACAGCTCTCATTGGATTGCTGGGGAGATTGAGTGGAAAAAATGCATGTAAAATACTTAGCAGAGTTCCTGGCACAGGATAAGCACTCAACAAAGCTACATCACCAGCAATGCCACCACCATCAGCACCATCACAATTATCACCGTCATCCTCATCACCATCACCATCATCATCACCACCACCATCATCACCATCATCATCACCATCATCTGCATTACCATGATCATTACCACCACCATCATCACCGTCATCACCATCATCACCACCATCACCATCATCATCATCACAATCATCACCACCATCATCACCATCACCATCACCACCATCA
>NW_012116599.1:10596808-10607335 GCF_000951035.1 Colobus angolensis palliatus
GCTGAGGCAGGAGAATTGCTTGAACCCGGGAGGCGGAGGTTGCAGTGAGCTGAGATGGTACCATTGCACTCCAGCCTGGGCAACAGGAGAGAAATTTCGTCTCAAAAAAAAAAAAAAAAAAAAGAATATTAGCTTACTTTTTAACTGCCCAGGGAAGAACATTAGCCAATGAAAGCCTCCCGGGCACCTGTATGAGAATCACTGTGGGGGAGGGCGATGGGGGTGCGTCGTGGGGGTACATTAAGTTGTGCTGAGCTTGTAGGCTCAGCTCTTAATTAACAGGTGGTTTGACATCCTTCACTGTCCAGGGAGCGAAGAACCATCTGACGACAGTGGCGTCTTTCCTTTTTGGGGAAAGATGCTTCTAGAATGTTCTTTCCTAAAGTTTGGTGAACCTCTCCCTTGGCATCTTCCTCAGCTGAGGATGAGGCCCTGAAAGCAAAGGACTCCTTTCCCAGCCATTTTGGGCATTGAATGTAGCTTTTGGGGGCTGAGACTCCATGATAGCTGCAGGGGAAGGCACTGGCACCAATGAGATGAGCAGGAGCCAAGCCTGGCCAGGTGCCTGGCAAAAGGCATTACAGCCTGAGGGTGTGCGGCTGAAAGAAAGAGTGGATGCAAGGAATGGAAGAAATTTGAATCCTAAATAATTTATTTCTCCACAGAAGGATCACAGTTGCTGAACCCTCACCTGTGAGGCTGTGAAACTGGAAAGCCACAGGATTCCAGGTCACATGGGTTATTGTCTAAGCTGATTGGTCTGTCCTTGTTTTTCTTACAGATCCAGTTTCCATCAAAGGACCTGTCTTGTCACCAAAATTTAAAAAAAGAAAAAAAAAGAATTCTGTTTCTTTAGCATGTCTTACTTTAGAGTCATAAAAGTTGGACTTGGCAAATAGCTAGGAAGGGAGGTGTGGGGACCCCAGTGACCTTTTGAGCCACAGGTCAAGTAGAATTGGTGCCTGTCATTCCTGTTCAGAGCCACAGACCCCCGGTGGAGCAGCTTGCTCTGCACACACAGAACACAGTGTTTGCTTTAGATGTTCTCACTCTAAAGGAAGGGATTATAAAGCTTAACTCAATAGCTAACGTAATTAGTCATCTGCACCTGTGTCCCAGTGTAATCCCAGTTAGTGGGAATAGGAGGAATGTACCGGTTCGCCTCCAGGCCTGCACCCCAGAGGACAGAGGCCCTGGGCCCAGGAACACCATCTGTAGAAATAGGTTCTTTTAGGGTCACTTGTGATGGGGAGTGGGCTGCAGTGGTTAGTGCTGCATGCAGCACTTGTGGTTAGTGCTGGTGATGTGGCTAGACCCAGCCAGTGCCTAGTGGGATTTTACCTCCAGCTCCTGAACAGCCGATTCGAAATCTTAGTTCAAGGTGATCCCAGCAAACACCAGTAGGGGAGAGGAGTGTCAACGAGGGAAGGAGGCTGGGCTTGGTGGCTCATGCCTATAATCCCAAGACTTTGGGAGGCCAAGGCGGGAGGATGGCTTAAGCCCAGGAGGTCAAGGCTACAGTGAGCTCTGATTGCGCCTCTGCACTCCAGCCTGGATGACATAGCAAGACCCTGTCTCAAACAACATAGCAAGACCCTGTCTCAAACAAAATAAAAAGGAACCACCAGAGAAAGGAGGACAGCCAGTACTGGTGAGTCCTAATGCAGTGGCCATGGAGGGCAGCTGAAGCCTGATCCTGCTGGGGCGTCATGAGATGGGAGAAGGGAGAACACACACCACACAGCATAGTCATCCCACCTGACGGAGCTGAGGTATTTATAACCTCTTGGTCTTGGAGAAAGGCTGTGAGGAGGGAGGTGGTTAATTCCTCCACACTTTTGTCCCACTCTGGAGAGGAAGCCCCCAGGCAAACAAATGCAGATGCTAGGTGGGGGTCACCCCACATGCACTGGAACAGTGACAGCTGACAGCGGTGACAGCACATATGGTGTAGGAGTGGAGG
This sequence comes from Colobus angolensis palliatus, assembly GCF_000951035.1. Classification (NCBI taxonomy): domain Eukaryota; kingdom Metazoa; phylum Chordata; class Mammalia; order Primates; family Cercopithecidae; genus Colobus; species Colobus angolensis. The sequence goes on from NW_012116599.1 coordinate 10,598,772, forward strand.
GAGGACAATGCTGAATGTCTGTGAGGCATCCACAGACCCATGCCCAGGTGACCTGCTATGCCTCTAAGGATTAGTTAGACTGGGCAGCCATTGGGGAGGCGGGAAGCTGGTTTACCCACAACAGCACTGGTGTGATTGGGCAGGATGGGTCAGGCTGGAGCCCATTCTCCACCCCCCAGTCCCAGGATTTCCTTTGTGAAACAGGTGTGGGAGTTGCGTGGGGTCATGTTGTGGTCCTGTCCTGCAGGGACAATGAAAGGACCTATAGACATGGTGGAAGCCACTGGGTACTCCATGGCTGCAGCTTCTGGACTGAAGACACTTCCTTTTTCTGGCATATTGAGGTCCCCCTTTTGTTGTAAATGTTGGACAACCTAACCCAAACTAGGCTTAAGCAAAATGAGAATGTATTAGCTCCTGTAAAAGTCAGGAGAGAGTTCTGGTTCAGATGTGGCTTGCTCCAGGGGCACGGGCCATTTCCCTCTCTCTGTAGCAGAGTTAGTTCCATTCTAGCTGCAGCAGCAACAGCTCCCAGCCTACAGAGGTCAAGTCTAGCAGAGAGGATGAGCCAGCCTGTCTCCCCACAGCAAAAGGAATCACGGCTCTGACTGGGTCCTGTGTCCCTCCTGGTACCCATCACTGTGCCCAGGAAAATGCAGGGGGCTGATTGGCCAGGTTGGAGCTGCACAGCCTCCTTTGGAACATGAGGATAAAATCCACAGAAACCATGAGCACTGAGCAGGGAAGAAAATGATTCTCCAACTGCAATGTGGGTAACCTGTTACCTAAAGGGATGGGAATGGACACTGGGCAGCTAAAAACAGCACATGCCCCCTCCAGTTGGCTGTGGGTCTGCAGCCAGGACCTGTGCTCACCCTCTGCTTCTCCCCTTTTTCCCCCACCACCACCTCCTCACCAGAATGAATGCTCAAGTGGCCAGGAGAGAGAACGTTCAGCTGCCTCAAGCCACTGACTTGCAGTGGATCCTGGCAGTTGGATCCTCCGGGCAGCAGTGAAAACTAGCCTCCCGTCCCCAGGGAAATATGTGGGCACTGCTGGTTGCCACAGTGACTGGGGGATGCTGTGGGCTACTAGTGAAGGTCAAGAATGCAATGCACAAGACTGACCACATGATAAAGAACCATCCCACCAAAACCCCAAGAGCATCATGCCGGACAGTCACTACCACCTGGTCTCATCTGTAGGTCTGTGGATGCTCTCCCACACTGGCCTTGCATTGTGGCTCACATTGCCCGTCGTGGACCATAGGGATCCCTCTTGAAGAGTGGAAACCGCACATGCTAAACAACCACATGCCGGAGTCCCCATCTTCATCCTGCCGAGTGCAGTTCTGTTGACACATCCACTACTCTTGGTTAGGTCCTGGAGGCAGGGAGCAGGTTTTTTCTTCTCAAATCCTTCCCAGCACATGAATGAGTAGACCTGTCACCATCAGGAGCATTTTGGGATACATTAAGATTTGGCTTAGGCCATTGTATTCAGAATGGTTTATAAATGTGATCACCGGAGAGGACTATTTTAAGTACGGCCAATTTCAAGCAACAGCCCCAATAGGGGCTTTTGAGAGGGAAGTTTAGAGCTGGAAAGAAGAGTGAGCAGGTATATTTCCTATCACCATGCAGTAGCTGAGACTGCTGTGGCTGTGAGTTTGGGGACAGTCTGGCTGAGGCTGGGCCTGCAAGTCGTAGGGGCCAAGGCCCTTGGTCCCCTAAAGGTTCGCTGAACACTCACATGAGGCAAATTGATGAATAGGAGAAAGGCGTACACATGAATGTATATACATGGGAGCCTTCAGAATGAAGACGGAGGTACAGAGGAAATTGTCTTCATGCTTAGTTTCAACAAAGATGGACAGCCTTGTAGAAATAGGACTGGACAAAAGGGTCAGATTTAACGCCGACAGACTGTGTGGGGAACCCAGCAAGGCCTGTTTGTCTAGATCTTCTCGGCCTCTCTGAGCAGCATTCCTTCCTCTGGGGCATGGGGCAAGATCTTCTCTGGAATGGGGGTCTCATGACTGACTGCAAACAAGGTAGGTCAGATCATTTTGTTATGGCCAGTTCTTCACAAGGCTGGGGGAAAATTCAAGTAATACTTTTAGGTTTTCTGACTAGCTTTGGGGAGAGTGGGTTCTGGTTTCTATGGCACCTTGGGAAAGGATTGAGTTTGTATGGCTAGCCTTGGGGGAGATGGGACTGAGAGATAGGAGGGCAGGAGATCAGAGAAAAACTTTCCCTTCTGAGGCCGTGGTTTTGGGGTATTATTGTCTAAGCTCCAGCAGAGTCTAGCATCTTCACCAGGCTTAGCTCAAACCCTGGCTGTGAACATTGTCTCAAGACCATCAGCCCAGAGATCCAGGCTCAGGCTCCTCCAGGAGGGGCCACGAGGTTGAGAATTAAAAAAGAAGAGTTCTGTTCAGGTCTGTGGAGTATCTGATGTCATGTAAGGAGTGCATCAAGGAGATGAGTGGAGAAGCCCATTTGTCTCCCGTTGGAGTCAGGATGAAGGGTCTGGGCTGACTAGCTCCAGAAGAAGCCGACCCCTTGGGACTGAGTTCTCCTTTAAACCTTTCCCTTCCTCTGTTCTGCCCTTCTCCTGCTGCCACTGCCAGCAGTCAAGCATGGACTGTGTATACCATATTCCAGGGAATCTGATTACACCCTGGACACTGATGTGTGGATTGCAGTCTGCTGCAGGATGACATGGGAGTTTAGTTGTTTTTTTCTAATGGGGCTCCATTCTGTGAGTCTGATAGGAGGTGCTTTTAATGCGCTGATAAACCAACCTCAGGGAGGTATTACGTACAGAAGATTCCCAAGGTTGCAGTTGACAAAAGAGACCTGGGCTACTGGCAGGGAACTAGGTGAGCCCCCGTAGCTGAACAGAGCTGCCCAAGAGAAGTGGAATAGAGGATCATGTGGTGTCTGTTTTGTGCCTTTAGCGATCAGAGTTTCATATGTATTTGGGGACGTTGCTTTCTCTGCGGGAACAAGCAAAAGAATCGTTTTGTTCTGATGAGATTCGGAATGAATCCAGTGAAAGAAACTTCCAACTCCCTTGTCCATCTCCCTTCATTCCATTCATTTGGCAAAACCACAACCCTGGGGCAAATCCAGTTCTCTGCCTCCTGCGCACTTGGACTCGTACAGCTAAACTTTGGGAAGCTCAGTCGTGCAGGCCAAACTCACTTGAAATTCATGACCATGGGCTCCAAGTGGGCCTTGATGCTGCCAGGGATCAAATCACATTTTATTCCCCAAGACACTTCTTTTCTGTACTCAGACCTACCCCTTCTCCTCCCTGTTTCACCAGACCTCCAAGCCTCACCACCGAGTCTCCCCACCTACCAGCACCGTCTTGAGTATCCACCCCACTTCACCCGAGGCAATGACTGATCTGATTTCTGTCACGAGAGATGCATAGACACATAATTTTGCCTGTTCTAGAAACTAACATAAATTGACTCAATCAGTTTGAACCTTTTTTACCTGGCTTCTTTCACTCATCTTAATATTTTAAACCTAAATCGTATTTCTACATATATCAATAGTTTATTCCTCTTTATTTCTGAGAAGTATTTACATTGTGTGAAAATGCCATAGCGTGTTTATCTGCTCACCTGTTAATGGATATTCAGATTGGTTCCAGTTTTTTTATTTTTTATTTTTCTTTTGAGACAGAGTTTCACTCCTGTTGCCCAGGCTGGAGTGCAATGGGGCGATCTTGACTCACCACAACCTCCACCTCTAGGGTTCATGCGATTCTCCTGCCTCAGCCTCCCAAGTAGCTGGGATTACAGGCGTGCACCACCACACCTGACTAATTTTGTATTTTTAGTAGAGACAGGGTTTCGCCATATTGGTCAGGCTGGTCTTGGACTCCTGACCTCAGATGATCTGCCCACCTCAGTCTCAAAGGCATGTTTTTAATTCTACTGGCGTTTTTGTTTTGGCTAATTTGCTGTCCATTTTATTAACTTGTTTGGTTAGTTAATATCCGACATAAAATCAAGGGTAATTTTTTTTTTTTTTTGAGGGTCTCGCTCTGTCGTCCAGGTTGGAGGGCAGGGGCATGATCAACTCACTGAAGGAACATTTGTTGGTCTAGGCTATAGGCTGGCCTTAGAATCAACTCACCTGCAAAGGTGTCCTATTGTCAGGGACATCTTAACCAGAGTGACTCCACCTCGAATAAAGGCCAGATAAAGCCAGACTTGCTGGGTTACATTCCCTGGGGGTTAGACACCCTTCATCACAAGATGTTTGTAGTTCAAAGAAGGGGTTAGTTATGCTAACCAAATGGAGACCCAGAATGTCCTGGTATTTAAAGAACAAAGCATCCTTCATTTGAGAATAAGTTTCACTTTAAAGGTAATAGTACTCTCATAAATTCTTGCTAAAATCAATAGTTACATTGGAAAATAACAATGCTAATAGCTTGTCACAAGCTGATCACAAGCCTTTGTTTATAAAGTCTACTATTCTTAGCCTTAACATCCCATGTAAGCAAGTGTTACATTTAAGTTAGGGGAATTCCTTCTCTTGCTTTCTGAGGACACCCTACTCTGTAATAGAGTAGTTTCTAATAAACTGTTTTAACTTTGCTATGCACTGCGACTCGCCCTCTTTCCCACATGAAATCCAGGAATTCACTCTTGGGGTCTGGGGTAAGACTGCTTTTTCCAGTAACACTGTGTGTGTTCCTGGCTTTGAGGGGCATCCTGGGGGACGGAAGCTGCCCATATGGACCCCTCAGCTCTGTGATCCCAGGTGCAAGATTGGGACAGCAACCTGGTGGCATGCCAGGGCACCTCTGGTACTTTACTGGTCTCCATCCTTCCAAAAGGACACCCCCCAAGAGGCTGACCACAGGCCACAGGGGGAGCACTGGGAGGACTGTCTGTTTGGAGAGGGTGAGAATCGGGGAGAGGTGTTGGCCAAACGCTTCCATCTCTCTCACGGTGACCTCTCAAGTTACCTCCCTGGAGTGAGCCAAGGACCTTCAGTGGGCTCCTGTAATGGGGGTCAAAGCCTTTTGTGGGTCAGGTGTTAAGGTGCTCTTCCTTCTCAAGGCTGTCTTGGCCTCCTCAGAGCAAAGATGGTCTAGGGAGGGGCCAAAGTGAACACCAGCAAACCCGACAGGGAGTCCCAGCTGGGGGGAGAGGGGAGCACCAGCAAATCCTACAGGGACCCCCAACTGAGATGAGAAGGGAGCACCAGAAAATCCTACAGGGAGTCCCTCAGTTGGCAGCACCAGCAAACCCTACAGAGTCCCAACTGAGGTGTGAAGGATGGAAAGAAAGGGAGCCCACCTGAGTGGCAGTGGCTGGAACTATCAGCGCCCACCACCACACTCGGCTAACTTTTGTTTTGGGTTTTTCTTTTTTTTTTTTCGTAGAGACAGGGTTTCACCATATTGACCAGGATGGTCTTGAGCCACCTGCCTTGGCCCCCCAAAGTGCTGGGATTTCAGGTGTGAGCCACCATGCCCCACCAGGACCTAGTCTTTGAAATGCCAAGGCAGGGAATTAGGGGAGGTGTGGGTGGTGGGGCATAGACAGAAATGCCCTGTGTACCAAACAGCCGGGCTCCATCCTCCTGCACTGGCCAGTGGCCTCCCTTGCAGGATTGACCCACAAGGCCGTATCCTAGAGGCAACAGGAGGCAGCAAAGCCTGGAACAGAGGCCTGTGGAATTGGGAATCAGGCCACATGTTTAACTCATGCAAAGCAGCTCCCTGGAAACCTCCAGAGGAGAAGCGACTGAACACACACATCCCAAACCCTCTGGGCCTCTAGGCACCCTCAGCCTGCAGCTGCTGGGGGAATGGAAAGTGCCTCCTTTCTCCTCCCCCCTGCACTATTCACAGGGAGCCACAAACACAGAAAGGCCTCATTCACAAGCTCCAAGGCCTGGCCCTCTACCTAAAGCTTTCTGAAAATGCAAATGTCTCAGAAGTGGATTCTTCTTTTCAAACACTTTAAAGTGGCATATTCCCACGGAGCTGTGAAGCAGACCAACATTTCCCTGGGCAGGAGACTCCTTAAAAATAACATTTGCGGCCAGGCGCGGTGGCTCAAGCCTGTAATCCCAGCACTTTGGGAGGCCGAGACAGGCGGATCCCGAGGTCAGGAGATCAAGACCATCCTGGCTAACATGGTGAAACCCCATCTCTACTAAAAAATACAAAAAACTAGCCGGGCGAGGTGGCGGGCACCTGTAGTCCCAGCTACTCGGGAGGCTGAGGCAGGAGAATGGCGTGAACCCGGGAGGCGGAGCTTGCAGTGAGCTGAGATCCAGCCACTGCACTCCAGCCTGGGCGACAGAGGGAGACTCCATCTCAAAAAAAAAAAAAAAAAAATTTGCATTTCAAGGAAGCAGAACTTCCAGCTGTGAAGTCCCGCTTGAAAATAGAAGGTGGGAGCCTCACCTCTTCCGGCATGTGCAGGCAGGAAGCCCCCACTTTCCCTGTCTGTGCCCCACCGCCACCTTGGCCTTACCTCCTCCATCCTTTCATTCAGTGCTAGCTTAGGAGTGCCCATAGTAGCCTTGGGTGACTGGGGACTCACAAGACAGAGCTGTTGCTCACCAGAAGCTCAAATCTAATGAGCTGGACAAGCCTCTAAATGAGTCAGTTCCGCTCCCATTCCAGGCACCCTGGGTCTGCCTGTTCCCTTCCCCCATAGAACCAGGAGGTTCTGGGTTCAACTCTCCTCAGAGGAGCAGATCTCCACTGTGGTGAAAAGCACAGGGCATTTCTGTCTATGCCCCACCACCCATGCCTCCCCGAATTCTCTGCCATGGCATTTCAAAGACTAGGTCCTGGCGGGGCATGGTGGCTCACACTTGAAATCCCAGCACTTTGGAAAGCCAAGGCAGGTGGCTTGAGACCAGCCTGGTCAACATGGTGAAACCCTGTCTCTACAAAAAAAAGAAAAAATATATGAAGATTAGCTGGGCGTGGTGGCGGGCACGGATAGTCCCCGCTACTTGGGAGGCTGAGGCAAGAGAATCACGTGAACTTGGAAGGCGGAGGTTGCAGTGAGCCAAAATTGTGCCACTGCCCTCCAGCCTAGGCAACAGAATGAGACTCTATCTCAAAAGAAAAACAAACAAAAAACAAAGGCTAGGTCCATTCCCTGGCTTCTGACTCAAGCCTGCAGCCAGGCCTTCTAGGGGGCCCCTCCCTCCCCTGGAAGCTTCCCCTGGAGGAGCAGGTGCCCTCTCCTCTCTCCTCTCAGGCATCAGATAGGATTCAAGCTGAGACAAACGGGAAAACAACAGAAAACAACAGACTCTTCTCCTCTCAATACCTTCCCCATTCACCAACAAGACATCACTCCGTTAAAATGTACTTTTCCCCACCCTGATGATACAGGATTTTATACCACATATTTGTTGTCTGCTCTTTTTTACCCACTTCTCAAAGACATCTTTCCATGTAATATCTCATTTTTAAACAGCTGCATGGCGTTCCATCATATGCCTGTTTCATAATTGATCAAATGAGATTCTACAGAGCTTACCACAGTGCCCATGGTACTGCTCAAAGAATCCTGGCTACGATATTAGTTAGACCCATTTACAGGGAGCAGGGAACCTAGCTCCATCTGGCTTAGACAATAGGGGAACTTTATGGTTTATGTCACTGTAAAGTCTAAAGGTAACACAGGCTTTGGGGAGAGCTTGATCTGACATTCTCTTTTCTTTCCCACTGCCCCCTTTTGCCTTCCATGATATCAGCTTCCCTCCCCTTTGGTTGTAAGATGGCAGATCCTGGAACAGAGCCAAAAGCACCCACAGGTACAATGGGACTTTCTCTACATCCAGAGAGAGTGCCCACAAGCCTGTGAATTTCCCAGCATTCTGAGCAAGAGTCCTATAATTCACTCTAATTGGACCAACTCAGGCCACATCCCCACCAATGACTGGGCCCCAGGGAACTGAGAATGTGTTGACTGGCTGAGGCCGTTTGGGGGCCACCTAGGGGCCACCTGTGAGTTGGATAGGGATTAGCTTCCCTTGAAGTGAATAGGCTGTGTGAGAGAAGGTAGAATATCCTAATGAAAATTATGTTATTTTAGTAAAGAAGTGTGGGAAACCAAAATATGCCACCCAAAAATATTCTTTGGCATATTTTGGGTTGGCTATTCAGAGCAGCTACAGACACAGGAATAGCTCTGGAAACTTGTGTTTTGCGGGAAGTTTTGAATCTCTGGTAGGAATCTACATTAGTGAATAAACTGTGGATGCAAACAGGCTTCCTCTGAGACCCTTTTATCTGCCTTATCCAGATCTCTCAGGAAAAAGAGACTGAAAGTCTGACACTTTTAAAGGTCTGATAGAAAAACTTTTTTTTTTTTGGAGACAGGGTCTCACTCTGTCACCCAGGCTGGAGTGCAGTGGCACAATCTCAGCTCACTGCAACCTCCACCTCCTGGGTTCAAGCCATTCTCCTGCCTCAGCCTCCTGAGTAGCTGAGATTACAGGAGCACACCACCACGCCCAGCTAATTTTTATATTTGTAGTAGACATGGGATTTCA
>NW_012116599.1:10607385-10608954 GCF_000951035.1 Colobus angolensis palliatus
TCACTTCTGTGCATCTTCAGTTGCTTCAGGCCATCTGGATGTACACATGCAGGTCACTGGGGATATGATGGCTTAGCTTGGGCTCAGAGGCCTGACACTCTTTCCTTTAAAGCAGGCACAGCCTTCCAAGAGGCTGTCTTGGCATCAAATAAATTACTCTTCCTATATCCCACCAATGGGAAAATCATGGAAGTCTGCAGAAATATGACTGTAGTGAATGCTGTAGTGTGCTACCCAGATCAAGGCCTTCATTCCCCCAGATGCCAGAGGGTTGCTGCTTGTAGCTATGCCTGTCTCTGGGTATTGCCCTTGGCTAAAGTAAGCTGCCTCACCCCAAGATCACACCACTTCCCCAAATGCAACATGAATCAATGACAGGGCCATGTGGGGGTAAAAAGGCCTGGAAAATGTCTTCTCAAAATTCATGTCTCATTTTGAGAAGACTCTGAAAGATGATCCCATGATGTTTTTTATGTGTTTCAGTCACCTACTGTCACATAACAAACCACCCCAAAATTTAGTGGCTTAAAACAAAATGATTTGTTATTTTTCATGATTCTTTGGATTGACAGGGTTCAACCGGGTGGGTCTTCTGCTCTAAGTGGTAGAGATGAAGTTACTCATGCAAACGCATTCAGTTGGGAGTTTGGTGGGAACTACAGCACCCAAGATTAATTGCCTCTCATCCTCTAGAGTCTCTCTCTACATTGCCTTCCTTGTGCAGTAGTCTAATATGGGCTTCTTTATGTGTCACAGCTGAATTCTGAGGAGTGTTTCAAGAGGACAAGCCCCATTGTGGGGGCACTTATCAAGTCTCTGCCCAGGCTGGAGTGCAGTGGCACAATCTCAGCTCACTGCAACCTCCACCTCCTGGGTTCAAGCCATTCTCCTGCCTCAGCCTCCTGAGTAGCTGAGATTACAGGAGCACACCACCACGCCCAGCTAATTTTTATATTTGTAGTAGACATGGGATTTCAACATGTTGGTCAGGCTGGTCTCGAGCTCCTGACCTCAGGTGATCCGCCTGCCTCAGTCTCCCAAAGTGCTGGGACAACAGGCGTGAGTCACCGTGCCCATCATGACAGAGAAATTTTACTGCAAGCTGCCGTCTGAACTCATATTGCAGGAAGAAAGACTGAAGTTTGTCAACACACTGGACATCTACTCTTTCTGGAGGCTGTTGCTTGTGAGCCTTCATCTGCATAATAAGACAGCCTTAGCTCACCAAGCCTTTCTTCCCCTCTCCTTCCCATAACCTATCGCTACCTCCCCCAAGATGCTCCAAGCCTCTCTTCCTTTCCATATGGCATAGAAACTTCAGGCATCTGGCCTTCTTTTAGTCTCATATTTTATGTGGCCCCTATGCACATGTTCTTGTTAATACATTTGTGTGCCTTTTCTCCTATTTATCTATTGCCCATTTATTTCAGCAGACTTAAAGACTCAAACCTTCAGCAGGGGAGGGAGAGATATTCTACACCCCAGAATCAAGGAATGCTGAGAAGGCCATCAACACATGTCTGTTTTCAGTACTGGTTTTTCTTTATCTTTATCTTTTTGATGTGCAAA
>NW_012116599.1:10609595-10615126 GCF_000951035.1 Colobus angolensis palliatus
GAGACTATGTCTCAAAAAGAAAAAAGTATTTAGGTCATTGATATTAGATAACTATTACTATATGGTCGGGTTTACCATCTTGGTTTTCTATTTGTCTCATGTTTCTTTTTTCTTTGCTTGCCCTTCTCGCTCATATTTTGGGTGAACTGAATATCATGCAGTATGCCATTGACTTCATTTATTAAATTTTAGCTCAGCCTCTTGGTGGTGTTTCTAGAATTTTCTCTAGAAATTGAAACATGCATCTTTAACTTGTCCATGCTACTAAACTCCAGCCTGCCTGCCAGCATACCCCCTCTGCCTCCCATGTGTCACCTCCCGCTGTGGATTGTCTGTCCCTCGTCCACACCATTTCTCCAGTCCTGGGATCTGTTCCTGCATGCATTCTCCTACCAGATACACACTTATTGAACACCACACTAGCTCAGGAAGAAGGTACCAAGAAATAGAAGGGAAGTTGGCTTCTTCCACCACCAGAAGTGACAAGTGATAAGGCAATTTAATCATTAACTATTAACTACAAGACTAATTTGAGATGATGCTGTTGATGTAAACAATATTATTATAAGGATAAAACCAGGCCAGGTGCAGTGGCTCACGCCTGTAATCCTAGCACTTTGGGAGGCCAAGGTGGGCAAATCAGCTGAGGTCAGGAGTTCGAGACCAGCCTGGCCAACAGGGTGAAACCCCATCACTACTAAAAATACAAAAATTAGCCAGGTATGGTGGCTCATGCCTGCAATCCCAGCACTTTGGGAGACCGAGGAGGGCCGATTGTTTGAGGTCAGCAGTTCAAGACCAGCGTGGCCAACATGGTGAAACTCCATCTCTACTTAAAATACAAATATTATCCAGGCATGCGGGCACACACCTGTAATCTCAGCTACTCATGAGGCTGAGGCAGGAGAATCGTTTGGAATAGGAAGCAGAGGTTGCAGTGAGCTGAGATCGCGCCACTGCACTCCAGCCTGGGTGACAGAGTGAGACTCTGTCTCAATTTTTTTTTCGAAAGGATAAAGTCAACCCTCTCTTTCACTCTTCCATCGTCTCACAAGCATTCCTGGTCAGATAGACCTAAATGTAAACATTGTGGGCTACTGCACAAAAAGATCACCCGGGTCTAGCTGCAGTCATTGAAGTAGAAAAGCCGGAAAGATCCTGGGTGATGCGGAACCAATATTCCACACCAGTGCATTTGAGGATGCTTTAACAGCACCTTGAAATAATAAGACTAGTGCACAGATCTATATGTGTAAGGATGTGCACAGAAGTGCCTTTTATAATTGCATGAAAGTTCATTTTATTAGGGGACTGATTAGAATAAACTATGGTTAATCATATGCATAATACTATTCAACCTTTTGAAATAATGATGTTGGCCTACGGATGGCATGGAAGGATATCCAGAATGTACATGTCCAGTGAGAAAAGCAAGTCACTGAACACTATGTACTGGGTGATCTCGTTTGTATAAATGTATTACGGGCAATGAGATCACAGCATAAGGCGTACAGTATGGACGGCATCTAGTTTTGAACCCTGCTATATTCCAGGACATAACACAGTGATTAACAAATTAACACGTAGTGGGTTATCAATAAATATTTGTTGAATATACACTTAATTAAAAATCTGGACTGCTAACCCCCTAGTTACTAGTAACAGGACAATGGGTGATCATTTTTTCTCTTTTAATGACTTTAAGTTTTATTTTTTCCACAAGAAACATGCTGAGAAGAGGACTGCTCAGGCTGCTTTCAAAATAACACCAGAATAAATACATACGTAGTGTAAGCAAGCGAACACTATTGTATCAAAAGCCCCTTGTTGTATCTGTTGGTGGCAGAGGCAGTCAGCGGTTAACTGAGGTTCTACTGAGCTCCGTGGACCGCAGAGTTGTCTTCACAAGTTTGCTTCTAGGGACTAACTAGTGACTCTGTGATGTCAATCTGTCCCGGGTCCATGGTCAAAGAGAAAAAAATAATGCTGAAAACGTCAAAATTCTTAGAATTCTTAGAGAATTATAAAACTGCATAGGGGCTGGGCGTGGTGGCTCATGCCTGTAGTCCCAGCATGTTGGGAGGCTAAGGCAGGTGGATGACCTGAGGTCAGGAGTTTGAGACCAGCCTGGCCAAGATGGTGAAACCCCATCTCTACTAAAAATACAAAAACTAGCTAGGTGTGGTGGTGTGTGCCTGTCGTCCCAGATACTCAGGAGGCTGAGGCAGGAGAATCGCTTGAACCCAGGAGATGGAGGTTGCAGTGAACCAAAATTGCACTACTGCACTCCAGCCTGGGCGACAGAGTGAGACTCCATCTCAAAAAAGAAAACAAAACAAAAAAAACTGCACAAGGATATGAATTTCTGAATAGACTTCTGAGTCACATTCCACTATCCAGAGAATAAAGATAAGTTCATAATTATTGTGTCCAGTATGAAGCACATACCGGAAAAAGACTTTTGAAAGGATGCAAGTATGCAAGTAGAGAACAATTCTTTCTTTCTTTTCCTTTGTTTTTTGTTTGTTTGTTCGTTTGTTTGTTTTCACAGAGTCTTGCTCTGTGGCCAGGCTGGAGTGCAGTGGCGCAATCTCGGCTCACTGCAACCTCCTACCTCCCAGGTTCAAGCAATTCTCCTGCCTCAGCCTCCCAAGTAGCTGGGACTACAGGCGTGCACCACCACGCCCAGCTAATTTTTGTATTTTTATTAGAGATGGGATTGCACCATATTGGCTAGGATGGTCTCGATCTCTTGACCTCATGATCTTCCAGCCTCAGACTTCCAAAGTGCTGGGATTACAGACGTGAGCCACTGAGCCCGATCGATGACAATTCTTTCTACCACAGTAATCACAGGAGTGGTAACAAAATGATTATTCTCAGACTAAAATGAAAAAACCCAATAAAATCCCTGAGCTTTCAGGATCAGAGAATGGCACAGAAAGCAGTATAAGAGGCCAGGAGAAAATATAAGATTTTAAATATTTTATGTGTACCTTTCTTTTTATTTTGCAGTGACTAAAAAATAAAGAAAAAATATTTAAGTTAGCTCACAAAATACTTTTTTTAAAAAAGACATGGAGGACATTAGGAAGATGGGGAAGAAAATTAGGTCCAAAGAAATAAAGTGTATCTAGGGATGAGATTAATACACAAAATGTTTGCCTTGAAAGTCCTTTACACTTGCTGGATGTGGATCACAATTTGACTCGGCTTCCCAGCAGCCTATGCAAAGAAGAAATAAGACCAGCTGTATTACTCACAATGTCCATTGGATAAAAACAAATCCGCTGCTCAGAAGACGAATTCCAAGGCCAGAAAGGTATTTCTTCCACGTGTTTCTATCCAAATGGCCTGTGTCACATAGTAAACAAGGCCCTAAAACCATCTTTACAGTAAACAAAACAATGAGTACCACGCGGATTGTTAAACTCCATTATTTAAGTTAACACATTAACCCATGTGAGTGTAAACAAAGCAATCCTACTGGGGTGGGAAAGCATGGGGTCATCCAAGCCACCACATTCAATCCCAAAATAAATGCTAATGAGGAATGGAGCTCTCTTGTGCATGAATGAATGTGTGACTGCCCATGATATTGTGATACAATAAAAAATATGCATTTAGTCTTCATCCCAAGTTCCTGGCACAGAGCTCCTAAAACCCTTCGAATTTCTGAGTGATAGGAGTGAGGAGTATTTGTTACACATCATAAATCTTCTGCAACCAAACCTGAGTTTATGCTAATAAGCTGACTCTTTTTTTTTTTTTTTTTTTTTTTGAGACGGAATCTCGCTCTGTCACCCAGGCTGGAGTGCAGTGGCCAGATGTCAGCTCACCGCAAGCTCCGCTTGCCATTCTCCTGCCTCAGCCTCCCGAGTAGCTGGACTACAGGCGCCCGCCACCTCGCCCGGCTAGTTTTTTTTGTTTTTTTTTTTTTTTGGGGTTTCACCGTGTTAGCCAGTATGGTCTCGATCTCCTGACCTGGTGATCCACCCACCTCAGCCTCCCAAAGTACTGGGATTACTGGCGTGAGCCACCATGCCTGGCCTGATTTTTCTTTTTTTAACCATTCTCCTACTAACAGATAGTTAAGTTTCTTCAATCTCACTTTTATAAATAGTACTGCAATGAACATCCTTAAATACATATTTTTGCCAAGGATTCCTTCTCAGTGCCAATCTCCCCTGATTTCCAGACCCCCTCAGTGTCCTCCTCAGATTTGCCCTGCCCTTCTTGTTCCATACTTGGGGTCCCAAGAACAAGCTGCCTGATGCCTCTACTATCATTACTTCTGTTGGGGCCCAGAAACCAATACCCCAAAATATGGTGCCTGGACATCCTGAATTGAAGAAGATGATCAAGGCAAGTTCTCTCTGGCCTCCCCACCCAACTCACCACCCCACCTTCAATCCTTTGTCTCTCTCAAAATACAGGATGAAGTTGTTCTCTGAAGTTCCTTTATCTACTTAAAGTCTGGACACACCAAAGGAACAAAAAAAACACACACAAAAAAAACAATTACCTCTGGTCTCATCCTTGAGTTTTCATTAACCGTACTCATATCTCAGGAAGAAAGAATAAAGTCTGTTAACACACTAGATGAACTTTTTTTCCCCCACAAACCATTGTATCTGCTCTGTGGGCCCAACAGACTTGGTCCCAGACCACAGTATATTCTTCAAGCACATTGAATTTCCCTAAAAATCATTTGCTATCCGCCTAAAATAATCCACACTTCCCCATCTTCCTTTCCCCTAAGAAGAAGGGTATATAAGCATCTGCACCCCATTGGATTAATGGATGATCATTCTCCTGCAATTCCCCTATGCTATGCATATTAAAATAAATTTATATGCCTTTTCTCCAATAAATCTGCCCTTTGTGAGTTGATCTTTCAGCGAACTTTCAGAGGGCAAAGGGGAAGTTTTCCCCCTGGCCCTTGCATTTCCATAGCCTGAGTAACGAAGACAGAAATGAGTTAGGAGGGCTTCTTCTTCTTTTCTTTTTCTTTTGAATCGGAGTCTTTCTCAGTTGCCCAGGCTGGAGTGCAGTGGTGCAATCTCAACTCACTGCAACCTCCACCAGGAAGGCCTTCTAAAATTGGGAAATCCAAGGCGCTCAGTTCTCACTCCACAATGGCCAATTGTGGCAGTAGAGTACTCAACTAGGGCCAGAAATTCCAGTGAGATACCCTTCTTGGCCCACTTATCATGTGTCTTTAAACTAATTGTTTGCTGTTTGTCCCATGCGTCCGTGTGAAGGGACCACCAAACAGGCTTTGTGTGAGCAACATGGTTGTTTATTTCACCTGGGTGCAGGCGGGCTGAGTCCGAAAAGAGAGTCAGCAAAGGGTGGTGGGATTATCATTAGTTCTTATAGGTTTTGGGATAGGTGGTGGAGTTAAGAGCAATGTTTTGGGGGCAGGGGGTGGATCTCACAAAGTACATTCTCAAGGGTGGGGGAGATTACAAAATACATTGATCAGTTAGGGTGGGGCAGAAACAAATCACAATGGTGGAATGTCATCA
>NW_012116599.1:10620246-10629928 GCF_000951035.1 Colobus angolensis palliatus
GTCTCGATCTCCTGACCTCGTGATCCGCCCGTCTCGGCCTCCCAAAGTGCTGGGATTACAGGCTTGAGCCACCGCGCCCGGCCAGTAAGCTGACTCTTGGAGGCTGGGGCTGATGGCCAGAGGAAGTAACCATGTATTTAAAGGGCTGGAACTTTCAGCTCCCTTATTCTCTATTCCCCTGACCCCTACTCCCTAGCCCCTACTCCCCTATTCACCCCAACCTCCAGAGAGTGGAGAGGGGCTACAGATTGAGGTAATCACTAATGACCAAAGATTTAATCAATCATGTCTACATAACCAGAACCTCCATGAAAACCCCAAACAGGCTGCGTGCAGTGGCTCATGCCTGTAATCCCAGCACTTTGAAAGGCTGAGGTGCGAGGAGTCACGAACTCCTCAGCTTCCCGAGTAGCTGGGACTACAGGCACCCACCACCACGCCTGGCTAGTTTTTTGTATTTTTAGTAGAGACAGGGTTTCACCGCATTAGCCAGGATGGTCTCCATCTCCTGACCTTTTGACCCGCTTCGGCCTCCCAGAGTGCTGGGATTACAGGCATGAGCCACCGAGCCCTGTTCAAGGACCATTTTTAATGCTCCCCATGTGTATAATAGTAATCATACTGTTGGAATTGGTTGACTGAAAAATATACACAATGGCCGGCTGTGGTGGCTCATGCCTGTAATCCCAGCACTTTGGGAGGCCGAGGTGGACGGATCACTTGAGGTCCAGGAGTTCAAGACCAGCCTGGTCAACATGGTGAAACCCCATCTCTACTAAAAATACAAAAATTAGCCAGGCATGGTGGTGGGTGCCTGTAATCCCAGCTACTCAGGAGGCTGTGGCACGAGAATCACTTGAACCCAGGAGACAGAGTTTGCAGTGAGCCAAGATTGCACCACTGCACTCCAGCCTGGGCGACAGAGCGAGACTTCATCTCAAAATAAAAATAAAAATAAAAAAAGAAAAAGAAAAGTATACACAATGACAGACCCCTTTTTAGAATTTATGCATGTGGTAAATACTCATTGTAGAAAACTCAACCACGCAAAAATCAAAGATTTTTTTTAAAATCACCATTTTGCTTACCTGATGCCCAGACAGGTATCATTCTATTGGAGTGGGAGGTCTTTTGGGCAGGTGGGGGGCCAGGGTCTAGCTATTTCTCTCTAGGGAAGCTAACAGGGAATCAAATATTCCCTCTTCCAGTCTCTTTATAACTAGTACATAGCCATGTGATCTGAGCTTAGCCCATCAGATACTCCTGCCAAGGACTTTGGATTGTGAGGAAGTGATGCAAAGGCCCTGTGGTCAACCAGAGATTTTTCACAATGGCTGCACAGAGTCAAGAGTCCAATAGCATGGTCCTGAGGGGCTAGCAGGAATAATGCCAGGGCCAGCATCCCAAGCTCACTGTTCCTGGTCTCCCTGATTCCAGCAGAACATCCCAGAGGGGCTTCTTTGATATGTCCCTTGAATTAAGTGGATGCCAGGTCCCCCTGAGAAAAGACCATGTGATAACATCAAAAATATATTTTCTCTGTTTTAGCCCTATCTTTCCCACAGGGGAACTGACCATGGACCAGGGAAATTACAGTGGGGAAAGGGATGATCCAGACCTTTGAGGGG
This sequence comes from Colobus angolensis palliatus, assembly GCF_000951035.1. Classification (NCBI taxonomy): domain Eukaryota; kingdom Metazoa; phylum Chordata; class Mammalia; order Primates; family Cercopithecidae; genus Colobus; species Colobus angolensis. The sequence goes on from NW_012116599.1 coordinate 10,621,875, forward strand.
GGTTGGGACATGAAACTGACATAGACCTCCTGGGGAACAGAACACTACTGACAAATTTGATGGGATTCCTGTTCATGGTAGGCCTGATGGAATCCTGAACCCATCACTTCTCCAGTACCTGGGTGTAGAGTTGGAATAGATCCCCTAAGCTACAGCTGGAATCCCCACACCAGCTCTGTGACCCAAAGAGTAAGGGCTATCATGACAGAGGGAGGAAAGGGAAGCCCTTGGACCCTCCCCAGTCCCTTCAACAAAATAGCAAATCTAGAGGAACACTGCATCCCTGGTGGGAACACAGATGTTGGTATCACTGTGAATGAGTCAAAAGGGGTGTGTGTGCGTGTGTGTGTGCACACGCACGTGCGCGTGTGGAAGCGGTGGGTGATTCCCCTCACAACGGCCTGCATAACTCTCCCGTCTTCTGGCCAGTGCAGAACGGTGGGTCCTGGAGGGGGTGGACAGCAGCACATTGTCTGCATCTTGCTCGTGGGCTCTGTGCTGGGTGGATCTTGACCACCTCACCGTCCTGCAGGATATCGTGCTGGCCCACAGCACTGACTGTATCAGGCCTACGACTCGGTGAGGTGCCTTAAATGCTCCAGAAGTTACTTATATTCACCAATGGCCTCCTTATGGCTTCCAATAGGAAATAAGTGAATGGGTAGATTAATTACTCAGTGTTTTATACAAATAGATTGGACAAGGCTAGGTTCTTAAAGATAGCAATCCCAAATAGCAGCAAGATGTTTAGCTTTTTTCTTTTCTACTTTGTTTAATATATTTTCTGATCAAAGTATGTAATAATATACATAGATTTTTTTTTTTAGGGCAAGTAAAATGACTTTTACAATGGAAACAAAGCTGTCTCCTGGTTTTCCTTCCAACTCTGAGCTCCACTCCAAAAACGCCACCACTTTTTAAAATGTAAACTGGTTATTATATTAAGAGAGACATAAATCATAAGTGACCAGCTCAACACATTTTTACAAAGTGAACACACCTATGTAAACAACACATACTTTGAACAATTCAGGTTTGAGTTTTTGGGTGGTTACTTCCAAGTAGCAAAATAAGATCCTCACATACAACTTTAACTTTGTTTTATTATTATTATTATTATTATTTTATATATATATATATTTTTTTTTTGAGACAGGGTCTTGCTCTGTCATCCAGGTTGGAGGGCAGTGGCACGATCTCAACCAACTGCAGCCTCTGCCTCCCGGGTTCAAGTGATTCTCCTACTGCAGCCTCCCAAGAAGATGGGATTACAGGAGCACACCACTACGCCCAGCTAATTTTTGTGCTTTTAGTAGAGACGGGGTTTCACCATGTTGGCCAGGCTGGTCTCGAATTTCTGACCTCAGGTGATCTGCCTGCCTCAGCCTCCCAAAGCGCTGGGACTACAGGCATGAGCCACTGCACCTGGCCTTAACTTTATTAAACCTATATTTGAGTAGACAGTTCATTCCTGTGGAACAAAATTTGAAAGAAACAAATGGGTAGGCAGTGTTAAATGTCCCTCCCACCCATAAATCTTAACCTGTCAGTTCCCTTCGTCAGAAGCCATCCTGTTACCAGTATCTTGGATTTCCTTCTAAAGGCAATCTATTACTTGAGCTATTTTGAATATTTTATTTAATAATTTATGTCCTATCTCAATATAAAACAATTTAAGAAAGATGTTGGGTTATACAATTTGAAGGGCAGAATTACTCTCAAAGCAGTGAAAACTGACACCACCAAAGAAGTGAAGTGTTCACTGAGCTTTTCCAAACATCGTTAACAATTCATAGGAAGATACTGATTCTTTCGGCCTTTCCCTCATGGTAGCAAGATGGCTGCCATAGCTCCAAATATCAAGACTTTACACAACATTCTGTGAAGCAAGGAAGAGGATGGCCCCAAAAGGGCCTGTCAACTTCCCTAGCCAGGGAAGGAAATATTTCCTGGAAATCTCTCCTTATCTTGGACTGGCTAGAACTGAGCAGACCAATCTCAAGCAATTGATGCCTACCTCAAGACCAATCACTAGCAATTAAGAATAGTTGGCTTTGACCTCTGAGGCTGGGTCCATTGCTTTTATACCAAAATCAGGGCTCAGTAAGCATGAGTGACGAATAAGCAGAAAACCAACAGTGTCTGCCACAGCCAGTACCTTTGTCCTGTCACTGTCTAAAGCTGAAAACTAATCTAAACTAAGTTGATAATCAGGCCATGGAAATAAATCAACCTTGGAAGAGAATGATGATAGCATACCTTCTAGACCTGTGCTGTCCAATATGGTAGCCACTAGCCACACGTGCCATTTAAACTTAACTTTACGTTACTTAAAATTAAATAAAACTTTAAATGCAGTTCCTCAGTCACACAAGCTACATCTCAACGGTTCAAGAGCCTCATGTGACTAGTGGCTACTGCACTGGATAGCACAGATTTAGAACATTTTCTTCGTTGCAGAAAGCTCTACTGGCAGCCACTCCCTGTCCATCTGCCACTACCACTGATAAGAGGCTTCTCTAAAGTGGTGAGGTGAGAGTTTCGCTGTCTGCTTAATGCCATGTCACCATATTGTCATTAGCAACACCCTCATCATCTTTGCCCAGTGCAACCTGAAATTGGTAAGCTGAACATCCTCTAGCCAGTGATCACAGAAGCTTCCTGTCCTGCAGAGTCACATCAGGGTCAGTCGCAGAGCTCTGACAAGATCTGGTGCAGAGGAGCCTCATGTTTCCATGCACTCACTCAGCCCATCTTCCTGACCTGGTTCTTGATCCACCCCTCTGGGAAAGAGAGGCACTGGCCAGGAGCTGGCTTGGGCAACTAAGTTTATCCTAAGATTATTTTAATGGTTACCTTGTTCCATATCAGGCACCTTGTGAATGACGATCATGAAATGACCCACTGCCCATTGCCCCAACGCTCGCACACTTCCTATTTTTTCATCAGCCAGGGGCTGAGGGGCTGCAGAAAGTGAATAGAATGAGACATAAGGTACCGGGGCAGGGTGTCTGTGGTGGGCACAACCCTCATGCCCACCCCACAGATACAGCTCACATTGTATTTGATACTCTATGATAGGGCACCTGCTCTAAGACTTGGGGGAGGAATAAGGTTGCTTCCAGTGATAACTGCCCTTTGCTCCACTTTAACCTCAATGGGTTTGACAGTTGAGATGCCAGCTTGGGTGCAGTTGGTGTAGCCCTGTCCTGGGGGAGGGAAAGGCCAATCGGGGCCCCATTCAGCTTTTAGAGACCATGGTTTCTTCCTGGCCACTCTTGGCTGGTGCCATTCTCCCAGAAGGGGACCTTGGGAGACTTACACTGAAGCTGTCACTTGATCTGTCCTGGTAGATTTGAAAGGAGGCCCAAATTGAGTGGCTTCGAAATCACCATATGTCCTTGCAGCACAGATGAGCTGCTGTTCTCCTCCTCGCCCCTACTGGGGCCTCAGATGCTCACAGATCCCCACAAAGTCACCTTGCAGCTGTGGCCACCAAGGTGACAGGTGCACACACTCTCCCCCAAGTTATGTGCTAGGTGTCTGCTGATGGAGGACTACCCCCACTGTGATGCCCTCAGCCAGTACAGGTGTGTCCTGGGGGCCTGCCTGCCCCTCCTCCTGGCACCACTGACTAGTCCAGGGCTCAGCAGGAGCATGATAGGCACTGAAGCCTGACCTCTGCCCCTCAGCATTTCCTGCAGGCTTCTTAAATCCCATTTATGCCAGTGTTCCATTATTGGAACGCTGAGCATGCGGGGGAGTTATTTATAGCCCACTGCTCAAGGTCATTGCCAAGGTCTGATTTTTCACATGTCTGCAATTCAAAAAATTGCAACCTCCTGCATAAGTGGGTTAACAAACCTTCACCAGACCCCTAAAGTTCAGGTGAAACTGAGATATTTAACCGCCATAAGAACACCAGCTGGCACAGAGATCTGCATTCCTGGTGCCCTGATAGGAACCAGCCTGGGCCTGGCAGAGGAGGAAACGAGGCCCCAGCATATCGGTGAGCAGGTCTGCTCCACCTCAGGGGCCCCCAGCGCTTGTCACACCCAGTTTCAAGTTTCCAGCCCCTCTTCCCACCTCAGCCTCATTCCTCCGCAGGTCCTGGGGCCTCCTCCAATTTCCTTTCCCTCTGAGATCTTCCTCACATTCAAGCTCTTCCTCCCTCTACCTGGCTCCCCAGGAAGCCAGAAAGTCTCTCCTGGTCCAGCCTTCCTTGTAGCCCCCAAATCAAACATCTTAGGGAAAAAGAGGGAAAGTACAGGGAAAGAAGAGAGGAAGGAAAGGAAGGAAGAGAGAAAGGGCAAGGTGGGGAGAGGGGAAGGGAGGAAAGGAAGAAAGAAGGAGAGGAGAATAGGGTGACAGAGCGTGAGTAAAGAGGAGAAAGGAGCTGGCAAGCAACTAGAGGGACAATACTCCTTGTTTTCCAAACCAGCACTTTCTGGTCACTCTGTTTTGGTTTGTTTTTTGTTTTGTTTTGTTTTATTTTTGTTGTTTTTGTTGCTGTTGTTTGTTTGTTTTTTGAGACAAGTTCTTGATCTCTCACCCAGGCTGGAGTGCGGTGGTGCAATCACGGCTCACTGCAGCCTCAACCTCCCAGGCTCAAGCCATGCACCCACCTCAACCTCCCAAGGAGTAACTGGGACTAGGTACACACCACCACACTCAACTAGCTTTTTGATTTTTGTTTGTTTGTTTGTATAGGGATGGGGTCTCGCTATGATGCCCAGGCTGGTCTGAAACTCCTGGACTCAATCAATCCTCCCGCCTCAGTTTCCCAAAGTACCGAGATTACAGGTGTGAGCCACCACACCAGTCTCTTGTCACTTGATTCCCACCAAATTCTGTTTAAGTGAACATGAAAAGGTAAAGTATTTCAGAAATTCCAGTTTACTTTGTATCTTCATTGAACACCAGAGAAAGAAGAAGTCCATTAATTTTTTGATGTTTTCTAGGGTGTGGAGGGAGAGGAGGAAGAAATATTCTTGGCATCTTGCCTTTTTAAAAAAAAAAAAAAAAAGATCTTTGCAATTTCCTGTTAATTTAATACCAGAACCTTTGCTGTGTAAATAACACAGATAAAGATAAACTGTACTGGCCCTGGACTCCAACCTTTGTTTAACATTCCACCCCCCTCTGATCCATCCCCCATCCCACCTATGGAAATTTGTAATTAGTTGTGGAGATTTAGAGGCTGAGAATATATAGCTTAGGAGGCAGAGCATGCTGGTTTTAGACAAGCCTTGTAAGAATGTGCTAAAAATCCCAGTACACCTGACAGTTCTTCTCTAGAACTTGTCTTTCTCTCTTCCTCAGAGGTGGCCTGGATGGGGTTAATTCCCTTTCCGGTCAACTTTTAGGTCTCGCCCTGGCTTTGCCACCCATACTCCCAGTCTATTATACCCACTTAGGCTGTGCTTTGGTGGCATGGCCTTGCACTGTTATTTAGACAAGTGATTTAATCCCTCTTATTTGCTATTACTGAGCACTCTTAGTCCCTTTTTTTTTTTTACACAGCCTCACTCTGCTGCCCAGGCTGGAGTGCAGTGGTGTAATCTCAGCTCCCTGCAACCTCCGCCTCCTGGGTTCAAGCAAATCTTCTGCCTCAGCCTCCCAAGTAGCTGGGATTACAGGCACATACCACCATGCCCAGCTAATTTTTATATTTTTAGTAGAGACAGGGTTTCACCATTTTGGCCAGCCTGGTCTCGAACTCCTGACTTGAGATGATCTGCCGGCCTCAGCCTCCCAAAGTGCTAAGGTTACAGGCATAAGCCACCATGCCCAGCCAGATTTAGTTCCCTTTTTGATGGGGTACTTCCTCCAATAGTGTTTTCAAAGAGGGGTTATATGTGATATGCCTTCTGATTCTTTACATACCTGATAATTTAGCTAGAAATACAAATCTAGGGTCAAAGTTATTTTTCTTTGATACTTTAAAACAATTTTTCCATTTTTTCTTAAACTCAAAGTTGTTGCTAAGAAATCTGAAGTCAACCAGATTTTTGTTCCTTCCTTAGTCCTTCTACTATCCAGCTTCTGGGAATACAGGTGTGATGGCCCAAGCTTTAGCTGCCAATTTGGATCATGAAGATGTCAGAGGGCAACAGTGACCTGGCATGAAATTTCAGCCCTCGAACACCTAGTAAAGCAGAACTATTATACTATTTCAGCCACACACTGTCCATCTCCAAATTCTACAAAAGAGAAAAAGAAGTTTTCATTGTTATTAGTGTTGTCTGTGTCATTAAGAAATGAATCTTAATTCATATATCCATTAAACCTGCTTTGTTTTATACTTTCCAGAAATCTAATTATTTTTATTTTTTATTTTATTTTATTTTTTGAGACAGAGTTTTGTTCTTCATGCCCAGGCTGGAGTGTAATGGCATGATCTCGGCTCACCAAAACCTCCACCTCCTGGGTTCAAGCCATTCTCCTGCCTCAGCCTCCCAAGTAGCTGGGACTACAGGTATACGCCACCATGACCGGCTAATTTTGTATTTTTAGTAGAGACAGGGTTTCTCCATGTTGGTCAGGCCGGTCTCGAACCCCCGACCTCAAGTGATCCACCCGCCTTGGCCTTCCAAAGTGCTGGGATTACAGGCATGAGCCACCGCGCCCGGCCCCAGAAGTCTAATTATTTTTCCCAGTGAATTCATGTTTCCCTAGATATCAGCTACCTTGGCTGGCGATGAGTAAACCTAGGCTCTTCCTATATCCCACCTGGGAACTTAAGGAAGGGGGGTGTGATGGGACTTGCCTCTGGCATCAAATGTGAATGTAGCCACTCCCCATGTACCACCCTCACACACACCAGACACCCCACTCGGGGAACTTCTGGGCACTCTCCCCTGGCCAATGAATGCTCTTTCATATGGTGGGTCTTGTGGTTGGAATCCCTGACTCATGAAGTGAGAAGAAGAGGCTGCCCGGTCTGGTTGTTCCGTGCTGCTAGCCCCAGCCTGATATCGCCGTCCCTGGCTAGCACAGCTGTTTTCTGCCTCCCAGCACCATGGCAGTGGTGGGGGGTGGAGATGGGGTTAAGAAACGGTCTACTCAGGCCAATGCAAGCAAAGAAAAGAGCATAAGTGTATAGTGTTCACTCAGCCTATCCCCCTTCTATAGCACTGAAGGGAGGAGGCGACAGGCCTTTCCCGGTTTTACATTGGTTTCTCAGAGTCCTTACTAACTCCCCTCTTGCTTCAGCGGCATCTTTAGGATACTATTCAGAGGAAGGCGCCAGCCCTGTAAGTACATTATCATCTTGTCACTTTCTGCTTTAATTTTACATTTCATTAAAAATTATGTGAGATGTAAAACTCAGTTCTTCAGTTGCACTCGCCAGATTTCAAGTACTCAATAATAGTCACATATGGTGCAGATAATATAAAACTTTTCCATCATCACAGAATGTTCTATTGGACAAGGCTGACCTAGACCCTTAGAAGGAAGGGAAATGCATTCCTGCTTCTGACCTGGCCCCTTGCCCCCCCACGCAGATCAGAGCACCATCCGTGTCCTGCATCTGGCCCCCTTGACTTTCTGTTTTACGGAAACAGTCTGGGTTTCACCCCCAGCGCCTAGGGCAGTACAATAAATATTTGTGGAAATAGTGGACCCTCGGTCAGTTTTTGCTAAATGTTGAAGATCAGAAGGAAAGCTGGGTGGCAGAAATAACCCCTGCGTGCTCTCTTTTATCTCACCTTCCTACGCACTGATCTGCGCCCTCCGCCCCTTACTCCCCTACCCTCCACCTCACCTCCGCAAAACCCCAAACTGTGCGGGACTCTGCTCCAGGTCTCCAAACCATCTTATCTAGTGATGGGAGAATTGTCTGTCTTCCCACCCTCGGCTGCCCAGCGCCTGCACCTAGTAGGTGCTCAGTGAGTATGTGTGGCATGGACGAATGAATGAATGAATGAATGACTCTCTGTTTTCCCGCGTCTGCGCAGGGACTTCGGGAGGAGCCACCCTCGGAGGGCTGGGGAGAAAGCCCTCTTCTCCAAACAGGGCCCGCGATGCGGGCTGCGCCCAGGGGAGCGTGC
>NW_012116599.1:10630722-10635338 GCF_000951035.1 Colobus angolensis palliatus
GCGCAGGGCCCGGCGGGGCGCGGGCGGGCGGTAGCTCGGGCACGTCCCCCAAGTTGGACCCCTTTGGCCAGTCCCCCTCATTGAGCACCGAGGTAAACTGAGGCTCAGAGCAGGGAGGTGCCTAGAGCCAGGTTGCGCAGCTAGCGGAGAACGGGCCCTGCGTAGGGGGTCGAGTCTGTCCCGGAAGGGTCCGGAGTGCACGGGAGATGCCTAGGGGGCGTGGGAAAGCTGAGAGGCCGAGCAGAAGGCAGAGGGAGTGGGTAGAGAGAAGGGATGAATCGGGCAGGGCCGAGATCTGGGAGTTCGGGGGTGAGTGAGGGCGGGGAGAGGAAAAGAGGGTTAGGGAAGGAAATGGGAAAGCCTTGGGATGGGAAAGTTTCAAGGGAGTGGATAGGGGTTAAGGAGATTGGCGGTACCAGGAGCTAAATTCTAGGGCGCTGCGCAGCTAGAGATGCGTCGAGAGCCCTAGGAGGGGCGGAGGGGCATCTCCAGCGCGGTGGAGGTTGGCCCTGGAAGCCCTGCCTGGTTTTAGTAAGAGGACAAGGAACAGGTGCTCGGGACTTGGAGAGTGGGGAGGTGAGAAGGACTAAGAGCACATTTTCTAGTGATTTCTGGCCGCCCACCAAGGCTGTGCACCCAACTGCTGTGTCCCTCTGCCTCCCCCAGGTCTACTGAGGCCACCTTTTCCCTCCACATTCTCCTAAAAGGTGGAATGGGTTTAAGGGTCTTTTCCCAGCCCCCGTGACTGCTGCCATCAGCAAAAGGGTCAGGATCTCCTTCCTCCTGGAACGCAAGACTTTACGGGAACTCTCCCGTGTTCTTAAGAGTTGCTGCATCTGGCAAACCCGGGAGATCTTTGCTTTCTCTCACTGCCCAGCTGGGCAGCCCTTCAAGCCCTCCAGCCTCTTCCTCTTAAGTAGATAATGCAGAGAGTGGCTGTATTGTGTGTCTCCTGGGGTATTGGCGTTGGTCGGGGGGCGGGGGGGTCCCAGCAAGGAGACCTGGTACCTGTGATGCTACCAATGTCACATTCACCTGCCAGCCTGGCCTGCCTAGGCGAGTGCGCCTGCCCTAACCCTCCTCCGTTAGGGCGCAATCCCTTTTTTTGTTGAGGTTGTGATTGTTCTGATTTTTGTTTCAACCCCTTTGCTGACCTGGCCTCCTAGGGAAAGAAGGGAATTTACACACATTTTCTGTACCCTAAAGAGTGCATGCTTTTTCTTTTTTTTAGATGGTGTTTTGCTTTGTTGCCTAGGCTGGAGTGGCAGTGGTGCGATCTCCACTCACTGCAACCTCCGCCTCCCGAGTTCAAGCGATTCTCCCATCTCAACCTCCCAAGTAGCTGGGACTACAAGCGCCTGCCACCACGCCCAGCTAATTTTTGTATTTTTAGTAGAGACGGAGTTCCGCCATATTGACCAGGCTAGTCTCGAACTCCTGACCTCAAGTGATCCACCCACTTTGGCTTCCCAAAGTGCCGGGATTACAGGCGTGAACTACCACGCCCAGTCCCTCCTAAGCTTTTTGTAAACGCATTGCTGTTGCCTCAGCCTGAAGAGCCTTTTCTCCTCCCTCCTCCTCACCTGGCCAATCCCATTTGTGCATTCAGAACTGGACTTCCTCCTCCAGGAAGGCTTCTTTGACTTTCCCTGCTCCCATTTGCAAGTTCACTGGCGAAATCCCAGAACCCTTTATCCCTTTGCTCTCTGAGCTCTTACCACATGATTTTTCGTTCCCTTGTGAACATGGTTTTGTTCCCTTGTGGGTTTAAACACCATCCGCAGTCCCATTTCCTGATACCATGCCTGGCATGCAGAAAGAGTGAATGAATCCTCCCTTCCTTTTAAATAAACACTAATACTTTTGAGATTTTAACACTTTGCAAGGGAATTGTTCTCTACTATGTTAAGCACTTTCCTACTTTTATAAAAACATACTGAACAAAATTAAACCTCTCACAAATGACTAAAGGTAACGAGTGTAATTATAACTTATAGCCCACTGATTTCTTTGCCGCTTTTGCAATGGACAGCACTATTATCCTCACATCAAATGGATTCATGTCACTAAGATTTCGCTAGTGGTTGCATCTGTTTTTTTTAAAGTTTTCCGATTTCTTTCCTCACCGTCTGATGATAATTCTTATTCTAGGTTGCTTGCCTTTTGGCAGTGCCCTTTTACCCAGTTTGTGGTACCTAATCCAGCTGCTTTTGGGTTGAAAAACTGAGGATACAGTCTCATTACATTTGGGTGCAGGTTGAGAGTAAACAGGTCCTGAACAAAGATTTTGAACAAGGATTTTCCTTGTTTTGGTTGCCTGAAGTCTTAAAAAAAACCAACCAAACAAATAAACAACCTTGTTCCTGTTGACTTTATAGATTACTAAAACATATATCTATTCCTGCCAAGAAAGAGTTTGAACTAAAATCAGAGGGAATGTGCAGCTCTTTGAGCATTTTGTTTGGTGCTATGTAATTGTAATTAATTTCATGTCATTTTCAATGCTTTAGTTTCTCCAACACGGTACCTACATCATAGGGTTTTTGTGAGAATTAAATGAGATAATATAGATAAAGTAAAGCAATCATTTTTAAAGTTCGTTTTTAAAGTACAAAAACCCACCCACTTTTGCAAGTCAGACTTTGTGTTTTTAATCAGCCAGTTGAAACTAGGGCAGTTGACAGTTGAGGCTCTTGATTTGCTAAACAAAATCTCTCAGTCTTGTGAAGTGGGAACCATGTGACCCTCTGACTCAGGTTTTGTGTTCTTCCTAGTGGAAGGAGCCTGGGAGAGACCAGGCCTCCCTGGACTGCTGGCCTGCTTTTCCTGGGGTCCCTGGAGCCGGAGGAAGGACCAGGATGTTGCTGCCTGCAGAAGCCCAGCTCATGGTGAGTGCTCCCCGACTTCCTGCACCCTGAGGGTCAGGTGCACGGAATTATGGGAGTGGTCACATGAACTTGGGGACCTTAGGGACAGAGTGGACCAACATCTATGGAGTGCTTGCCATGTACCAGGTGTGGGGGTGAGCAATGTGTGGTGCCCATATGCCAGGCAGTGGGCACATGCGCTTGGTCAGGCTGGGCTCTTTCCCCAGGAGTCTCCACCTAATAAAGACAGTATGGAGAGGACTGTAACAAAGGTGTCTCCAGGTGCATGCTGGGGTGCATGGGACCAAACACAGCGAATCTCCCTGGAGGATCCAGGGAGCATCCTGGAGCAAGTGACATTTGAACTGGGGGATGAAGGGATTTTCGTAGGCAGAAATGGGAAGGTTTACAAAAGGAGCACTGAGCTAAGGAGTGACAGCATGATATCATGATCAGAAAAGGGACCAACATCAAGAGGCCCTGGGAGTAAGGTGCAGAAGGAAACCAGTGAGGGCCATGGCTGAAGGGAAGAGTTTGGACCAAATCAGGGTCCCAGATGTGCAGCCTTCAGGAGTAGTGTGCCATGAGCGATTGCTGAGCGGAGAGATTGGGGTATGTTTAGAGAGGTGGACTCTAGGAGCGGGAGACACCTCGGCAGAGCCCAGCTAGGAGGAGGCTGCCATGTCCCAGGAGGGGTAACAGGTGACCTGGGCCCGACCTGGGCAGTGGGAATGGAGGGGAGAAAACTCACCCGGGAGCCACACCTGGGTGGAATCATCAGGCAACTAAATGGAAGTGAGGGAGAAGGGGAAGGGGAAGACACCCCTAGATGTCAATGCTGATGTTAGGGACATAGGAAGTGCGCTGATCCTCCCCTTTGCCACATGAGATGCTTTAAGACACCTGCGGATGCCTAAAACCATGGGTAGCACTAAGCCCGACGTATACGCTGTGTTTTTTCCTGTACATACATACCTATGATAAAGCTTAATTTATAAACTAGGCACAGTTAAGCCATTTAACAATATATAATAAAAGTTACATGAATGAGGTATCTGTCTGAAAATATCTTATTGGACTGTACCGCAGGTAACTGAAACTGCGGATGGTTACGCCGTGGGTGGGAGTGGCTACAGTACTCGGAAGGGTGTAGCCTGCTGAATGGACATAGCCCCGTCCCAAAGTGCACTGAGAAGTATAGCTTTGTTATAGAAACAATAAACGGTGGTTCAAAATTAACTTTCATTGTGTCTCTTGTTTAAGAAAGAAAACCATTAGTTGATGTGTCAGTCTTCATTGCTGCATAAGAAATGATCGCAAGTAGGTCGGGCATGGTGGCTCATGCCTGTAATCCCAGCACTTTGGGAGGCCGAGGTGGGCAGATGACCCGAGGTCAGGAGTTCAAAACCAGCCTGACCAACATGGTGAAACCTTATCTCTACTAAAATTACAAAATTAGCCAGGCGTGGTGACACATGCCTGTAATCCCAGCTGCTCCATGTCAAAATAAATAAATAAATAAAGAATTGCAAGCTTCGCAGCTTCAAAGGCATTGATTAGGTCCCTGACTTCTTGCTGGCTGTTAGCTGGGACTGCTCTTAGCTCCGAGGTCACTGCCATTCCTTGCTCTCACAAACCCTCTCACAAGAGATCCTCCTTCAGCCGGGCGTGGTGGCTCACGCCTGTAATCCCAGCACTTTGGGAGGCCGAGGCGGGCGGATCACGAGGTCAGGAGATCGAGACCATCCT
>NW_012116599.1:10635388-10638721 GCF_000951035.1 Colobus angolensis palliatus
TAGCCGGGCGCGGTGGCAGGCGCCTGTAGTCCCAGCTACTCAGGAGGCTGAGGCAGGAGAATGGCGTGAACCCGGGAGGCGGAGCTTGCAGTGAGCGGAGATCGCGCCACTGCACTCCAGCCTGGGCGACAGAGCAAAAAAAAGAGATCCTCCTTCAACCAGCAGGAGAACCCCTGTCTCCAGTCTGCTAGGAGGGAGTCCGTATAACTTAAGGAGTCAAGGGAGTCACTAGCCATTGCGTTTGTCAGAGAGGCACCCTACTCCCCAGAGCGACTCAGCTATCACATTCACAGAACCCATCCAGACTCAAGGAAGGGCTTTATAAGGGGCGAGAATCTTGGGGGCTATCTTAGAATTCTGCCTATCATATTTGAAAACTCAAAAAAAATTCCAAAAAAAAGAAAGAAAACAAATGTGAAATATCATTCACTAATTCCATCATCAGAGATAACTACAATTATATTTCGGGGTACACCATTCTATTTACCTATCTCTCCTTGTGCTATTTAAAATTTAATAAACTCCCATATCGTCTTCAAAATGCAGCAGATTTTTAAAATGTTTAATTGCAAAAATGCTAACTTCAACCTCTCTGCCTTCATTTTGGATATACCTGGAAACTAAAGGAGAAAAGATGAAGCAACAGAATCATTAACCATTTTACATAAATTTTGGATAATTTCTCTCTCTGTGGTATATACAAATCTCATGTAGAAGTGAATGTGTTAAAATGCAAATGGCATTTATGGACTATGTACACACATTGATAGTATATGATAAATATAGGATATCATCACATGCATTTATACAATCATGAGTTGCTTAATGACAGGGATATACATTCTGAAAAATACATCTTTAGGGGATTTTGTCGTGTGAACACGATAGAGTGTACTTACAAACCTGGATGGTACAACCTGCTACACGCCTACGCTACATGGCATAGCCTATTGTTCCTAGTCTACAGACCTGTGCAGCAGGTTACGGTCCTAAATATTGTGGGCAACCATAACACAGTGGTGAGTAGCCGTGTGTCTCAACATACCTAAACATAGTAAAGGCACAGTAAAAATATGCTATAAAAGATCAAAAAATGGTACATCTGCCTAGGGCACTTACCGTGAATGAAGCTTGCAAGGCTGGAAGTTGCTCTGGGTGAGTCAGCAAGTGAGTGGTGAGTGAAGGGGAAAACCTAGGACATCACTGTGCACTACTGTTGACTGTAGAAACGCAGCACACTTAGGCTACACTACATTTATTGTAAAATATTTCTTTCTTCAATAATAACCTTAGCTTACTGTAACTTTTTTACTTTATAAACTTTTTGATTTTTTAACCAGGTGTGATGGTGCGTGCCTGTAGTCCCTGCTACTCCAGAGGCCGAGGCAGGAGGATCGCTCAGGCCCAACAGTTCAAGGCTGTAATCCTGCGATCGGACTGCAGCCTGCACAACATAGTGAGACTGTCTCAAAAAAAAAAAAAAACTTTTTAAATTATTAAAAGCTTTTTGACTCTTTTGTAGTAATACTTGGCTTAAAACACAAAACATTGTAGAAATGTACAAAAATATTTTCTTTCTTTATATCCTTATTCAATAAACTTTTCCTATTTTAATTTTTTTTTTTTGCTAAAAACTAAGACATAAACATGTGCCTTAGCCTACACCTACACACAAGGTCAGGATCATCAGTATCACTGTCTTCTGCCTCCACATCTTGTCCCACTGGAAGGTCTTCAGGGCCAATAACACACATGGAGCTATCACCTCCTATGATAATGCCTTCTTCTGGATACCTCTTGAAGGGCCTGCCTGAGGCAGTTTTACAATTAACTATATATATATGTAAACTTTATGTGTGTGTGTGTGTATATACATATATCTTTATATATATACATACATAAGTAGAGGGAGTACACTCTAAAATAATGTTAAAACATGTAGTAGGCCGAGGCTGGCGGATCACCTGAAGTCGGGAGTTCCAGACCAGCCTGGCCCGCATGGTGAAACCCCATCTCTACTAAAAATAAAAAAATTAGCCAGGCGTGGTGGCATATGCCTGTAATCTCAGCTACTTGGGAGGCTCAGGCAGGAGAACTGCTTGAACCTGGGAGGCGGAGGTTGCAGTGAGCTGAGATTTTGCCAATGCCCTCCATCAGCATTGCACTCTCTCTCTCTCCATATATATATGGAGATATATATATATATGGAGAGATATATATCTCCATATATAGATATTGACATTGGCACATATATATATGGAGAGAGAGAGAGAGAGAACAGTAACAGTCATGTCTTATTATTATCAAGTATTGTCTACATTGTCTACAGTATATAACTATATGTGCTAGACTTTTGTATGGTTGGTAGTGCGATAGGTTTGTTTCCACCAGCACTGCCACAAACATGTGAGTAATGCTTTGTACTGCAACATCAGGCAACATCAGGACAGCTACAAGGTTACTAGGTGACAGGAATTTTTTAGCTGTGTTTTTTTTTTTTTTTTTTTTGCGATGGAGTCTTGCTCTGTTGCCCAGGCTGGCGTGCAGTGGCGTGGTCTTGGCTCACTGCAGCCTCCGCCTCCAGGGTTCAAGCATTTCTCCTGCCTCAGCCTCCCGAGTACCTGGGATTACAGGCAAGCGCCACCACGCCCGGCTAATTTTTGTATTTTTAGTAGAGACGGTGTTTCACCATGTTGGCCAGGCTGGTCTTGAATTCCTGGCCTCAGGTGATTCACTCACCTCAGCCTCCCAAAGCGCTGAGATAATAGGAGTGAGCCATAGTGACTGACCCTCATTTTGCATCTATTTTAATGCTTCAATTGCACTCCTCCAGAAAAGCTTTAAAAGATTCCTTTTATTAACAGTATTTAATGTTCCTCACTAGGGAACTCCAGTTGGGGCACACAGCCTTGGAGACTCTATCATTCCAAGACTGCAGTAGAATTATGATTAAAGGAAGAAGCAACTCTGATTAATTTTTTTTTTCCCCGAGATAGGGTCTTGCTCTGTCGTCCAGACTGGAGTGCAGTGGCGCAATCTTGGCTCACTGCAACCTCCGCCTCCCAGGTTCAAGCGGTTCTGCTGCCTCAGCCTCCCGAGTAGCTGGGACTACAGACATGCGCCACCATACCTGGCTAATTTTTGTATTGTATTACTTAATTATTGTAATTTCGTATTTTTAGTAGAGACAGTAGTAGAGACCACCATGTTAGTCAGGCTGGTCTCGAATTCCTGATCTCATGATCCGCCCACCTTGGCCTCCCAAAGTGCTAGGATTACAGGCGTGAGCCACCACACTGGCCAACACTGGTTCATTTTTTTTTTTTTTTTTTT
>NW_012116599.1:10638771-10669777 GCF_000951035.1 Colobus angolensis palliatus
TAGCCAGGATGGTCTCGATCTCCTGACCTTGTGATCTGCCCGCCTTGGCCTCCCAAAGTGCTGGGATTACAGGCATGAGCCACTGTGCCCGGCCAGCTGTGTTTCAGTCTTATGGGACCACTCTCTTATTAAGGTTCGTAATTGACCAAAATGTCATTATGTTGCACGTGACTGTACTTACTGTTTTGGAATCTACTTTCTTCATCAATAACATACTATAACTGCCTTCCACAGCAATAATTATATGTCAATAACATATTTTCTTTTTGGAGGTAATTCTAGATTAACATGCAGTGGCAAGAAATCATACAGAAATCCCAGCACTTTGTGAGGCCGAGGCAGGAGGATAGCTTGAGCTCAGGAGTTTGAGACCAGCATGAGTGACACAGTGAGACCCCGTCTCAAAAAACAAAAAAGGAGATCACACAGAGAGATCCTGCGTACACTTTGCCCAGTTTCCCCCAATGGTAACATTTTGCAAAACTGTAGTGCAATAGAACAAACGGGATATTGACATTGGCAGAATCCACAGATCTTACTCGGATTTTCCCAATTTTACTTCTATTCAATGTGTGTGTGTATGTGTGTGCGTGTGTGTGTTTAGGTCTGTGGAATTTTATGTATTGTCTTTAATGCCTGAATCCCATTATATGAGTGAGCCATAGTTCCCTCAGCCAGTCCCATTGTTGGACATTGAATCAGGACACTTTCAACTGCAGGTAAAGATACCATGACTCACACTAGCACAAGCAGTAAGAGAAATCATTATCTCACCTAAAAGACAGTCCAGAGGTGGAGTCAGCTTCAGAGTTGGTTGATTCAGGGGGTCAGGGACCCCAGCAAAGACCCAGGCTTGCTCTTTCTCTCTGTTGGGCCATTTTCAGTGTCAGTTTCATCCTTAGGCCGGTAGCAAGATAGTTCCAGCAGTTCCACTAATTATTCCTAATTATTTTCTTAGGATAAAATCCTAGAAGTGAAATTTGTGGGTCAAAGGGTGTGTACATTGTTAAGGTTTTTGATATGTATTTTGTTTTGGTTTTTAAGTAGATATTTGCTGGGGCCAACTTTCTCCTTTTCCTTCCTAGATAACTTACTCATAACCTTTCTCTTCTGATTCAGTGATTTCTTCTCCTGTGTTCCAGAAGACTTCCAGGAACCTGAGGAGGAGCTGGCACTAACAGCCATATTTCCCAATGGAGACTGTGAGGACCTTGGAAGGGGGTCAAAAGCCTGTGATGGAGTCGTCCACACTCCTGCTGAGCCCACCGGAGACTCAAGATGAAGGCCAGACCCTTGCGCTGTCCCTGGCTCTAACCTACAGACTGGGGGCTGGCTCCCTCTCACTGGCCCCCAGGTCTCCATGGAGACTACAGAAAGCCCCGCCTGCTGGAGGCCTGCCACACTCACAGTTACCAGCTGGACGGTGGGGCTTACTAGGACAAGCAGGACCTAAAACAGTGTCTCCCCTGGGAACCTACTCCCCACCCAGCGTTTGCTGAGTCTGATCACAGGGAGGTTATTTTGTCTGTCTTGCTCGGTTTCTCTGAACCACTGAGACAGATGGCTCTCTGCTTTGAGGCTCTGTCGAGCTGTGGCATCCCCTGGTGTGTTTGCAGCGTTCTGGGCACATGCATGGGCACCAATCATTGAGAGTGCAGCTGGGAAGAACTCTGGGCCAGAAGTCATCAGAGCTGAGGTGTGGCCTTACACATGTCACTTAGTCTCTGGGGCTTCTGTTTCACAAATGCATGAGGGGGCCACCAGCCCAGTGACTTTAAACCAGGGGCAGCTTGTCCCTCTAGGCAGCACTGGAAATGTGTGTGTGTTGAGGGGGTCACAGTGACTGTGGGGGCACCCCTGGCATCTAGTGGGCATCCCACAATGTGCAGAACAGTCTCCGACAGCAAAGAATTGGTCCATTCAATGCCATTTGTAGTACCTTTGAGACATTCTGGCTGAGCCAATGCCTTCTCCCTGTCACAGTCCCCCAGAGCACAGAGGGTCAGGCTTCCCTGGACCTTGGCTCCCAGAGCAAGCCAAAATAAAGACCACACTGTTGCCTTGGGGGCTTGTCGGGCCAGGACCAAGAAGGTCTGTGTGCTGCAGGGCCAGGACAGAAATAGCCATGCATGCCTGTGAAAACAAAGAGCCTCTTTCTTTCTCATGTTGACATCGACTTTCTGTGCCAAGTCCTCTGGGTATAAGGATGCTAGGGAATTCCTATAGGCACCAAACGGAAGGAAAGCCAGGGGCTTGGACTACTGGGTATGGACTTGCTGTAGGTCTCAGGTCATTGCAAACACTAGCCTAAGCTCATTGCAAACACAGCCCCGCTGGGTTCTGTGTTTCTGTGGGGTTCTGGAATCCCTTCCTCTGTGTCCGTGAGTCTGACAGAATCGATGATGTTCCCTTAGAGCCAGGAAATCCATGTGTTTACTCGCAGAGGGAACTCACCATTACCTCCCTTGTCTTCTTTGCCTGCCTTGGAGAAATCCAGAGTCTTCGGAATGGCAAAGGCAGCTCCTGGATTTCCCTGGAGGGGAGGCACTAGCTGAGGGAAGTAGCTCCCTTCATTCATGATGCACAGTTTACTCAGCAGACACACAACTGTGCCTACTATTTGCTCAGTGCCCTGCAAGGTGCTGCCTAACATTGATTCGTTATTTCAGCTGTCTCCAAGATGGTGCCAAATGGTGCAATGGGAAACCTGTTTTGGTTGGGGGGCTCTATATTACCGGCTCCAGAACTCCCGGCTGCCAGGGTAGCCCCTACCCCCAGCCCCTTGCCCCTGGACAGCAATGGGTCTCACCTTTAGCCTCTGCCCCCAGTTCTGGTCTGACCCAACAGAGGGGCTTTATGATATTGAGGAGGGGCCCTTCCTGCTCTGTGCCTCAACCTATTCTCCCTAATAGGGAGTCTAATCCTATTCCTTCCCTGCCTGATGAGGATGGTATGAGGACGAACAGGACGGCATCTTATTTGGGGGTTTTTTTGGCAGTGGGGCTCATTTTAATCCTGCAGGACTACTTGCCAGTAGATCCATCCAGCTGCTTCCTTGTAGCCAAGAATGAGCTCAATGAATTGTGATTCACTGATTTTATTGATTTTGTTTTAAAACAGGGAGACTGGCATGTTTGAAGCTGCTATCATTTTCTATTTCTTATTTTCTTTGTAATCACCTTGTCAAAGTTTTCTTATTTGGTGGGAGAGGGAGCTTTGTGGAAGTTTGGAATTTGCCTAGGGCAGAAGTTATAAGGCTTCATAACCTTTTGTATGTATTGACAATATTTGAAACTTGGGAGATTACATATAAAAAATACCTAGTTTTCTGGGTGGAGGATGGGGCATGCTGTCATCTCAAGTCTGCTGCGGCTCACCCCCACCACCTTTACCCCCGCCCCCACCCTCCCCATCCCCCACTGCACTTCACTCATGGAAGACGTCTGCCTGGTGCTGGTCCAGGCGGGCATGTGAGTTTGTAGCCTCTGCTCCAAAGGATGGTTTACACATTTTTATTTTCATGACCTTCAGTATTCCTGTGAATGGTTCAAGAGAGAAAGTCTTCGTTTACTAAGATTTCGGTTCTGCCTCCCAAGTGACAATAAAGGGCTGAGATCCATCTCAGCTTCTTCGAGATGTGGTCACCGTAAGCATCATCATTGTAGGGACAGTCTCATTGCTGTCTTCTAGCAGACAGAAGAGTTAGGTGCCAGAAGGGACAATCTTGACGGTGGGTCACTTTCCTGAAGGACTTTAAGAAGGCATAAAGGTTGGGGTGGAGGGTGGTGTGTGAAGGAGGAGGCCCTTGATTAGGTCAGTGGTCCCTGGGAGCCCTCCTCGAGAGGCTTCCAGCCAGGTGACAGTCTGGGCTCTCGGGTACTAATCTTTCTAATATGGCGGGGGTTGTGGCGTTTCTGACCTAAATTGATGATTCCCATATCTAATAAAACCAAGAAGTACCTCGTTGATATCTTACTGAAAGCAAAATGGATCTTCTTCATTCTCATAAGGGAGGGGGTCCTAACCGGGACCCTGGAGAGCAGGGAAGCTTGGCAAATGGTGGAAATCTGTGGCCTGAAAGCCTCCCAGCCTCTGCCCTGGATGACATCTCCCCTGCCCTACCAGCTGGGATTAAAAAACCTGTAGCCAGAAAGCCTAAGTACCTATTTAGAAAGTGATTTTTACATTTTTATAGAGACAGGGTCTCACTACGTTGCTCAGGCTGGTTTCAAACTCCTGGGCTCAAGTGATCCTCCCACCTCGGCATCCCAAAGTGCTGAGATGAAAGGCATGAGCTACTGGCCAGATTTTTGAAAAGATAGCATTCAGCTTAGGATACAATGGTGTGTGTGTGAGCGTGTGAGCACACATAGCATGTTTAACCAGAGCTTAAACAACCTTAACTGAGTCTCAGAGAATGCTTTCTACTATTTGGGTCACACTTTTTCTCCTCTCAAAGTGTTTGTCTCCAAACTTTAGTGCACAAGAGTCCCTTGGTTGTCAAACCCGAAACTTAAGGCAAGCCTGCAGAGGGGCAGGAGCTGAGCCCACCTACCCTAGCAGAGAACCATGGAGTCAGCCTTGCTGGAGAAGGCGAAGGAGTGCCTAGTTAACTCGAAAGCAACCTGTGCTTTAAAGTGTAGCAAAGCAAAGCTGCAGGCTTTATTCCCTGGGGTCAGGAGGCCTGGACTTTGTCCTGTTTGTATGGCAAACACAGCCAGCCCAGTGAGTGAGTGCGTGCAGGAAGCTGGCTATTTGTATCCAGGGGCTGCATAACCGCTTTTGACCTGGTTTTGTGTGTTAGTGGATCAAGGATTGGGACAGAGGCGGAATTTGGCCTGAGCAGCCTGCCACTTGTGTAACCTTGGAGCTCAGGAAGAAATGAGGTGCAAGGCAGGGTGGATAGCCAGGATCCCACATGGACCCTTCAGATGCTTTTGGTCTGAGCCAGAGCCCTCTGGGTCCCTTATATTTGGGGCTGCCTCACTGGGACTGGAGGCAGAGATGGCCATACTGGGACATATCATGGTTCACACTGCAGTGGGGACCAGGATGTGGGGGAGCTCAGGTCCAAACCAGGGCTGGGTGCTGAGGCCACTGTGGGGCTGTGGTTTTGGCAAGGGTGAGAACCCTCTCTGGTGTCCTCCCTGGGCTCCCCAGCCCCAGCTGGGACTCCTGCCACAATGCAGACCACAGACTGCCTGTTCTTTGACCAGTGAAATTCAGAGACCCTCAAGGAAGGCTTGTTGTTGTCCTTGTCTGCACTCGCTTAGTAATTAGGTGCCTCGCTTAGTCCTGTGACCAAGCCTGATTTTGAGTCGTGGTTACAGAAACTTAGTTTGTGTCTTGTAGCCCTGAGTTCCTCCTCTTCCTCACCAGTTAACAATATCTCAGAGCAGGGTGTTGTCCTGAATCATTACCCCAACCCCAGCCTAAGCTCACCCTGACCACCACTGTCCCAGGTATATCACTGGCTCCAGAATTCCTGGCTGCCAGGGTAGCCCCCACCCCCAGCCCCTTGCTCCTGGACAGGAGGGAGTGGGTCTCACCTTTAGCCTCTGCCCCCGGTTCTGGTCTGACCCAGCATATGGCAGCTCCAAAGAGCAGACAAAACCTTGAAGGAAGGCCAAAGGGCCAGGCCTGAATGGGAGGTCAGAGGGAAGAAGGCCCAGGAGAAGGTCTAAGCCAACCTTGTCTAAAAGGAATCTAGCGCAGGCACGTAGGTAGCTGTCTATGGTGGCCACATTAGAAAAAAGTAAAAAGAAACAGATAAAATTAATTTTAATCATACATTTCATTTAGCCCAATATATCTAAAATATCATTTCAACTGTAAATTATCAAGACATTCTGCCCTCTGTTTTGCATATTGTCTTGGAATCCCGTGAGAAGTTTACACTTAGAGCCCAATTCAGATATTACATTTTCATCAGAAAAACTTTATCTGTATTTAGATTTCATTAAATGTACACATCCTCAAATTGTTTCAAATATACTCAAAGGTTTTGCAGTTATGGAATTAGTATCTATTTTTAAATTTCAATTAATTAAAGTTTAGAATGCATTTCCTCAGATGCACTAGCCACATTGCAGCTGCTCTATAGCACTTATGGCTGGTGGCTACTGTATTGGACAGCACTCCTTGAGAACAGGAGAGGCCTGGCGCGGTGGCTCATGCCTATAATCACAGCACTTTGGGAGGCCGAGGCGAGTGGATCACCTGAGGCCAGGAGTTCAACACCAGCTTGGCCAAGATAGTGAAACCCCATCTCTACTAAAAATACAAAAATTTGCCGGACATGATAGCGGGCACCTGTAATCCCAGCTACTAGAGGCTGAGGCAGAGAATAGCTTGAACCCGGGAGGCAGAGGTTGCAGCGAGCCGAGATTGCGCCACTGCACTCCAGCCTGGGTGACAGAGCGAGACTCCGTATCAAAAAAAAAAAAAAACAACAGCAACAAAAAACAGGGGAAACAGGTGAGAGGCCTGTCTGGGGTTTATTGTGATTCCTGTGGCATTTGCCTCCACAGTCACCCAGAGCTTGCTGGTCACCCCAGACCCTTGGGCAAGGGCAGGACAGCGGCGTCCAGGAGTCGGCTTGTTCAGGGCAGCCTTCCAATTGCCCAAAATATGCGCCCTCCTGGACACCATCCTTGGAAGAGAACCTAGTTCCTTACCCATCCTTTCGTACCTCAGTCCACCCAGACCAATTCCAGCCTTGATGAGGCGTTTCCCTCTGACCCAGCACCCACCCATGAGAGGCCCGTGTCACCCGGCTGCGTTTCGCATCTCTGCTCCCATGAATAAATGCTTTTACTCTAAAAACATGGCACGCGTGTTGTACGTGAAACAGCCACCAGCCTCGTGCTGAGGAGCCATAAAATCCGTGGTGTATTGAGCGCTGCGCTGCGCGTCCCGGCGGCCCTGCCAGGTAGGTGGATCCAGCCATCCGTTTTCCTTTTGCGGGAGAGGCTGGGCTCGGGGGACGCCCGCGGCCACAGCGCTGCGCTGCGAAGTGGCAGAGCAGGGATTTGATTCCCGGGCTCCCGGGCTCCACGGGCCTCCCCTTTCCACCTTATCTCCGTGCAGCTCAAGAGGCAGTCGAGCTCGATTCTTGACCGGAGAACGGAGCCCTTCTAAAACCCGGGGACTTGAATGCCTGCAGGCTGCGCGGTGCGGTAGGGGCTGTCACAGCTCCCTCCCCAGCGCCCACCTCCTAGGAGGCATTGCGCCCACTAGCGGGCGCCGCGGGGAGATGCTCTGGGCAGCTTGGAAACCACGGTGGCCTCGCCAGGAAAGAGAGCGCATAATCCAGGGTCAGGCACCGCCGCGATTTTCTCCCCGCACCCTGACAAGGCTCCCAGCCCAGCCGATACCTGTGTGAGGCCACAGCTGACCTTGATTGGGCTTTAAGAAGTTTTGTGTCACTCAACTTTGGAGGGAGGTTGTTTCTAAACCGAGCACATCCTAAGAATTCTTTCCGTGATTTCACTATGTTCTAAAAAATAGAGCTCATTTTAGAGTCTTGGACAGGGCAGGGGTTTCAGAACCGTAGGTCTGAGTTCCAGCCCTGTGCCAATAACTAAATGACCAGGTATTCATCCAATCATCTGAGAAACATTTATTGAGCACCTATTATGTGCCCAATAACTGCTAGTTACTCTAGTGGGCAGTGAGATGAATTACCCAAGATGTGGCAATGCCCTTGAGTAGTTCCTTGTCTAGTTGGGACCGGGGCAAGGAGATGTGATACCAGCTGTGTGGAGTAAAGGCTTTAAGGGAGCCCATGGTGGGCTGGGCCAAGAAAGGCTTCCTGGAGGAGGTGCTGCCTAACTGAGACTCAAAGTAAGTGGTGTTAACCTGGAGTGTGGGGGAGAGAGCCTTGACGACAGAGACACTAGCAGGTACAAAGGTCAGCGACAAGGTACATGGCCATGTGGCCACTCTGGGAGCTTCAGGGGTTCAGGATGGCTGGAGTGTGGCACGCCAGAGCCACACTGCAGGCACATGAAGACAGTCCCACCATCCTGGAGGAGAAAGTCGTGCTCCTGTTGGTTCTGATCATGCTCCTGACTGGCTGTGAAGAGTGGACCGAAGGCTTCTGGGACTGTAAGCAGGAAGTCAAGGCTGTAAGAGGCAGTCGTGGTCTGGAAAGAAGAGGGGGAGGCAACGATTGGGTAAAGGAGTGAGGATGGGAGAGACTGGTGTGAGAGATTAAAGAGGAGATCTGGTGCTGACTGTTGTGGGAGAAAAGAAGAGTCAGATTTCCGTTGCAGTGGCTGATGGATGTCCTTCACCCACACTGAGGTCAAGGAAGGAGACACACAACTCCGGGGCCACAATAGCGTGCACAACTTTGAGGTCACTGAGTTGAAGGAGCCTGTGAGTCCACCAAGCAGAGATGCCCGGGAGGTGTGTGAGTCTGTTCTCAGGAGAGAGGGCAGGGCAGTAGAGACACGTTTTATGAGCCACCACCTTGTGCACAGCAGCCAATGGCATTTCACTCTTACAGGGGACGCAGGGAGTGAGAAGAAGGCTATGGACAGAAACACAGAAGAAAGATGCAAAAAAAATAGAGTCCAAGATGGGGACTGAAGGTTTGAAGGAGCAGAATTAATCAGAGTTCAGTTTCAGAAAGATTGCTCCGGCTAAAGAATGCAGAATGGACTGGAGAGGAAGAAGCCACAGGCATGGGCCAGTCACCCAGGAGGGAGAACAGAATCCCCCCGGAGGGGGAAGGAGCCTGATGTCTGTGTCCAAGCTTCTTACCTTTTGACCATCTCAGGTTCACGTGAGGCTCACATGGGTTTGTGGCAATGACACACACAACATCCAAGTGGAAGACAGGATTGTCCTCTCATACAGAATGCCTTCTCCTTGAAGAGCAGAGGTGGCACATTGACCACCTCTCTGTTTTAAAACATGTTGAATTAGTAGCCAACATTTAAAATTCTGGAGATACTGCATGAAATTCTGATTTCTGGCTTCTCTTAGAAAAAAAACATAGGTCTTCCAACAGTCACCCTGCATTCTTGGCAGGAACTGAGTAGCAGTTGCTCTCTTTAGATGGGACACTCACTTTTTTTTTTTTTTTTTGACGGAGTCTCACTCTATCGCCAGGCTGGAGTGCAATGGTGCGATCTCGGCTCACTGCAATCTCCGCCTCCCAGGTTCAAGCGATTCTCCTGCCTCAGCCTTCCAAGTAGCTGGGAATACAGGCAGCCGCCATCACACCTGGCTAATTTTTGTTTTTAGTAGAGATGGGGTTTCATTATGTTGGCCAGGCTGGTCTCGAACTCCTGACCTCAGGTGATCCACCCACCTCGGCCTCCCAAAGTGCTGGGATTACAGTTGTCAGCCACTGTGCCCTGCCAGGCACTCACTCTTTATCACAGTCCCCACTACCCCCTAGTGCCTCCTTGACACTGTTAGTTGCCATTCACCATCCTGTGGAGCTTGTATTTTCTTTTGCTGGGCCTGCTTTACTCATTTTCATTACCTGTTGGCATTTGTTTGTGAATTCTCTAGGGGTTTGGGGCACACAGGTGTCTTCATGTGAGGGCTTGGTAGAAGTGCCTCTGTAGAGCCGGGTGCAGTGACTCACGCCTGTAATCCGAGCACTTAGGGAGGCCAGAGTGGGCAGATCACGAGGTCAGTAGATCGAGACCATCCTGGATAACACGGTGAAACACTGTCTCTACTAAAAATACAAAAATTAGCCAGGTGTGATGGCACATGCCTGTAGTCCCAGCTACTCGGGAGAGTGAGGCAGGAGAATCGTTTGAACCCAGGAGGTGGAGGTTGCAGTGAACCAAGATCGCACCATTGCACTCCAGCCTGGGTAGCAGAGGGAGACTCTGTCTCAAAAAAAAAGAAGTGCCTCTGTAGAATGACACCCCAAGTAATCTGTTTCCTTTGCATGCACATCTTCTCGAGCCCTGCCTTTCCATCTGAGCCACAGGCTCTTCAAAAGTGTTCAATAATTATATTTAATATATTTTAAACAACCACAGTTTAAGAATTCTAATTTTTTTTTTAAACTCACACATAGAACAAAATGTGTTATCAAGCACATTTAATTCGCTGGCAGCCACAAGACATTGATTGTGCCCCCAGGTTAGGTAGAAGGCCGTAGAAATGAACTTGCCATTGCTGTCCGATTGAAGAGTTTAACTTGATAGTGCATGGCCAGTGGCTGAAAAAATGCTACCGTTTGCCACTATTCTTTGTCAAGACTTTCTCAGTACTGACTCTTGAAATAAATTGGCTTATTGAAGCTAGTATAAGACTGCAAATGGCCATTGCAACTGCCATTTCAAATTTCTGAAGATGTATTAAAGCGAAGAACCCACTGCCATCAGGGTAAAAGAGGACCTAGGCAGATAGAAGGAAAGAATGGAAGACATTTTTTCTCCCTTGGAAAGGCTTTCACCATATAACTACTGCACATTTTAATACACTGACAACACTGGACATTATTCCAAAAGTAAGTAAAAACCTTCATTGTTTAACTTTATAATAAGCCAATGATTACTTGTGGATTCGTTATGATAATAAAGCACTTCTGTGGGGATTTTCTTTTTTTTTTTTAATGATAGGTTTTGCTTTAGAAGACAATTGAAAGCCACTTTTCTAAAAAAAAACGCTGTCTGCCGCTGCCCCAATTCCCCAAGTATTGGCTGGTGGGAGATGTGCTGCAGCGAGACCTCCCACCAGCAGGTGGCACTGCGCGCAATGCTCGCACCTCCCCTCAACACCCTTTCTCTCAGCAATGGCGGGTGATGATGGGGTCCTCTCTTTGTAGGGGTGGCCATTCTAATGCCTGACCTCAGGTGCAGACCAGTGTTCCCACCGCGCGGTACTCCTGACCTCGAGGAGGTTTACAGAAAACAATGGTGTTCTCCGTTTACCCTTCCGCGAGAACTGGGGAGTAGACCGCGGGGCAGAAGACGCAGTCCAGGGGAGATTCGCGCCGTGCGGCAGGCGGGGCGGCGGGCAGCCCCGGGGCGGGAGGGGTCCTGGCGAGAAGCGAGCCGGCGGCCTGAGGAGGCGACTGACTGAGCAGCGCACCCGGGGAGCGAGGAGGCTCAGTGAACTGAGCGGGTCCTGAGCTGACAGATACACTGCGCAGCTGAAACGGCTAGGGAGCCGACGGGCGAGTGAGGAGCGCAGCCATGATCACCTCGGCCGGTGAGTGCGGCCCGGAGCCAGCGCCTGGAGGGAGGAGCCGCCGTCGCGCCGGCTTTTAGCTGAGTCAGGGCCGGTGACTGGGCACCTCCCGACGGAGCGCCGGCCTGGGCAGCTTCTCGCTGCCCAAGGCCCACCTCCGGGCCGGGGGCTGGGAGTCTGATCAGGCCACTGCTTGCTTCTCTGGCTTGAGGGAATCGAGCCGGGTCGACCGCCTTGGCATCCTTCCCCAACAACACCCCAGCGCCAGGACCCGAGGGGCTTTCTGGGCCTTCCCCCTACCGCAAAAGGGTTTCTCTTTTTTCTCTGCCTCCCATTCTTGGCCGCGTGAGGTCGTCCAGCCCCAGTCCTTCCCCGCAGGGGGTCGGGGTGGGATGTGCTGCTGTGCTATTGAATAGTAAGGCAACCCGCTGGCCAGGCAGCCTGACAGCTACGGAAGTGTTTCTGGATACAGCCGAGCTCCCTTCTCCTTAGAATGAAACCCGGAATTAGGTTTGAGATGGGTTATTTCTGGGTCCGACCCAAGAGTGTTCAGTCAAAACAGATAGATAACTTTTGGGTTCGGTGAAGACCCTGAAGACGCCTTGGAGATACCTTTGTACTGAGAGCCTACTTACCCTTTCGAGGTTATGTGCTCAGTCTGTTGATTGTACATTCAAGAAAGGTGGATGGATCTGCGGAGCAGGTTTCATACGCGCAAACCATGGCATAGGTAGATTCACGTAGTGACTTTTGCAATGGAGTAAGTTACAGAGATCAAGTTTCAATGGAGACTTCAGTTCCCCCTTACAGGTTGACTTGCTTGTAGCTGTCCAGAGCCTTGCTTTTTTCCCTTGCCTGCCTACATACCCTTTTCTCATTTTCCTACTCTGTGCTTGACCTACAAAAAAAGGATTTTATTGTAAACTGCTGAGCAGAAGACAGTAATCTGAATGGTAAGGCGATCGAAAGTTTATTTTTATGAGGATTGGTTAAGGAGATCGTTGGAGATACTGGGAGACATAGTTACTTTCAAACATTTGAAGAGCTGTCACTTGTACCTGGAATAAGACTTTTTGTCCCCAAGGAATACAGTGATCGCGAGATGAATTTTAGTTTGGTATCAGGAAGTTTTTCCAGTCAGAGCTTTGTACAGATCAAATAAACACTCAGTTTCTAGCCACTTTTAGGCCTCATTCTATTTCAAATCCATCCATTACCATTGTTTCTTCTAACTTGGCCCAAACCACCTTCATCTCTTGTCTGGGTTACTATATCAGCCTTAGGCTTTGTTTTCGACCATTACCTCCATACAGTCCGTGTTTCTTGTGAGTATGCTTTTTAAAGCTTTAATCACGTAATACTTCTTTGCTTACAGTCCACCAGTGCTTCCACTGTGTTTAGAGCAGCCGTGTCCAACCCTTTGTCAAGGACTTTTTTTCTTATCTGTGGTGGCGGATATCGTGAAAATTATACACAAAGGTTTTTTTTGTTTTTTTTGTTTGTTTTTTTTTTTAGCTCATTAGCTATCATTAGTGTTAGTGTATTTTATGTATGCCCCAAGACAGTTCTTCCACTGGGGCCCAAGGAAGCCAAAAGGTTGGACACCCCTGGCATACAGTAAAATCCAGACTCTTAACCAAGGACCCGCATGATCTGATTCCCACCTTGTCTTGTAGTACTGTCTTCTTCACTCAATACACCCTAATCACACTGGCCTTTTTGTTCCTTGAATATGTCAGTTTCTTTCCTGTCTCGGGGCCCTGGCACATTCTGTTCCTTTCTAGTCTTCTCTTCCTCAGATTTTCCTTTAGCTTCTCAGTCTTTCATCTCACTCAAATGTTATCCTTCCCTGATCATTCTATTGAAACAGGCTTACTCTCTCTCCACCACAACTCTGTAGTTGCCTTGTTTGTTTACTTGCCTGATTACTGTCTTTCTCTCCCTGGTAGAATTTTGAGCAGGAAGCTTGTTTTCACAATTCTTAGAACACTGCCGAGAGCATGGCAGAAATTCAAAAGTATGTCTTGACTGAAGAGCTCAGTCAGCTCGTCAAAGCAATTCATCAATCCCTTGAGTTTTTAAAGTAGAGGCTGGCAAAGCACTTGATGACAATATAATAGACTTTAAGCCTCTTTAAGGTGGCAAAACTAATAATTTTTGAGGTCCTCTCCTGAGATTCTGTGGTGATCATATGGTACGTGTTTATTAATGCCATTGAAGTTTATTGGGTTACTTGTCAACTGTCTTCCAAATATTTTGTCACTTTGTTTTCTGTCCTATGGCTCATGTTGGCTTAGAATTTGTCCCAAGTGCTAAACAGGCTAGTGTCATGGTTCTGGTGTGGATTAGTCAGTTTGTTCATTCATTTATTGACCAGGCAGTTGCTAGGCACTAGCATACAGCGGTGAATAAGAGCTCAACATGTTCTATTAGTTTTTTTCAAGAGGTTTGACTATGCAGGGGAGTGGAGAGAGAGAGAGAGAGGTGCTTACAGGCAGGAGATGTGAAATTGAGTGGGTTTGTGTTTTTTTTTTTAAACATCATACAGACACATAAAGGCAAGTTGTGCTAAAAAGCTTTAAAACAATAGTTCCCCACCTCACTTTCCCTCTCCTAATCCCTAGAGGCAACTATTCCCAATTTTTAAGCTGTGTCTTCTGGAACATATCTGCATATTTGTAAATAATATCCAAATATTTCTGTCAATTGATTCAACAAGTTTAGACCAATATCTGCTCAGTTCCTATAATGGCATAAGAGGTTTTTAGCATCCTTAGGGCTTTCCCATTCTCTCCCCTCTCCAGAAGAGAGTTCTGTTTTGTTTTTAAGATGGGAAGTACTAATGTATGGAGTGTGTTTTATTTAGTTCTGGTCCATGGCCAGAGGCTGAGTTTCCAAGCCAGGACAATCATGTAACCGGTTAGTAATAAGTGAAACCAAACCAAAGAATGTAAAAATCCATCTCCCTTTTTGGTAAAAGCCGTTCAAATACCTTGATTGAGGATAGGTAGCGGTTTTAGTATTAGGTGTTCTGTTATTTAAGATCTGTTCTACATTTAAAGCATTCTGGCCTGTCCTCTTACTCCTTATCACTAGTTTGCAATTTTTTCTTTTTCACTGATTGAATTTTGAAATTTATCTGTTCCCTATGCTGTCTATTCAGAATCCCTGTTCTGGACTTGTCATACCAACCTGGAGTACCAAGAGGTTCTTCATATCTGCTTTTATGCTACTTTAGTTTTGCTTGGTAGATTTTGTGTCTTTTCCTGGATGGCTCTCTAAAGACTGCTTAAGCTATTTGGCAAACCTATACTTGTCCATTAGAAATGGCTACATCTAACTAAGTTGCCTTGACTCTTTTTAATCAAATCACAGTTTCAACTCAGTGTTCTGGAATGATTTTAAAACCCACATGGAAAACATTTGAGAGTGGTTTCCTTTGTGGTCTAAGTACAATAATTTCCCATATCATTTTTCCAATAATCCCTTTGACTTTTGACTGTATTTCAAGCTGTGTTCTTTTGGAGAGGACAATTATTCCTTTTACTCTCCTATGTTAGTGGTAATACCTTGAGACTAAGAGAAGCCATATGGAGAAAACTGTGCTTGGGTAATTGAATTCAGAATGAGTATGATTGTTCATCATTTAGTAAAACCCAGGTTACTTGTGATAGGAAAGAGGTGCCATAATATACACACCTTGAAATAATTGAAGTATTTTACCTTGTTGAGTCGATGACCAAATGCTCCCATTTTTGTAAGTAATCTTATAACTGTTGATTTATTTTGTATGAATAATTTTATTCTAAAATTGTACAGGAAAGTTTCCCATTTTAATCAGTAAATTAGGCCAATTGTTCTCAAAATATAGGAAGCAAAAGAATCACAGTACTGGGCCCCATCCCCATAATTTTTGATTCAGTAGATCTGGAGTGGGGCCAAGAATTTGTATTTCTAACAAGTTCCCAAGCAATGCTAATGCTGTTATTCCAGGGACTACACTTTGAAAACCATTGAATTAGGCAAGTGATGTGATATATGTTGTGCCATAAGGGTTTGGTAATATAGTTAAGTCTTAAACTTGAGATATAAACCTTTACACTTTCAAAGAAAAATAATCATTCCCCTAGAGAAGTTACCCCTCAAAAAAATTGTTTTTCAGCCATCATATATTTTTGACCAGGTGTTAATTTCCACTTTCGTGAGAATGTGTTTCATAATCATGTTACATCTTTTCTCTCATAGCTGGAATTATTTCTCTTCTGGATGAAGATGAACCACAGCTTAAGGTATGAATTAAAGAAAAAGTAACTAGGCTTAGTGTGAATACTGTGAAGCCTTTTGAATTTAGTGATGTCTGTAATCTTCCATCATTTAAAGTTGCTATCCTAGCTGACTTGTACCCGATTATTGTAACCTAGCCAGAGAGGATAGTATTTTGGCCACAGCAGTTGGTTTCCCTTGAGTTTAACAAAGCTAAGACAAATAAACCTCATTACAGCACTTGAGTAGCCCCCTAATTTCCTTTTTTTTTTTTTTTTAATCTTTCTCCTTTTTTGAGACAGAGTCTCACTTTGTCACCCAGGCTAGAGTACAGTGTGTGGTCATGGTTCACTGCAGCCTTGAC
Source organism: Colobus angolensis palliatus (assembly GCF_000951035.1). NCBI lineage: Eukaryota > Metazoa > Chordata > Mammalia > Primates > Cercopithecidae > Colobus > Colobus angolensis. Next base: position 10,654,568 of record NW_012116599.1, read on the forward strand.
CTCCTGGACTCAAATGATCCTCCCACCTCAGCCTCCCAAGTAGCTAGGACTATAGGCGTGCACCACCACACTCAGCTAAGCTATTTTTAAATTTTTTTGTTGTGATGGGGTCTCACTATGTTGCCCAGGTTGATCTCAAACTCCTGCTTCTGGGCTCAAGTGATCCCCCTGCCTTGACCTCCCAAAGTACTGGGATTACGAGTTTGAGCCACCACACCTTCCCCTCCCCTGACCCCAGTTTCGTTATCAACAGAAAACACAAAAAGGTGTTGCTTCTGTTTCACATATTTAAAGTTTTTTATTTGATGGAAATTTGGGATGTACTTCTAGTGGCTCTAGATACTTGATTCCTTTACATCTAAACCAGCAACCTGGAGTTAATTGTTTATATTCAAAGAAGAAAAATGTTGATGATTGAAGAAAGAAAAGAAATGTGTAAACTCAAGAAAAAGTATAAGTTGGTAAATTTTTATATTTGTCATAGAGTAAACGTTTGAGTAAATATTACTGAGGATTTGATCATTGATTTGCTGAAAAGAATTTTTTAAGGAAGTGTAATGATAAGTCTATCTCAAAATAGGATTTTGGTTGTCTTTTACAGGAATTTGCACTACACAAATTGAATGCAGTTGTTAATGACTTCTGGGCAGAAATTTCCGAGTCTGTAGACAAAATGTAAGAAGTTATTTTTGTAAATCAGAATAAGGTAGATCAAATTTAATTGTCAATGTGGGTCTTGTGGCTTATTGATTCATTTAGAAATTTGCTGTTAACTGAATTGTAGCTTGAATATTTAGATTTGAGATTTTTAGGGAAAACCACAATTTGAACTAGACCTGTACTTCTAATTTCTTTCAGAGAGGTTTTATACGAAGATGAAGGTTTCCGGAGTCGACAGTTTGCAGCCTTGGTGGCATCTAAAGTATTTTATCACCTGGGGGCTTTTGAAGAGTCTCTGAATTATGCTCTTGGAGCGGGGGACCTCTTCAATGTCAATGATAACTCTGAATATGTGGAGACTATTATAGGTAATTATCATTTATCTGGTAAGGCTTTATCTTGTCGGCTTCTTTCTTGCTATAGCGCACATAGAAGCTTTTTTCCTGAATTTGATGTTGCCAAATTTCATTTTAATTGGAAGTTCATAATCTTTGTGTAATAATTTTATGCAGGCTGAGTTTTTAGATCTGCCCTTCAACTGAGTGCTGGTTCTCAGCGGTTGTGATGATCACCAATCCAATAAGCATACTGTTAGAGGAAAAGATTAAATCAGATTACTATGAGTAACAAGTGGTACCAGTTTATGTAGTTTTTTTTTCAAATACAAGAAACCATTATTGAGTGTCTGCATTGTGCTAGGCACCATGCTAGTCACTCTGCATACCATGGTTTATTCCACAACTACCCCGTGAGGAAGGAGCTAGCCGTTTTACAAATGAGACAACTTGGGTTTTGAGATGATAAAGACATGGTTATTAATAGGAGGATAAAATGTAAAACCTGGTTTTACTCACTCCAAAACCCATACTGTTTATACATGTAACCATTGTTTTTTTACTTGTTTCCTTATTTTTGAAGGAAGGGGTAACACACAGGCAAGGCCTTGAATTCTCTGACACATATTTCAACCAGAGTTGTAAATTCAACCAGTTGTGTAAGATTTTATACAAAGATTTTATAGCGTAAAAAAATGCTTGAAAACTCTTGATGTAGTAAATGAAAGAAGGGACTGCATACCCTTCAGACATGTCTTTATCAAACTTTGGATTCATAGTACAGAGAGCTCAAGGGCATGTTCTGTCAGGAGTGTACAGTGTAGTAGATATTTCACGTTGCTGATTAATAGAAGATCTGTATTATTCACTTGAACACATACAAGGAGGAAGTTGGTATTCTCTTTCAGAAATTGGGAAATGCTGCACAAGGGGGTTGATGGAGGTATCTTCATCTGCCCTGGGATTCTGTGTTCATGTTTTTAAAGTTTTTGCTATGATGATAAGAAAATTTTGCAAGTTACTTTATTGCTGTGGGAGGCTCATTGAATTGGGCTGTCATCTGTGAATCCAGTGGGAAGAACTAATGGCTTAAAAGGATGGACCATATTATTTGAAACTAGAGTACTTTCTTCACTTTAAGCTAGAAGCAGGGAGTGAAATACCTTACTTACCTCTTCTATTTGATGGATTTTTGTTTTTTAAATAGGGGCAGGATCTCACTGTGTTGACCAGGGTGGTCTGAAACTCCTGGCCTCAAGCAGTTCTCCTGCCTTGGCCTCCCAGAGTGTTGGAATTAACCGACGTAACCCACCACAGCCAACCTTTTTTTTTTTTTTTTTTTAATGAAAGTGTATGGTTTTTTTACAACAGTGATCTACAAATGCTTACAATGCCACTATTGTACAAATTGTGCTTTTAAACTGGACTGTTGGTATGAAGTGCTATGGCATGGTAGATGCTTTCTCTGTCTCTAAACACTGTATCATTTTACCTTTGGAAGGTGAGTTTTGATCAATAGACCAGTTCTGTTTGCATTTATTTATTTAAAAGAGGGGTTCACCCTTGCTCTAGTTTTGTAGGGCACATTTTTTAAGATGTCAGTGAGATTCGTGAGGGGATATGCAAGATAGGATTTGGAAAAGGCTTTCTAACGTCTTAGTGAATATCGTAAATAGTACCTCCAGAAAATCCAGAATTCGTAAATCTCCAAGTTATGACAAGGCTTTAGCAGGAAATGAGGCTGAGTTTTAGTTATAAACCTAGGATATATTTATGACATATATGTAAACCTGGTGAGTGAAAACATGAATCTCATTTGAAATCTGGGACCTACATTTTTCCCCCTCAGTTATATAATCTAAGGAAAATTCCCCAAATGTTCTAATTTTGAGGTTCCTCTCTGATGGGGTAGGAGTAATGTTTCCTCACTTAACTACAGTTGGTTCAAAAAGCTCACATTAGGGCCTGGTGGACATTTTCTACAACTGGAATTCTTCAAGGTCTGTTTTGTATTATAACATGCACTGTGTGTGTTTGTTTGTTGGCAGAGTTTTTCTCTGTTGCCCAGGCTGGAGTGCAGTGGCACGGTCTTGGCTCGCTGCAACCTCCACCTCCCTGGTTCAAGTGATTCTTGTGCCTCAGCCTCCCAAGTAGGTGGAATGACAGGTGCACAGTACCACATCTGGCTCATTTTTGTATTTTTTGTAGAGGTGGGGTTTTGCCGTGTTGGCCAGGCTGGTCTTAAACTCCTGGCCTCAAGTGATCCACTTGCCTCGGCTTCCCAGGATTTTTGAATTATAGATGTGAGCCACTGACCCAGCCCACTGTGTTCTTATTAACTATACCTGAACCTTCATGGTTCTACCTGAATCTTGAATGTAGTATATTCCAATTTATAAAAGTCCTCTGCTTCCTTCAAAATATAGACCCATTTAACTCGGGTCATCTGTTAGGCCAACAATCATTTCTGCTAGTTCAAATTATTTTTATTTCTTGGGGCTATGGTTTGTAAGTAATAAATCTTGCCCTCATCTCCTTACTTCTCTTTGAAAGGGAAAGAGACAAGCCAATGAATTATGGAGAGGATAATTAATGTATATGTCATTCCTCTTGGGTTACTGTTTTATCTTCCTCATGAAGATGGAATGCTTAGGGAAATGTCCTTCTTTTGGTTGTACTTAGAAAGTTTAAGGTGTGATTGCAAAGAAATATAGCTAAATTGCAAACAAATGTTTCTTATCAGGTGTGCTATTGATATCCTTCAGTATGTCACACCCTCCCCTCCATGCACCCAAATCATTGTGAAATAGGAAGCTAAATTGGGCGCAAACACTTATGCATGAATGTTCAGACAGCTTCTTGGGAGAAATAGGTTCCACTTCCCTCACACTGAGACAATAAATAGAGTCAGGAACCACATGATGACAGACTACGTAGACAACAGATGTCCCATAAGAGTACGATACCGTATTTTTACTGTGCCTTTTCTGTGTTTAGACACAAATAGTATTGCCTATAGTATGCAGGACAGTAATATGCTATACAGATTTGCAGCCTAGAAGCACCAGGCCATACCATATAGCCTAGCTATGTAGTAGGTTATATACCATTTAGGTTTGTGTAAGTTCAGTCCATGATGTTTGCACAATGATGAAATCACCTAAAGATGTATTTTCCAGTATGCATTACTGTCATTAAGCGACACAGGACTGTTTTTCAGAGGATCTGCTACAGTTACTGGAAAAGTTTTTGGAAATCTTTGGAATTGCCTTTTAAACCTGTGGCACATTGCAAGTCATTTCACCATTACTCTACAGAGACAATTTAGACATAGTTCTTACTCTCAGGTTGCTAATAGTTTCATTAATGCGAAGAAGTCTGATATACTACTATGTGATAATTGCTAAAATAGGCCTTTTAAAATATCTTCAGCAATGACAAATGTTTGTTTTTTGAAAGTGAAACAGCAGCTATTTGTAGCCAGTTCTTTTGAATAAGCAGCTTAATCGGGTAGAGTAATAGAATTTTGATCAAAATGAAGTAACAAGATAAAAATTTTAAAAATAAATTAAATAAGAGATAGGGTCCCATTGTGTTGCTCAGGCTGGCCTTAAACTCCTGGGCGCATGTGATCCTCCTGCCTCAGCCTCCCGAGTAGCTGGGACTGTGGGTGAGCACTACCACACCTGGCAGATAGAAATGTTTTGAATAATGTCAACTGGATTGGAATTAGTGTGTAAGTTCTCCAGTGTAAATATTATGGGAGAACAGTATTAATTCAAATATATAAGTTCTAGCATTTCAAAATTTGCTTAGTGCCTTATAGTCATCCCATAAGCATATATGATTATAAATGTAGGCATTGCCCTTTCTGATAGTTTAGCCCACAAGATAATCAGTTATTTTATTTCCTCAACAGCAAAATGCATTGATCACTACACCAAACAGTGTGTGGAAAATGCAGATTTGCCTGAAGGAGAAAAAAAACCAATTGACCAGAGATTGGAAGGCATCGTAAATAAAATGTTCCAACGATGTCTAGATGATCACAAGTATAAACAGGCTATTGGCATTGCTCTGGAGACACGAAGACTGGACGTCTTTGAGAAGACTATATTGGAGTCGGTAGGTAGATGATGTTATTTTAGAGATTATTGTTGATGGGGAATCAGCAAAGCAAGTTATTCAAACTGAAGCTTTCATAGGCAGTGAAAAGAAAATCTAGTTTAGAAATAATAAGGTGATCTTTTGCCAAATATCTTATTTTCATATTTATTTATGAACCTTGGTTGTGTTTTGTGTTCATGGAATATCTGCTGCTTTTATCTTATCACATAATCCTTTGAAGTCTTGCATGGGGAAGTTGTATTAATTACTCTGCCCTTTTTGAGAAGACAGTAGCCGGGCGTGGTGGCTCGTGCCTGTATTCCCAGCACTTTGGGAGGCTGAGGCGGGCAGATCACGAGGTCAGAAGATCGAGACCATCCTGGCTAACATGGTGAAACCCCCATCTCTACTAAAAATACAAAAAATTAGCTGGGCATGGTGCTGGGCGCCTATAGTCCCAGCTACTCGGGAGGCTGAGGCAGGAGAATGGCATGAACCCAGGAGGCAGAGCTTACAGTGAGCAGAGATCGTGCCACTGTACTCCAGCCTGGGCAACAGAGCGAGACTCCGTCTCAAAAAAAAAAAAAAGACAATAAACTACTATTTTAATTCATTTATTAGGGTTAAAACTACTCAGCTATATTCCTGTTTTGCAGTGTTTGCAATAATTAAGACAATTTAAGTCACCAACCGAAGTGGTCAGAAAGATAGAAAGCTGAGTAAAATGGACATTGATCTGCAGGCTTACTTGGCCTCAGCAGCTATTTCTTTCCATGAGCTAGCTCTGTACACTAGCCATTTTGGTGTCTTCTCATCTAGATGAACCCCGCCTCATTCCTCCTTCCAAAAATATTTTTTACATTTATTTATTTATTTATTTATTTATTTATTTATTTTTTTTGTGAGATGGAGTCTCGCTCTGTCGACCAGGCTGGAGTGCAGTGACACAATCTTGGCTCACTGCAACTTCTGCCTCCGGGGTTCAAGCAATCCTCCCATCTCAGCTTCCTGAATACCTGGGATTACAGGTGTGTGCTGCCACGCCCAGCTAATTTTTGTATTTTTAGTAGAGATGGGGTTTCACCATGTTGACTAGGCTGGTCTTGAACTCCTGACCTCAAGTGATCCACCCGACTCAGCCGCCCAAAGTGCTGGGATTACAGGTGTGAGCCACCGCACCCGGCCTCCATTCATTTTTTTGCCTGCTTTATTTCTCCTCACAATTCAGAACTTAGCTCAACTATCACTTGTTTGCAGAACTTTAATCCGAATACCCATGCCCTCCTCAACCTCTACAGCAAAGACTAGGTCCAGTTCTGTTGTTAATCTTATGGAGTCCTATGTATTTTTTCATGGTGTTTATTCCTTGATAATTATTAAATAGTTAATAGCTATCTTTCCCACCAGGTGTAAGCTATATTGGGACAGGTATTTGTGCCTTTTTCACCACTGTATCCCCAAAACCTAGGTCAGTGTTTAACATCAATAATACGATTTGTTTAAATGAGTGAATGCATGAATGGCCTAATGTGATATAATGGCCTTTGTTTCCCTCTCAATTTCATTTTTGTGCAGTTGTAGCCCATCCTTGTCTTCACATGTATAAGATTAAATTTTTTGCTTTCATTGATTCAACAAATATTTTTTGAATGCTTACTGTTTGCCAGATACTGTTCTAGGCATTGGAGATGTGCATTGTTCCCACTCATACATGTTTTGCTCTCTGTGGTTTCAGTTACCGGCAGTTAACTACAGACTGAAAATATTAAATAGAAAATTCCAGAAATAAACAATTCATAAGTCTTAAATTGTGCACCATTCTGACTAGTGCAATGAAATCTCTCACCATCTCTTTCCATCCTACATGGAATGTGAATCATCCCAGTAGATCCATGCTGTATGCACTGCCTATTAGTCACTTTAGTGGCCACCTTGCTTATCAGATTGACTGTTGCAATATCACAGTGCTTGTGTTCAGATAACCCTTATTCTACTCAGTAATGGCCCCACCCTTATTCTACTCAGTAATGGCCCCAAAGCACAAGAATAGTGATGTTGGCAATTCAGATATGCTAAAGAGAAGCCTTAAACTGCTTCCTTTAATTGAAAAAGTGAAGATTCCCAACTTATTAAGGAAAGAAAAAAGCATTGTATGCTGAGGCTGCGCTAAAATGTACATAAGAATGAATCTTCCATCCATACAATTGTGAAGAAGAAAACAGAAATTTGTGCATAATTTATATAGAGTTTGGTACTATTTGTGGTTTCAGGCATCCACTGGGGGTGCTGGAACATATTCTTCCCAGATAAAGGAGCACTTACTATAGTAGCAAACAAGACCAGCAAATTTCCTGCCCAAAGCAAACAGTTCACTGGGGAATCTAGAAGGGGAATAAGCAGTCAAACAAATAAGTATATAAAGTAAAAGAATGAAAAATGTTTCTAAAAAAATAAAGCAGAGTAATAAATGCATCTTATTTTGCATCCCAGTGCACATGTACATACAGATGTAATTTAAGCTTTATGAAACCAATACCTACCCTTACTACTTGTGATATAACTCTGTTGTTTTTAAATTGTATTTTTTATTTTTTTAATTTGCTAATCACACTTCAATAAATTGATTTTATCACGCAGTGGGAAGTCACAGCTCACTTTTTGAGAAACATTCCTGTAGCTTTCAGTGTGCTAATTTATGTTGAAGGCCTTTTACAAGGTGAAGTCTCAAATATTGGGGGTACTTTTGAGAATCACCAAGTAAACACACAGAGCCTGGATCAAAGTTATCTCATAGGGATAGCATCAGACAGATGTAACAGCACTCAATGCTTGAGTCACTCAGAGCTGTGTTGTGTTTCCTGGCCAGCAATTAAGTGTAGGCAGTAAGTCATGAGGGAGTCTAGTAGCAAGGTAAAAAGCAGAAAGACTTCAGCAGACACATTTGGAAAACATAGCTACTTAGTGTATGGACAGTTGTATATCTTTTATGATAATTAACAACATCACTTTATTATAGTGTACTATGTTCATATAATAGTGATTTTGAGTACTATTAAATATTGTTTTTAATCCATTTTTTATGATGATGTGAAAATATGTAATTCTTCTTTTAAGATTTTCATCTAAAATGGTTTAAAATTCTTTTTATTGTTTAAGAGGTTTAAATAATTGTCTTCCTAGATTGACTAAAGAAGCAAGATTAAAATAATTCAATATGTAAATAAACATAATATCCAATAACCAGATAACATTGTATCTTTATCTCTTTCAGAATGATGTCCCAGGAATGTTAGCTTATAGCCTTAAGCTCTGCATGTCTTTAATGCAGAATAAACAGTTTCGGAATAAAGTACTAAGAGTTCTAGTTAAAATCTACATGAACTTGGAGAAACCTGATTTCATCAATGTTTGTCAGGTAATGACATTACATTATGTTTCATTACATTGCTCCACGCTGTGCTGTGCTATGTTACACCACTTCACATTTTATTACTTTATATTACTATAATGACTTTATAGATGTATCTCAATTGATCTTCACAGCAGTCCTGTAAAGATAAGGTATGTGCTTTATATTCCTTTTTATTAATAAGAAACTAAATCTCACAACACTAAAAAGCTATTTTGTTGTAACACATTCTGTGTATCTTTTCTTTTGAAAATAATCCAATCATTTAAGGAAATTTTTAGAAATAAAGAAGGTTTTTTAAAAAGCTAGAAGAAAAGATTAAAGTAGTACATATCCTATACTATGTCATTCTAAAGAGAATTCAAAGTGTATAAGTTATGTATGGTTTCATTACCCATACACAACAAAATAGTTGGGTATCTTTATCTCTTTCTATATATGAATTTGCTTACCCATAAAAAAAATTTCAGATGGTACAGAAAATACATAAAATGAAGTAAGGCTTCCCTTTCCCATCATTTGGGCTTTTTCCCAAAGGTAAGACATAGATATTTTTCCCTACTTATTCGCACATGTGGATCTATTGCATTCTTTTAATGACTGTATTGTATTTTATTGACTGGAGGTGTGCATGGGTTTTACTTTTTAACAATTGGTATGTTGTATACATTTTTTGTATGCTGTTGAGGGCATAGCATTTTATTTTACATTTTGTTATTTCTTAACTATAATGTGCTCCGGTGTATTTTCATCCTCTAGGCTCTAAAAATTGAGATTAAAACACTGTTTTTTACAATTTATTTTAAAAGAAGTTTGAAACAAAACACTAGAAGAAAAAATATCCATGTTTAAATCACCCAAAGTCAACTTACTATTCTAACTTGATTTTTTACATCACCCAAAGTCAATTTAGTATTTAATAGTGTATTTCTTTTCAGTTTTCTCTACGTAGGTTTTTGGAGTTCTGTTGTTTCTAAGTATTTTTCATAGTTTTTTAAAAACTCACATGAAAAATAGTAGTTCCCTGCCCTCTTCCTGTCTGTATTTCAGTTTTATTCCTTAGAGGCAATTTTATTTCTTTCAGCTGTTTTATTCCTTATCCTTTTATTATTTTTAAAAGCTTTATTGTTCATTTTTAAAAGAATATCTTTTTGAGCAGATAATATTTTCATGTGATTTCAAATTCAAAAAGAATTATGGGGTATACAATGAAGTCTTCCTATTACTTGGCTCCAGCTACCAAGTTCTTTTCTCTGTGGATAAACAAGATTAATTGTATATAGCCTTTAACATTTTTCCATGTTCTAACTCTTCTTAGACTGTTCTTCTCTTCCTTGATTGTTGTAATCATTCAGTGTATGTACTTTGCCTTACTTAATCATTTCCCTATTGTTGACCACTTATTTTGTTTCTATTATTTCCTGTTCTTAATTTATAATAACTTTGATTAATGTGTTTATTTTGAAGTTGAGTTACTTGCTGCCTAAGAGAACAAGAAAATTTAAATTGAGTTTTTAAAAGAAAAATTCTAACTTTCTTGGATAATTTTGTTAAAACAATGGCAGATCATAAGAGTAGTAAGAGAAATGCTTCAACTTGGTAATTTTAGTGTCTCATGACCTGGCCCAACACAACACAATGTATGTTAAATCAATGAGTAACTTCCATAACATATGGTAAGGCAAAAAATACAAATTAAGGAGCACTTAGGTATAAGTTATGGATAAGATTTAAAGAAGCCAGGATTCATTCAACAACCCCCTTAAGTACCTTGTAGATGAAGTTTTTAATTATTAAATAATTTTAAAACTTTCTTTCTCCATTTCAGTGCTTAATTTTCTTAGATGATCCTCAGGCTGTGAGTGATATCTTAGAGAAGCTGGTAAAGGAAGACAACCTCCTGATGGCATATCAAATTTGTTTTGATTTGTATGAAAGTGCTAGCCAGCAGTTTTTGTCATCTGTAATCCAGAATCTTCGAACTGTTGGCACCCCTATTGCTTCTGTACCTGGATCCACCAATACGGGTACTGTTCCGGGATCAGAGAAAGACAGGTATAAGTACCTTTTTCTGCATCTAAACTAATTGAATAATCTTTATTTCATTTTGGGGACAGGTAGAATATTTATAGGAAGCGTATTCTAAGAATAAATTTTGCCACTAGCTTTCATAGATTGTAAAGTCTTATTAGGCTGTTGCTCTGTTTTGTACTGTGCTGGGCGTAGTAAGGAAAACCGAAGAAATTGACCCTTCTAGAAAGAAATAGAAGTGATTATCTCATAGGGAGGACCTACCAGACAACATGTGTACTATTTAATCAAGTAAATTTAAAAACTCAGGTGGGATAGGTCAGGGCTACCTTTTAGATATTTGGGTTAGATATATCTGGGTTAGATATTTAGAAAGTAAGGAACATTCTCAGTTTTTTCTGCTTTTATTAGAACTAAATACACAGATTTCTATAGTATTAGGAATTTGCATTCTGTACAAATTGATATGGTATTAAAATTTTATTTTTCTGTATTTTACACATTTAGATCACTTACTAAAAACATTTGTGTGTCTTAGTTATGCCTGTTTATGCCAGCAGCCCTCTAGCCCACTCCTTCACTGGATATCCGTTGTCTGAGAACTTCTTTCATCTGCCACTCGGCCAGGGTCTGTGGGTCATACCCGGCAAGTGATTACTTCTTTTACATTTTTTCCTATACCTAACATGTCAACAACGTTGACAGCATCTTCAGAAGTGGGTTCCATCTCAAGAAACTACTTTCTTTGCTCATCCCTAAGAAGCAACTCCTCAGCCATTGATGTTTTATCATAAGACTGCAGCAATTCAGTCACATCTTCAGATTCCACTTCTAATTCTAGTTCTCTCGCTGTTTTCACCACATTTGCAATTCCTCCCTCCACTAAAGTCTTGAACCCTCAAAGTCATCCATGAGGGATGGAATCAACTTCTTCTATACTCCTATTGATGTTGATATTTTGGCCTCCTCCTGTGAACCGTGAATGTTCCTTTTTTTCGTTTTTTTTTCTTTTGAGGCTGTCTTGCTTTGTTGCCCATGCTACAGTGCAGTGGTGCAATCTCGGCTCACAACTTACTGCAACATCTGCCTCCCAGGTTCAAGCGATTCTCATGCCTTAGCCTGCTGAGCTGGGATTACAGGCATGGGCCACCACATCCGGCAAATTTTTGTACTTTTAATGGAGACAGAGTTTTACCGTGTTAGCCAGGCTGGTCTCGAACTCCTGACCTTAGATAATCCACCCATCTCAGGTGTGAGCCACTGCAGCCCACCTGTGAGCCATAAATGTTCTTAATGGCATCTGGAATGGTGAATCCTTCCCAGAAGATTTTCAATTTACCTTGCCCAGATCCATCAGAGGAATCACTTTCTACAGCGGCTGTAGTCTCAAGAAATGACTTAAATTATACTACTGGAAAGTAAAAATTACTCCTAGATCCATGAACCGTAGACTTGATGTTGTGTTAGCAGGCATAAAAATAAACATTAATCTTCTTGTACAACTCCATCAGAACCCATGGGGGACCGGGCGCATTGTCCATGAACAGTAATATTTTGAAAGGAATCTTTTTTCTGAACAGTAGGTCTCAACAGTGGGCTTCAAATATTTAGTATAACACTCTGTAAACAGATGTGCTGTCATCCAGGCTTTGTTGTTTCATTTACAGAGCATGTAGAATAGCTTTAGCATAATTCTTAAGGGCCCTAGCATTTTCAGAATGATACACGAGCATTGGCTTCAACTTAAAGTCACCTGCTGCATTAGCTTCTGACAAGAACACCCTGTCCTCTGAAGCTGTGAAACCAGGAACTGACTTCTCCTCTCTAGCTGTGAAAGTCCTAGATGGCATCTTCTTCAAATAGAAGGCTATTCTGTCTACATGGAAAATCTGTTTTTAGTGTAGCCACCTTCATCAATGATCTTAGCTAGATCTTCTCGGTAACTTGCTGTAGCTTCTGCATCAGCACTTGCTGCCTCTCCTTGCCACCTCCATGTTACGGAGACGGCTTCTTTCCTCAAACTTCATGAACCAAGCTCTTTGCTAGCTTCAAATTTTTCTTCTGCAGCTTCCTCACCTCTCTCAGCCTTTCCAGAACTGAAGAGTTAAGGTCTTGCTCTGGATTAGGCTTTGGCTTCAGGGAAGGTTTTGGCTGCTTTGATCTTCTCTCCAGAGCACAACTTTTTCCTTATCAACAATAAGGCTGTTGCGCTTTCTTATTATTTGTGTGTCCACTGATGTAGCACTGTTAATTTTCTCCAAGAACTTTTTCTTTGCGTTCACAACTTGGCTGTCCGTGATGCAAGAGGCCTACCTTTGGCCTGTATCGGCTTTTGATATGCCTTCCTCACTAAGCTTTACCATTTCTAGTTTTTGATTTAAAGTGAGAAATGTGGGACTCTCTTTCACTTAAGCACTCAGAGGCCATTGTAGGGTTATTAATTGGCCTAATTTCAATATTGTTGTATCTCAGGGAATAGGGAGTCCCAAGTAGAGGGACAGAGATGGAGGAATGATCGGTGTGTGGAGCAGTCAGAACACACACATTTTTGAGTTTGCTGTTTTATATGGGTGTGGTTCGTGGTGTCCCAAAACAACTGCAATGGTAATATCAAAGATCACTGATGACAGATTACCATAACAGATATAATGATAATTAAGAAGTTTTAAATATTACAAGGATAACTAAAATGTAACACAAAGACAAAGTGATCACATACTGTTGGAAAAGTGGCTCCAATAGACTTCCTTGAAGGGCAGTAAAACAAAGGTATGCCTGTATTTGTTTTTCTTTATATCACTACCTCATTCCTTATTACTAAAACTATGGTAAGTCTTGCAATCAGGTATTGTAAGACTTACAATTTTGATTCTTTTCTCTTTTTCAAGATTCTTTGGGCTATTGTAGATTTTTTGCGTTATATAAGTCTGTGGGTGTTCTGATTGGGATTGTGTTGAATATCTTCAATTTGGGGCACATTGAAATCCTGATAATATTGAATCTTGTAATCCGGGAATATGGTGATCTTTTTCATTTATTTAGGTTTTTTATTTTTTTTCTCAGTAGTGTTTTGTAGATTCAGTGCAGAGGTTTTACACATCTTTTCTTAAATTAATTTTCTTATATCCCTAAGTATAATTTGTTTTTTGATGCTGTTGTGAAGTGGTATTTTTAAATTTCTAATTTTTTTTTGTTGGTAGTATATAGAAATATAATTGAGTTTTATATACTAACATTGAATCCTATGACCTTGATAAAATCATGTATATTTATAGCTTTATAAATGATTTAAGTAAATTTTTTAAAGTAGATCCTTTTATAGAATTTTCTTTATTGGCATCTTTGTCATCTACAGTTAGAGACCATTTTACTCCTTCCTTTGTAATCTTTATACCTTTTCCCTCTCTGTTTTTTTCTGTATTGGCTGGGATTCCCAATACATTATAGAAGTGATAAGAGGCAGCATGTTTACTTTTTTCTCAATCTTAGGGGGATATAATTTATTTGTTTATTTATTTATTTTCGAGACAGAGCCTCAGTCTTGTCACCTAGTCTGTAGTACAGTGGCACGATCTCAGCTCACTGCATCCTCCACCTCCTGAGTTCAAGCAATTCTCCTGCCTCAGCCTCCTGAGTAGCTGGGACTACAGGCGCAGGCCACCATGCCCGGCTAATTTTTATATTATTAGTTGACACGGAGTTTCACCACGTTGGCCAGGCTGGTGTCGAACTCCTGACCTCAGGTGATCCGCTAGCCTCAACCTCCCAAAGTTCTGGGATTACAGATGTGAGCCATGGCACCTGGCCTATTTATTTATTTTTGATTTAACAAGTTTTCTTTCTTCTTGCCTTCTCCTTTTCTTAAGGTTTATGTGTGGTGGTTACAAGTTCCTTCTGAGTTAATCTTCATTTCTGAAATGATTTTTTTTCTCTTTTATTTCTGGTTTTCCCTAGTTCTGTCATGTTAATTTCTGAGTTTTTGTAATTCTAATATGTAATATTCTTGTATATTTTGTATAATTTTCCTAATTTCTCTTGCTTTGAAATAACTTTTTTCTAATATTTTATGAGTTTACTTTGATGCTTTTCTATAGCTTATTTTTACTGAAATTAGTTATTCTAAACTTTTCCAAAGGAGGCTTGTTTAGGATGGTTTTTCCAATTTTACTGTCCTCTAGTATTTCCTCTTCTGTTGCTTTTGTGGAGTACTATACAAAATTATGGCTTTTGTTTTGGGATCTGCTGGCTCTGTTTCCTTTCTCCATTGCCCAGGCTAGAGTGCAGTAGTGCGATCATAGCTCACTGTAACCTTGAACTCCCAGGCTCAAGTAGTCCTCCTATTTCAGCCTCCAGAGTAGCTGGGATTACAGGCACTCACCACTATACCTGGTTCATTATTTTAATTATTTTGTGTAGACAAGGGTCTCATTTTGTTGCCCAGGCTTATCAGTACCTTCTTTATCTTTATCCCTGCCTTTTTAATTTGGATTCTCTGCCCAGCATTTTTTCCTCAGTATGGTGCTTTGACCTACAAGGGAGTGTTGGCTGATTAGATTTAAGAGTAGGTGGGGTCTCAACCCCTTCTTTTCAAGCCCATTTTGTAGCTGGTGGTGATTTTACTTTACCTGACTGTGTTTTGTGAATGAAGGAAGTATTTTTTTTTTTTTT
>NW_012116599.1:10669972-10683010 GCF_000951035.1 Colobus angolensis palliatus
AGAGACGGGGTTTCACCGTGTTAGCCAGGATGGTCTCGATCTCCTGACCTCGTGATCCGCCCGTCTCGGCCTCCCAAAGTGCTGGGATTGAAGGAAGTATTTTGTCACGTGTTCTTGTTGTATTTGTTGTCCATGATTTTGCTAACCTAGTTACTTTGTATGTTTTTATTATTTGGAGGAATACACATCTTAGAGATGTGTAGAATTTTTTATTTCTTAGGGGTAATACTTAAGTAAACATTATTTTCTTGCAAAATATTCAGTTTGGACATGGTTCAGATCTGTAGTATAAACAAATTGTACTTCTCTTCAGAAAAAATTATTGATTGTTGGTTCTTTTCATTTCAGTGACTCGATGGAAACAGAAGAAAAGACAGGCAGTGCATTTGTAGGAAAGACACCAGAAGCAGTGAGTGTGCTTTTTTTTCCCCCCCTTTGAGACAGGGTCTTGATCTGTCACCCAGGCTAGCATGCAATGGCACAGTCTTGGCTCACTACAACCTCTGCCTGCCAGGCTCAAGCTATCCTCCCACCTTAGCCTCCTAAGTAAGTAGCTGGGATTGCAGGCGTGCACCACCATGCCTGGCTAATTTTTGTATTTTTTGTAGAGACGGGGTTCGCAGTGTTGCCCAGGCTGGTCATGAACTCCTGAGCTCAAGCAATCCATTTGCCTTGGCCTCCCAGAGTGCTGGGATCACAGGCATGAGCCAATGCACAATGCCCAGTGAATGTGCTTTTTGAAGTCGAGATTGTTACTTAATATATTTTTCCATAGGATATTGTAAATTCTTTTAAGTACATATTATATACCTGCTTTTATTAAAGTGTATTGTTAAGTTTGATACCAAAGTCATTTTATAAAAACGAATTTCTGTAAAGATTAAAGTTTTAAAAATCGGTCCAAAAAAAACATTTAGAAGAAATCAAATCCTTAGATCCTTACTTCAGGCAGAAGTTATTTCTGTCTGAAATAACTTCAAATTACCTGTCACAGGGTGAGAAAAAGGTATGGTCTCTAGCAAATGGCAACATATATGGGAGGGAGGTTAATTGTTTTTGTTTTTTTTAGTGTTTGTGGTGTATTGGAAGGGTAGGGTAGATATTACAGCAGTGGTCTGTTAGCTGTAAATGCTTCCTGAATCAGGACTTTTTGGTTCCCGATGCTCAGGTGTATAAACTTCAGCTGTTCTTCATCTGGTTGGAAAGTTGTGTTGGTGGCATAGTAGTTCATACATAAAATCAAGGCTGGGTGCTGTGGTTCATGCATGTAATCCCAGCACTTTGGGAGGCCGATGTGGTTGGATCACCTGAAGTCAGGAGTTCGAAACTAGCCTGGCCAACATGGCAAAACCCCGTCTCTACTAAAAATACAAAAATTAACTGAGCATGGTGGCATACACCTTTAATCCCAGGTACTCGGGAGAATCGCTTGAGCTTGGGAAGTAGAGGTTGCAGTGAGCCAAGATTGCGCCACTCTACTCCATATATATATATATGTTGATTATTCAGTTTTCTCAATTTCAAGGAGGAAGTTTCTCAATTAAAATATAAATGGACTCATTTAATAAAAAGTAATTTTCCTGCATGTCATCAGTAATTATTCTTTCCCAGTTTTTTTGGAATATTTAAATATTTTATGTTGAAAGCCAGCAGGGGATGAATTGTATTCTTCCATGGAGCTAGTGTATTATCTCAGTAGCATCTAATAAAGAAATAAATTATCCTTTCTCTTAAAATGGACTGCTTGAATTTCACTGGTTTAGGGCTGATGAAATAAAATTGGATTAGTGGATTATAGTAATACTGTTTATGAGTTTTCATTTTTTGTTTGTTTGTTTTGGCAGAGTCCAGAGCCTAAGGACCAGACTTTGAAAATGATTAAAATTTTAAGTGGTGAAATGGCTATTGAATTACATCTGCAGTTCTTAATACGAAACAATAATACAGACCTCATGATTCTAAAAAACACAAAGGTAAGAAATTCATCAATAACAGAGGGTTTTTATAAATATTTACTTCTTTGTTGAATGTAAGTAATTATAATATTTCTTGTTGGATACTTTCTTGTATTTTATTTCTAATTAAGGAAAAAATAAGTTTTGAAAAAATAGCAATCAATGATCCTCTTGAAGTTGCTGGAAAGGAAGAAAATTAGCAAAGATTAAGCTCCAGTTTTTGTTTTTGTTTTTTGTTCTGTTTTTTTTAGATGGAGTCTCGCTCTGTCGCCCAGGCTGAAGTGCGGTGGTGTGATCTCTGCTCGCCGTAAGCTCCGCCTCCCAGGTTCACGCCATTCTCCTGCCTCAGTCTCCTGAGTAGCTGGGATTACAGGCGACCGCCACCATGCCCGGCTAATTTTTTTGTATTTTTAGTAGAGACGGGGTTTCACCGTGTTAGCCAGGATGGTCTCAATCTCCTGACCTTGTGATCTGCCCGGCTCAGCCTCCCAAAGTGCTGGGATTACAGACATGAGCCACCGTGCCCGGCCTGAGCTCCTGTTTTTATGTTTGTCTCTTGTTGGGAAGCTTAGTTAACTCATTTTTTCATTTTTAATGTATACATGGAGCAGTTAGACAAATAGCACAATCAGAATATTAATACAGGCTCTTGAGCTGCTTGCTTCAGCCTGCTCCACTTTCTGGAGTGTACTTTCATTTCAATAAATCTGTGCTTTCCTTTTATTACAAAAAAGAGAATACTAATTCAGTTTGTTTATGTGTCTGTATTTCCCATTGAACTATGATGTCCTTGAGAGCAGCAATTCTTACCTTGTTGCAACGTTTTTTGAGTTACTGATCTTAACAGTTATTAATACTAATTTTAATTTTTTAGCAAGTAATATATTTGATTCAAAATATTTTAATATAAAAAGATATATAACATTAAATATCTTCCTTCTTTTATTTACCCAATACCCCTTCCCAAAGTCATTTTTTTGTAGCCTTGTATTATTGAATGGTTAAACAGTTGTTTGATTGAAACGTGTAAGAATGCTTTTTGAAACTTTTAATACAGTCTTTGCAAATGGCAAAAAATATGCAGAATCATATAGTCTCCATTCATGAGAATTTAAAGCTAGTCTTTATAATATAGTCTCATTAAAAATAAACAAAATTTGACCAGGTACAGTGGCTTACACCTGTAATCCCAGCACTCTGGGAGGTCGAGGCAGGCGGATCACCTGAGGTCAGGAGTTCAAGACCAGCTTGGCCAACATGGTGAAACCCCGTCTCTACTTAAAATACAAAAATTAGCCAGGCGTGATGGTACATACCTGTAATCCCAGCTACTCGGGAGATTGAGGTAGGAGAATTGCTTGAACCCTGGAAGTGTGGAGGCTGCAGTGAGCTGGGATCACGCCACTGCACTCCAGCCTGGGCAGCCGAGCAACACTCTGTCTCAAAAACTAAAAATAAACAAAATTATTTGGTAACTGTCAGAGGTGCAGCACTGCTCCTCAGGTTATCCCAATACCTTGGAG
Source organism: Colobus angolensis palliatus (assembly GCF_000951035.1). Classification (NCBI taxonomy): domain Eukaryota; kingdom Metazoa; phylum Chordata; class Mammalia; order Primates; family Cercopithecidae; genus Colobus; species Colobus angolensis. The sequence continues at coordinate 10,673,451 of NW_012116599.1, forward strand.
ACCTTTGGCAAGATGCAGAAGAGAAAAAGCAAGTTTAAACCAAAGGATAGAAAATCTGCTGTCTAAATTCCCCACCTAAAATCTGCCGTTGAGCTCTGTTAAAACTGCAAATAAAACTTTGACTTGCTTGTTTGTGTAAACTAGCTATTTAGTCTTTATAAAAGAAATACCCAAATTCCATATTTTAAATCTCAGTTCAATTTGTTCATGCTTTTACCACAAAATAGGACCTCTGACTGTGTGTGTGAGGGTGTGCATATATGAATACTTTGCCAGTGATGAAACAATTCTGTTTTTGTTGTTGCAGGATGCAGTACGGAATTCCGTATGTCATACAGCAACTGTTATAGCAAACTCTTTTATGCACTGTGGGACAACCAGTGACCAGTTTCTTAGGTAAATATGCTTGGTGATTTCCACTTTGGTTTAAAATCTTTTTTTTTTTTTGGATACGATCTTACTCTGTGGCCCAGGCCGGAGAGCAGTGATGCAATCTGGGCTTACTGCAACCTCCACATCCTGGGTTCAAGCGATTCTCCTGCCTCAACCTCCCAAATAGGTGGGATTACAGGCACACACCACTATGCCCGGCTAATTTTTGTATTTTTAGTAGAGGTGGGGTTTTGCCATGTTGGTCAGGCTGGTCTTGAACTCCTGACCTTAGGTGATCCACCCACCTTGGCCTCCCAAAGTGCTGGGATTACAGACATGAACGACCGCACCCGGCCTAAAATCCTTTTTAACAGACATTGTTAACAGTAGTTCCCTTGTTAACCAGTCCTTAATTCTAAAGTATATTTTTGCTATTTTATGTATTTGTTATTGCGTATTTCTACTTGTTTTAAGGTAAAATTAATTCCTTTTATTACTTGGCTTGATTATAGGCTCTTGAAAGAAATACATTAAGCTCTAAAATTTTATATAATTTTGTTTTTATTTATAGTAGAATCACATATCATGCTTTTAAAAAATCCTTAAAATACTAAGAACAATTTAAGAGGGAAAATAGAATCAGTAGTAACTTGAGATCCACAAAGTAATTTGAAAGTGTTCAAGGTAAAATTTTAATGCTTTTGACCTTAGTGTTAAAAAGCTTTAAGGAATTCATTTGTTTTAATACTAATTAAAATAACTATATCTTTTTTTACAGAGATAACTTGGAATGGTTGGCCAGAGCCACTAACTGGGCAAAATTTACTGCTACAGCCAGTTTGGGTGTAATTCATAAGGTAACATATATTGGTCAGTGTAAACAGGCATCTGAAAAGAAGTAATTTTTCTGGGGTTAAGAAAAAGTAAAAGTTTATTATAATTCATTAACAAGTACACTTTGTTAAGTTAGATAAGTCATCTTGTAGGGAAGGCTAAAGTAAATAAGATACTAAAATACTTATATGTGTGTTTGTTTTTAATAAAAAGTGGAAATTTGTTTCTATAAAGACTGTATGGCCGGGCGCGGTGGCTCAAGCCTGTAATCCCAGCACTTTGGGAGGCCGAGACGGGCGGATCACGAGGTCAGGAGATCGAGACCATCCTGGCTAACACTGTGAAACCCCGTCTCTACTAAAAAATACAAAAAACTAGCCGGGCGAGGTGGCGGGCGCCTGTAGTCCCAGCTACTCGGGAGGCTGAGGCAGGAGAATGGCATAAACCCGGGAGGCGGAGCTTGCAGTGAGCTGAGATCTGGCCACTGCACTCCAGCCCAGGTGACAGAGCAAGACTCCGTCTCAAAAAAAAAAAAAAAAAAAAAAGACTGTATAAGCCATTGAAAGGATAAATTGAAATGTTATTTGCATAGTCTGGGATCTGAGATGGATTTGGGCAAATGTTATAAAACAAAGGGAAAAAATTGAAGCATTTGTGATTTTTTTTTTTTTCTAACCAGAGTGTAACTGGGTCTCTTAAAGGCTTGTCCTCTTGTTTGAGTGATACAATTATATGAGAGAGAGCCCCACTGCCTCCTTCTCTCTTAGCAAGTGAACATTCTGGGGAAAAGGCAGTAATCATAGAAAACATTGTGTCTTTTTTCTTCTTTCTTTCTCTTTTTGACATCTTTGTCATGGCTTACCTTTACAGGGTCATGAAAAAGAAGCATTACAGTTAATGGCAACATACCTTCCCAAGGATACTTCTCCAGGATCAGCCTATCAGGAAGGTGGAGGTCTCTATGCACTAGGTCTTATTCATGCCAATCATGGTGGTGATATAATTGACTATCTACTTAATCAGCTTAAGAATGCCAGCAATGATGTAAGTACTAAAATGGAAAACTAAGTTTCCAAAACTCAAGAATCCAGGATAACATATTTGCCAAATGATTTTAGTGACTGGAGATTTCGTAGGATTTGGGAATACCCAAAACAACTATTATCTTGGGGGTTTTTTTTTTTCTTTTTTTTAGGTAATTTCATTTCCTTCTTGATAAGCTAAAATTGTGTTTCTCACTCCTTTAAGCCCTGCATGTATTTGTAAAACATGTTGTATTCCCACTTTCATCTTAAAATGTTACGACTACAAGTGACCTTAGTTATCATCTAGTTTGGGCCCTAACATTTTGCTGGAAATTAAGGCCTAAAGAAATTGCAGTCTCTCAGAAGTTAGAATGCTTGCTTGTTTTGATCTTTGATAATTGTTTAAAATGTAAATCTTTTGGAAAAGCTTACTAAGTAGCCCTGTTCTTATTTTAAGGAACCTTAAAATACAATTTTAGACTGACTTCTATATTGGAGTGAGGGCCATCAGGAGAGTAGTTAAGTGATCCAGAAAACCTTGCCCTCATGCATAAGTGAAAAGATTGAAGCCAATAGGATGATCTGTCTCAATAAGCCCCTTAGCCACAAATCATGTGTGCAAGTACACACATTTTTACCTTATTTCCTCTGGTCTCAGGTAAAAAACTTTCTTATCGGATAGGGTTTATGGTTACAAAAAATAAACAGCAATAGACAGCATTAAAAACCATTTCTAACTAACTTGAATAAGAAGTTTATTGGAAATAGCTTATATAATTAACAGAAAGGCTGATAAACTAGTTCTCACAAAGGTTAAGGAGCCAGAGCAACACCACAGATGCTAGATAACAGGAACTAATGAAATAGCCTTTTCAGGACCCTACCTTCAGGATGAATGAACTTGAAACATTTCTGGCCATTGGGTTATTCCGCTTAAGAAAGACAAAAATTCCAAAGAAGGAGCATTGTATTGCTCTGGGTTGGGTCACACTTTGGCTAGGGGAAGGTGGGAGCTTCTTAAATGACAGTCCCACCAAGACTGTAACTAGTGGGGAGGAGTATTACCAAAGGAATGTTGGGATGCTGTCACCAATAGAAGGATGTTGTGCATTCAAAAATGACAGATGACCACTAAAGTTTCTTCTTTCAAATGTATATATTTCGGATGTACTCTGACCTCATTTTCAACCACTTTCTTCACAACCATGTTCCATTAGATACCTTTTTCTCCTCTGTCTTTAGCCTCTCACTCTGTACTACCTCCTTTCCCTCAACCCATAAACATACGCAGGTCTCATCTATCCTAAACAAAATTATTTTCTTGACATCTCCCTCTTAGTTGTTCAGTCTTTTTCCTCCCCTTCTCATGTAAACCTACTGAAAGAGAGTTGGCCTCTCTCTACCTACTGTGTTTTCTCATGTTCATTTTGCAACTCACTATTTTTAATTTATTATCATTACTTTTTGAGACAGTTTCTTGCTGTGTTGCCCAGGCTGGAGTGCAGTGGCATGATCATGGCTCACTGCAGCTTCAACTTCCTGGGCTCAAGCCATTCTCCCACCTCAGCCTCCTGAGTAGCTGGGATCACAGGCATGCACCACCATGCTCAGCTAATTTGTGTTTATTTTTTTGTACAGAATGAATCTCCGTATGTTGCCCAGGCTGGTCTCAAACTTCTGGGCTCAAGTGATCTTCCCACCTCAGCCTCCTAAGGTGCTGGGATTACAAGCATGAGCCACCAATCCAGCCTCAGCTCATTATTTTTTGGCATCAGCAAATATCATTCTATTAAAACTGAAATTACTGGACTGGACACGGTGGCTCACACCTGTAATCCCAGAACTTTGGGAGGCCAAGTCGGGCGAATCACCTGAGGTTAGAAGTTCCAGACCAGCCTGGCCAACATGGTGAAACCCCGTCTCTACTAAAAATACAAAAATTAAGCGGGGGTGGTAGCAGCCACCTGTAATCCCAGCTAATCAAGAGGCTAAGGCAGGAGAATCAGTTGAACCCAGGAGGCGGAGGTTGCAGTGAGCCCAGCTTGCACCATTGCACTCTAGCCTGGGTGACGAGTGAAACTACGTCTGAAACAAAAAACTGAAATTGCTGAGTTTGTCACTGACCTTTTGATTATCAAATCCTTTGATCACTTACTGAGCCAGCCTCTGCATATTTAATGTGAAACTATGTTTTGAAATTAGAATAAAAGCTTGTATGTTAAGTATAGTGTACCAAATCAGTGGAATCTATGTTTTTTCCTTAGATCGTTAGACACGGTGGCAGTCTGGGCCTTGGTTTGGCAGCCATGGGAACTGCACGTCAAGATGTTTATGATTTGCTAAAAACAAATCTTTATCAGGATGATGCAGTGACAGGTAAGCATTTCTTTCTAAAGCTAACAAACTTAAGTATTAATTAATGTAAATGTAATTACATTAGTTTCTACCTATAATTTGTAGCCTCTTAAAATTACGATGGATTTCTATACTTGAAGAGGAAGTGAATTTTGCTCCATTTGTCAAAGTTATCTTTTAAAACAAGTTTTATGATACATAGGCTCTCTAAAATGGTATATCCTGTGTGTCCACTTGCATAACTGACTTTTGCAAATAGGAATTTATTAGAGTGATCTACTTACTCCATACTGCTTGGTGAGAATGTAGAAAAAATGTTATCTAAATGTCTCCTTTGAAATCACTGTAGGATTTGATGGTACATTCTGTCAAAGTTTAAAAGGAAAACAACCCTAAATGTATGACTCTGCTTCCACATAAAGTATCCTTTTTACCAGATGGTTTTAAAAAATGCTGTCAGAAGCTAATGGTTTTTTGATAGTTTATGCAAAAAACGTGCTACTTTCAGTTGGATGTTTCATTGACTTTAAAAACATAACTCTTTGTTAACATTTTACTCGTTACTTGCTAGGGGAAGCAGCTGGCCTGGCCCTAGGTTTGGTTATGTTGGGCTCTAAAAATGCCCAGGCTATTGAGGACATGGTCGGTTATGCACAAGAAACTCAACATGAGAAGATTCTGCGTGGTCTTGCAGTTGGCATTGCATTAGTAATGTACGGGAGGATGGAAGAGGCTGATGCTCTCATTGAATCTCTCTGTCGTGACAAGGTGAGATCACATCCATCCCTCACTGTCCATTTATCTCCAGCATGTAAAAAACACTTCACTGGAAATTAACTCTGTTCCCATCAGAACATGTAGGTACATTTATTCATAAAACTTCTTGCAATGTATATGAAGCCTAATAGAATTTAAGAAATAAAAGCACTGATTAGAAAAGTACATGGGAGTAATTTGAGGATTGTAAATTTTGCTATAGCTTCAGATCGGTGATACTCATAAGCAGATTCAGCATAGTTCTTTAGGAATTCATGAGTTGATTTCTTTTAGAAATAATATTTTTGGGCCAGGGGCAGTGGCTCTCACCTATAATCCTAGCATTTTGGGAGGCCGAGGCAGCTGGATCACTTGAGGTCAGGAGTTCAAAACCAGCCTGGCCAACATGGTGAAACCCTGTCTCTACTAAACATAGAAAAAACATTAGCTGGGCATGGTGGTGGGCACCTGTAATCCCAGCTACTTGGGAGGCTGAGGCATGAGAATCAGGTGAGCCTGGGAGACAGAGGTTACAGTGAGCAGGGATTGAACCACTGCGCTCCAGCCTGGGTGACAGAGCAAGACTCCATCTCAAAAAAAAAAAAGAAATAATATTTTTGGAATGATTTGATAGTCATTTAATAAGATACAAAGTTTACTTCATTATTCTTTTATCAGAAAACAGTGCCAATCTCTATATTTGTTTATTTGGATGAGGTTTTTTTTCCATTGCCTTTTGTTTTGTTTTTATAATGGTGTTGTATATGGTAGGTAGTTAGTGGCAGGTAATAATTGTCCTCTATAATCTGATTAAAAAGAACTACTGTTATAGTTTATTGATAAAATTATTAATTAATTTGTTCAGTTATCAGGGTCCATCTTTCTTCCACTCAGCACTCAGTACCCAGGAATTTAAATAAGGTAAAAATGTAGAATTAGAAGCCAACTTCCTTGCTTGATTGATAAAAGGGAGTGGACTGCCATAGGAGTGGCTGTTGCTGTTGACTTGACTTTATACTTCCTAAAAAGTATGAAGCAGGGCAGGCGTATTGCATAGCATAGAGGGAATTAAGAGCAGCTACCTCCTTCTGTATTTATGTGTTTTATTGCCCCATTTATTTCAAAAACTGCCAACCACAAAAGAGTTGTTGAGCTCATCATTTCCTACCTGAGACCAGCTTACTTGGTGGATGCCACTATGCCTGTTAGAAGTTACTGTTTGAAATAAGTTGATAATTAATGTTAAATTATTTTTCTTAGGACCCAATTCTTCGAAGGTCTGGAATGTATACTGTAGCCATGGCTTATTGTGGCTCTGGTAACAACAAAGCAATTCGACGCCTGCTACATGTTGCTGTAAGTACTCTGACCTTTTTTGGGAGTGGGGTGGATGGAAAAGCTTGCAGATGGACAATAAGTGTCTAGGTGACTCCAGCATCCCCAGCACATGACCACCACCAGTGGTCTTAGGTTGTGGTTCTCATTTACTGGACCCAACAGGCCATAACCTAGCACTAGGTTCACTTAGCTTTTCAGAAGGATACGGGATGGGATAATAGTCCTATATAAATGGAAGTCCTTAAAGCCATTCAGGTGCAACTTCTAAAATCCTACTGCAAGGAGTACCCTCGTTTGTAAGGGACGAGACCTTGTAAGTATGTGTGGCCACCCTAGGATAGGGAAGTCCAGTGAAGAACAGGAACCATTTATTTCTTTTTACGGCCAGTGAAGTTAGCTTCCACATACCCCTAATGGGTGCAGTGGCTCATGCCTGTAATCCCAGCCGCTCTGGAAAGTGAAGTGGACTGTGAGCTATAATTATAACACCGCACTCTAGCCTCTACAACAGGGCAAGACCCTATCTCTAAAAACAAACAACCCCCCCCCCACCACCACACACCCCGGGACCCCTAAGGGACGTGATCTATTACAGGAGATGCATTGCACAGGAAAGCCAATGCCCATGTTTTCCAAAATGCTTTTTCTACTCATAGTTCTCCTAATCCAAATATAGTTATCAGCAATAACTGGTCACACAGTGGACATTCCACATGTCTTAATAGGTTTTTATCATCATGGTACTGGGAAAAGGTAAACCAAGGGTACCTTTCTATGCAGAAAGAATTAAAACTATTGTTAACTCCTTTTTCCCAGAGATAATATTTTCCACAATATTTATTAGTAATTAATAAATAATTTTTTTAGCAGTGCAATGTGTTCTAAATGTTCATATTTGCAAAAGCTATAATGCAGCTGAAATTGTCTTTTTTTTTTTTCTTTTTTCTTTTTAGGGACTTTGATACAGGGTTTCACGGTCACCCAGGCTGGAGTGCAGTAGCACAATCACAGCTCATTGCAGCCTCAAACTACTGGGCTCAAGCGATCCTCCTACCTCTACTTCCCATGTAGCTAGAACTACAGGCACACACCACCGTGCCTGCCTGATTTTTTAACTTCTTGTGGAGACGGGGTCTCGCTATGTTGGCTAGGCAGATCTCGAACTCCTGGACTCAAGCAATCCTCCTGTTTTGGCCTCTGAAAAGTGCTGGGATTACAGGTGTGAGCCACTGTGTCTGGGCAATTGAAATAGTCTTAAGAAGTAGCCCTGAGGCCAGGCATGGTGGCATACGCCTGTAATCCCAGCACTTGGTGTAATCCCAGCACTTGGGAGGCAGTGGTGGGTGGATCACCTGAGGTCAGGAGTTTAAGACCAGCCTGTCCAACATGGTGAAACACTGTCTCCACAAAAAATAAAAAAATTAGCTGGGCATGGTGGCACACGCCTGTAGCCCCAGCTACTTGGGAGCCTGCAGCAGGAGAATCGCTTGAACCCGGGAGGCAGAGGTTGCAGTGAGCCAAGATTGCGCCACTACACTGCAGCCTGGGCCACAGAGTGAATTTAAGTAAGAGTGAGATTCTGTCTCAAAGGAGAAAAAAAAAAAAAGAGAGAGAGAGAGAGAAGTAACCCTGAATCTTAAACTTTACCAAGCTGTGAAGACTTCTAAGCCCCTGAATTGAAATTTTTCAATAACTTTTTCTAAATTGGGTACAGAAATTTATTCTTCAAAAATACATGTGGCCAGGTGCGGTGACTTATGCCTGTAATCCCAGCACTTTGTGAGGCCAAGGTGGGAGTATCTCCTGAGCTCCAGAAGTTTGAGACCAGACTGGGAAACATAGGGAGACCCTGTCTCTATAAAAATAAAAATACATGTGTCTGTTTTTTGAATGTATTCATTTATTGTATTTGTTTAGAGGTGTACAATATAATGTTTTGATATACCTATCAGTAGTGAGGTATACACTCACTATTGAATGTTGCTGACCTCTCATATCAGTTTGGTCTAGTGATATACTACATGGTATAATATAATCTTAAACTTTTCCCCCTAGGTCAGTGATGTTAATGATGATGTCAGGAGGGCAGCAGTAGAATCACTTGGGTTCATTCTATTCAGGTAATAACTTCTAACTTCTTATTCTACTTATATTTCATTTTTTTTGGAAATGTTGTCGTCACTACCGAAACTACCAAACAGCAGTTAGTCACTAAACAAAAACTAAATACCTGAGGAGTATATCTGGGTTCAGAGTGAGGACCATTTAATAGCAAGATTAGTACTGTTCGTCTGAAAAAGAACAAAGTACATCATGGGATTCTGAGAACCTCTTTGAGAAGTAGTAAAATGATTTAATTATGTCTCTTCATTTTTTGGTAGCATTCTGCTTATTCATTTAACTTTTTAAATCCAAATAACACATCCAGTACTCCTCTTTGTGTATATTGGTAGTTCAAATGTATATTATCTCTTACACAGGTTTGTAAAGTTTTTGAAGGTCTTTAATGAAAGTGAAAGGTAATAGGTTTTGTTTAAATGCCAGAGTGAAAAATTTTTAAGCATTATTTTTTACTTGTAGTCATGGAGCTATCCTTGGCAGTATGATATAGTTGTGTTTAAGAAGTCACATTCATGGCCGGGCATGGTGGCTCAAGCCTGTAATCCCAGCACTTTGGGAGGCTGGGGCAGGCGGATCATTGAGTCAGGAGTTCGAGATCATCCTGACTAACACGGTGAAACACTGTCTGTACTAAAAATACAAAAAATTAGCCAGGCATGGTGGCACGCGCCTGTAGTCTCAGCTACTCGGGAGGCTGAGGCAGGAGAATCGCTTGAACCCGGGAGGCGGAAGTTGCAGTGAGCCGAGATCGCGCCACTG
>NW_012116599.1:10683060-10690101 GCF_000951035.1 Colobus angolensis palliatus
AAAAAAAAAAAAGGAGTCACATTCTAAACCCATCTGCCTGGGTTGACTCCTGACTCATCTTCTTACTAGCTGAATGATTTTCAGCGGGTTGCTCAACCTCTTTGCGCCTCAGTTTCCTCATCTTTAAAATGAGTATAATCATAATACCCATCTGAGAAGATATTTTTGACAAGTGAATTAATATATCTGCGATGCCCTTAGAGAGGTGTCTGGCACTAGTAAGCACTAAGTTTGTATTAATAATGGTAATTGTAGGAGTTGTAGTTGTGGAGTTGGTGGTAGTATTAGTAGATGTAATAATAGTTCTTCCAGTAGTTCTGTCTACTTAGATTCAATCTCAGACATCAGTGTTTCTCTTAGCTAAGATACAGCCATACCTTGTTTTACCGCACTTTGCTTTATTAAGCTTTGCAGATACTGCATTTGTTTAAAAATTGAAGGTTTGTGACAACCCTGCATCAAGCAAGTCTATCAAAACCATTTTTCTAACAGTATGTGCTCATTTCATTTCTCTGTGTCACGTTTTGGTAATCCTCACAATATTCCAGACTTTTTCGTTATTATTGTATCTGTTACGGTAATCTGTCATCAGTGATTTTTGATATTACCATTGTAGTTGTTTTGGGACACCATGAACCACACCCATATAAAACAGCAAACTCAATCAATAAATGTGTGTGTTCTGACTGCTCCACACACCGATCATTCCTCCATCTCTGTCCCTCTACTTGGGACTCCCTATTCCCTGAGACACAACAATATTGAAATTAGGCCAATTAATAACCCTATAATGGCCTCTGAGTGCTTAAGTGAAGGAGAGAGTCCCACATTTCTCACTGTAAATCAAAAACTAGAAATGGTAAAGCTTAGTGAGGAAGGCGTGTCAAAAGCCGATACAGGCCAAAGGTAGGCCTCTTGCATCACGGACAGCCAAGTTGTGAACGCAAAGAAAAAGTTCTTGGAGAAAATTAACAGTGCTACATCAGTGGACACACAAATAATAAGAAAGCGCAACAGCCTTGTTGTTGATAAGGAAAAAGTTGTGCTCTGGAGAGAAGATCAAAGCAGCCAAAACCTTCCCTGAAGCCAAAGCCTAATCCAGAGCAAGACCTTAACTCTTCAGTTCTGGAAAGGCTGAGAGAGGTGAGGAAGCTGCAGAAGAAAAGTTTGAAGCTAGCAGAGAGCTTGGTTCATGAAGTTTGAGGAAAGAAGCCGTCTCCGTAACATGGAGGTGCAAGGAGAGGCAGCAAGTGCTGATGCAGAAGCTACAGCAAGTTACTGAGAAGATCTAGCTAAGATCATTGATGAAGGTGGCTACACCAAAAACAGGTTTTCCATGTAGACAGAATAGCCTTCTATTTGAAGAAGATGCCATCTAGGATTTTCACAGCTAGAGAGAAGAAGTCAGTTCCTGGTTTCACAGCTTCAGAGGACAGGCTGTTCTTGTCAGAAGCTAATGCAACTTTAAGTTGAAGCCAATGCTCGTGTATCATTCTGAAAATGCTAGGGCCCTTAAGAATCATGCTAAAGCTATTCTACATGCTCTGTAAATGAAACAACAAAGCCTGGTTGACAGCATGTATTAGGGTTCCCTAGAGGGACAGAATTAATAGGAGATGTGTGTGTGTGTATATATATATATATATATATATATACACACACACACACACACATACATACACACACACACACATATATATGAGTTTATAAGTATTAACTTACACAATGACAAGGTCCCACAATAGGCTGTCTGCAAGCTGAAGGAGCAAGGAGAGCCACTTTGAGTCTCAAAACTGAAGAACTTGGAGTCCAAAGTTTGAAGGCAGGAAGCGTCCAGCACAGGAGAAGGATGTAGGCTGAGAGGCTGGTCCAGTCTCTCCTTTTCACGTTTTTCTGCCTGCTTTATATTCTCTGAGAGCTGATTAGATTGTGCCCACTCAGATTAAGGGTGGATCTGCCTTCCCTAGCCCACTGACTCAAATGTTAATCTCCTTTGGCAACACCCTCACAGGCACACCCAGGATCAATACTTTTCATCCTTCAATCCAGTCAAGTTGACACTCAGTATTAACCATCACACAGCACATCTGTATACATGGCATGCTAAATATCTGAAGCCTACTGTTGAGACTTACTGCTCAGAAAAAAGATTCTTTTCAAAATATTACTGCTCATAGACAGTGTACTTGGTCCCCCATGGGTTCTGATGGAGTTGTACAAGGAGATTAATGTTATTTTTATGCCTGCTAACACAACATCCATTCTGCAGTCCATGGATCAAGGAGTGCTTTTTACTTTCAAGTTGTATTATTTAAGTGATTTCTTAAGACTATAGCTGCCATAGGCTGGGCATGGTGGCTCATGCCTGTAATCGCAACACTTTGGGAAGCCAGTGCAGCAGATCACCCAAGGTCAGGAGTTCAAGACCAGCCTGGCCAACATTGTGAAACCCTGTCTCCAGTGAAACCTTGTGTCTACTAAAAATACAAACCTTAGCTGGACATGGTGGCAGGTGCCTGTAATCCCAGCTACTCGGGAAGCTGAGGCAGGAAAATCTCTTGAACCTGGGAGGTGTAAGTTGCAGGGAGCTGAGATCACACCATTGCGCTGCATCCTGGGCGACAGAGCAAGACTGCATCTCCAAAATATATATAATAAATAAAAAAGACTAGCTTCCGTAGAAAGTGATTCCTCTGATGGCTCTGGGCAAAGTAAATTGAATGCCTTCTGGAAAGGAGTCACCATTCCAGATGCCATAAGAACATTCATGATTCACAGGAGGAAGTCAGAATATCAACATTAGCAGGAATCTAGAAGAAGTTGATTCCATCCCTCATGGATAACTTTGAGGGGTTCAAGGCTTTAGTGGAAGAAGGAATTGCAGAATTGGTGAAAATGACAAGAGAACTAGAATTAGAAATGGAATCTGAAGATGTGACTGAATTGCAGTCTCATGATAAAACATCAGTGGCTGAGGAGTTGCTTCTTAGGGATGAGCAAAGAAAGTAGTTTCTTGAGATGGAATCTACTCCTGAAGATGCTGTCAACATTGTTGACATGTTAGGTATAGGAAAAAGTATAAAAGAAGTAATCACTTGCCAGGTCTGACCTGCAGACCCTGGGGGAGCCATGCAGACCCTGGCCGGGCGATAGATAAAAGAAGTTCTCAGACATGGATATCTAGTGGAAGAGCAGGCTAGGAGGCTGCTGGCACTAGGGCGGAAGAGAGTTAGCTGCCCTGATAAGCTGGAGATGCTCATGTTTATTTAGTACAGATTTAATGAGGAAAGCTTGGAGCAAATACAATTTGTGGGTAATTAACATTGTCGACCCCCTAAGTAGAGAGCTGTCCTGCACACAAATGATCAAAGGTTAGTTTCTGGAGACAGGAGTAAACAAATTTATCTAGATAAGTTCCTTTACTTTCCCTTGTTATCTAACCCTTGCTCTTAAGAGAATTTAACTGCCTTTAGCTGAATCCTCTTGAAGCTTTTTTAAAACCTCCTGGCCTTCCAAAAAGGTTTGCATCTTTCCCTATAATTTTTATAACTTTTCCCACCACCTTGACTGATCTCCTACATCTCCCCCTTTTCTGTGTTTTGCATCAGGTTTTGTTGATTGAGGAGTACAGATGTGTGCAGCAACAGATTTGTTAGGCATAGCGGTTATAACTCGTTTTCTGGCTTCACATCTTAGAATTAGTAAATAACAGAAGACAAACATGAGTATAATCAGTAACATTCTTTTCCAATCAAGGAGTGACCCCCCCCCGCAGGAGTGGGGGTTATCCAGAAGAGATTTATCGCACATCCTTCCATATGGCTCTCTGTTGGGTGTGTAGATCTACGGTGTTTAGGGATTCTAGAATTTTAGTTTTAAGTTGCCTTACGTCTGCTGTTAAATTATCATGTAAGGTTCCCCAGAGGTGTTGTTGCATCTCATTCCAACTATGTATTGATTGATTCCAAGGTAGAGAGGTGACATAGGTATGCTTATGCTCCCAGTCACCGTTTAAGTGCTATCAGAATGCCAGTGCATCTTGCCGCTCCCCTACATATTCTAAGGCAGCCTCAGGGGCTTGCAGCCTTGCAAGAATCTTTTGATCTATACCCTGCTGTAAGAGAAGTTCATTAGACACATTTTTGGCCAAGTTATCTACAAAGGTAACTGTTTGTATTGATTCAGTAATAGAGTCCACAGCAATACTAGCAGTTGCTAAGATGACTATGACTGAGACTATACAGGTTATAAGTGTGCCTGTGAATCTTTTGGGTCTGACCTGGTACGGGGCACGTTCTCAGGTGGCAAGAGCAGAGGAACCTTGCCAATCACGTGTAAAATTGGTAGGAATGCTTCAGATTGTCTCCTTAATACCATGACTCTTGTAGTATTTAAATGAGATATATTGTAATTAGTGATGCATGAGGCGAACCAAACCTGTCCCTGCACTCAGGTCACAAACGTGGAGTTCTGGGGTGTAATGGAAATACTGGTTCCCATAAGGAAAACATATGGATGGGTAGTGCAACTCAGGCACTGATCTGTGTGATTATGAATAAAAGTCACAATATAGTTGTTACTGGAATTATGATATGTCCCATACCAGGTGTTAAGGGAGATGCTAAGATGTCCCAGGCACCATAAAATGTCTTGGGGGTCGCATGGACTCTACTTGGGGTCTGGGATATCCCATCCCTCCATCGGCCCAAATTATAGGGGAACGGGACGTGGCTACAAAACTGTGATTAATGCCGCGATGGATGCAGACATTAGTATGGTTGCTCTGCAAGTGGCAGTGAGGGCTCCAGTCTAAGATGTTGTAATAGCCTAAGTGGAGTCTACGGGCTTGTCCTCCATGACAGACCTTCCAGCCAAAGTGGAATCTGTTACTTTCCCGGCTACGTTCTTTAGCACAGGAAGGAATGTTGGGGAAAGTGGTGTTGGTTGTATTGCCCAGTTTGAGTCTGTCTGCAACCAAGAATGTTAAGGCATTTCCTTTGCCACAATGTAGCCATACTTGAGTTTGGGCGGTACACAGTAAGGGTTAGAACTTTTATAACTAACGCACAGTGGGAGGATAGTGTAGTGATATATAGTGTTATCTGGCACCTTAATCCAATGTGTGCCATTAATGAGGGACCCCAGTGAGGGTAAGTCGGTCCCTCCTAGCCAAGCAGTTACGTTGTTACAGGCTGAGAAGTGGGTGTCTGCCCAAGTAACGGCAAAAGAAAAGCAGATCTAAGAGATGAGCCCAATAGAGAGTAGCAGGTGCAAGTTGCAGGCAGATGAGAAAATAAGAAGGGTTAATACCCTACGAGAGTTGCAATGTACAACAGAAAGCATAGCAAGGAACCAGTTATCTGGAGTGAATGGTGTCTGTGTCTGGAGCAGGATTCGCTCAACCTTCTGAGTTGTCTTCTTCAGCATCCCCCAGGTAATGTCTGGGACTCATGTCATCCTAGGAAGCCGTGTCATCCAGGGCTGCGGGTCCTGCAGGGACAAGTCCTTCATTTCTGGTACCGGGTTGGGTCCTAGCCACGCCATGTTATGATTTGATGTGTCGTGCTGGAATCCAGAGAGGACCTGAAGGGGTATGAACACAAGCATATCCTGTTCCCCATGTTAGCAAATCATTTGGACTACACCATACGTTACTATTTACATTTTTCCATTAAACTGCAGGTTTTATGTCTTGAGAGGTTTTAGCAAAGTGCTTTTCTATGGCTGATTGAAATTTATCATCTGAATTTTAAAAATTAAGGGTAGATAAGGCTTGTGCCAATAGTGTTGCCAGGTTCTTACTGATATTCCCCCTTTTTTGTTTTTTTGAGTATATTTTTAAGAGTGGAATGGATATGTTTTACTATGGCCTGTCCTTAGGGGTTATTTGAGATGCTTGTGGAATGTTGGATGTTCTACGTCTGACAAAATTTTAGAAATTGTGAGCTGGCATAAGCTGGGCCACTGTCAGTTTTAATTTTTTGGGCCGCCCCATAAACTCAAAAGTTAAGAGAAGATGTTTAATAATATGTTGGGTGGACTCTCCAGAAAAGTATGTGCGCTAATTAAGTGAGAATTGGCGTCAATGGATACATGTACATATCTTAGTTTTATAAATTTAGGGACGTGAGTAACATCTGTTTGCCATAACTGATTAGGTTCTAGTCCTCTAGGGTTAACACCTGTTGAAGGAGGGGAGGTGCCTGTGAGCTGGCAATCTGGGCATTGCAGGATAATTTCTTTAGTCTTTGGGTGAGTTTAAATTGTTTCGTTAAATTTCTCCAATTTTGGTGGAAAAATTGATGAAATTGGGTGGCTTTGTCAAGCAGTGACATCATAACTTGCAGATCTGCTTGTTCATTGCCATAAGCCAATGGACCAGGCAGTGAGCTGTGGGCTCGAATATGTGTGATAAAAATAGGATGTGTATGTTGATCTAGCAATTGCTAAGTCTAAGAAAAAGTGCACACAGGGTGGGCTCGAGAGTGGACTTGAGAGCTGTTTCAAGGTTCTGCAATAAATAGCGTAAGCAGAGTCACTAACAATATTGATGGGCTGAACAGAAAAAGTTTCCAGGGCCAGTATTAAGGCTCCAACCTTAGCGCTCTTAAGTGCTAGTAAATCCAGAGTGAGTAAAGGAGTTGTGTGGTTTCTACCAAATTGCCACTTTTCCATTTTTACCAGAACTGTCAGTAAGAAGCATACTGACTTACTAATTCTTTGAAAACAAATTTAGAACTTATATCTAACAACCCCTCCCCTTGTATTTCCTTACAGCTTTCTTTTCAAACTTTTTAAACAAGACTTGGCCTAGTTGTTTTGCTTGATTTTCCAAAAGAAGAAGCTTCTCTGGATAAGGTGGAGGATAGTTAAGGGAAGTTTTAGTAAGTGCTGTTTTTATGAGCCTCTGCATCAACTTACGGTTGCATGGTATGAGACAGCACCCAACAAGAATAAGTACCTGTTACAACTGTGAGGGAAATAAGAAGGCTATTTGAGGCTATTATTCCTTTCCATTTACCGGACTACTTTTCTTTTTTT
>NW_012116599.1:10690426-10692882 GCF_000951035.1 Colobus angolensis palliatus
TAGTAGAGACGGGGTTTCACCGTGTTAGCCAGGATGGTCTCGATCTGACCTCGTGATCCGCCCGTCTCGGCCTCCCAAAGTGCTGGGATTACAGGACCGGACTACTTTTCTAGCTATCCTATAAAGGGGTCATTTACCCCTGAGTTGCAGGCTAACTCATTGGATAGAGCAGTCACACCTTGCAATGCCTTTGTTATACTTCCATTGGGGAAGTGTTTGGGATGAAGGTGCAACATTGACTTTTAATCATGATGCAAACTCCTCCTCTTTCTGCTAATATCATGTCTAAGGCTATCTTATTTTCCCAAGCCTTCTGACTAGTAGCCCCTAATTGTTCAGCTATTCCTTTAACAGCATCTCTAGTGTAGTTAATAAATCGCTGTTGGTTGTAATAGATGTAGTTTATCCAATCTACATTTTTTTAATTGTCACCCACCAAAATATTGACTCAAATACTGCAGCTATTTGATTTGGGATTTTAAATTGATCTTGTATTCCCTGTGGGACTCTTAATTGTGTCTAAATAGACATGAGAGTCGAAAGACCCATAAGGGGCTTCTCTCACTTTACGATGTCTTATTTTTCCTTCCTCTGGTTGATGAAATGCCAGGGTGAAAGGGATAGCCAGCTGGATTAAGCACAAGTGCCACTCCAGTTATTTGACAGAGTGTCCAGTAAAAGTCCACCACAATACCACCACACATCCGCTCGGGGATGTACAAGGGCTGACTGATTGATAAGCTCTTGAAAATTCTTAAGCTCACTGCATCCCTTCAGGTCTCCAAGGAACATCCCTTCAGGTCTCCAAGTTTCCTCCCTGTCGTGAGAGACACGAAGTGAACTTAGTGTTGGGAGACGGAAGCTGGATGGCCCTCAGGGGCTGACCCGCAGCCTGCCGGACTTCAGGATATAGCAGAGAGAGCTTGGCATGACTTATTACTCCAGGCTGTAGAATCCGGGAAAAGAGCTACCATGCAACCCACACCTGGTCAACGGGAGGACCACTTTAGTGGAAAGGGGACTGTCTGGGCCTCTGGCCTGCCCTGTGCACAAGTATAACAATTGTTTTTGTTTAATATGTGGACAGAATATTTGATCCATTCCAACCAGGCATTTGCCTCTTGGTATCCTGTCTTAATTGCCAAAGTTTGTTTTAACTCTTTAACTTCTATGATCCTCTAGTAAAATGAATATATGGTTTTAGGAAATTACAAAAACCAGTTGGGGCAGTCCCTCCTTGCTCTTTAGTGGTCACAGAACGTTGGACCAACTATGGCATAAAAGCTCTACATCTCGGGTGGGAGGGGAGGCAAGACTCCTGGTTGACACTGGGGTCTTTATCGAAATCTCCCCAGATTAAATGGTCCCAATTTACTAATGCCCAGTCTGTGGAGAGTCAGGAGGGACAAAGGTACTTTTCTGAAGTAGAGATCTGTCTTTGACTTGGCAAGTCCCCACAGCATATAACAAGGCAAGCATTAAATGCAATAGTTTGAGGCAAAATTGACTTGGTTATGTTAATAACTAGATGGTCAGCAGTAGAGTGAGGAAAGAAGAAAGAGTAATAGAATAGATGAAAGAGAGTTAAATTTTTGTTAGCTTTAGTTTCCTAGGGTTTTCCTCTGGGACTATGGCCAACGACTCTGGAGCGGGTGGCGCTTTCTTGACTCGGGTGCGATGAATCCATCCCTTTTTCGCTGTACAAACAGCAGTCTCGGTGGTTAGCAGCACAAGGTAGGGTCCTTCCCAGGCTGGCTCAAGTTTTCCTTCTTTCCACCCTTTGATGAGAACGTGATCTTTAGGCTGGTGCTTGTTTACCGGAAATTCTAGGGGTGGTACCTGTGCTAAAAGACTTTTTAGTTTTGAAGGAAAATAAAGTGGAAGATAAACCAAGTATATAATTTCTAAGAAGCTGATCTTTTGTTTTAAATGTGGGGACATTAGCAGTGGACTTTATAGTCCTAGGTGCCTTCTTACTGAGAGATTTCCTTTAGCACCCATTTTTATTAGTTTTTAGATCACTGAAAGTCAGACACCATTTTATGTTTGACAGTGCTTCCTATATGATTTTTATACCAGAAAAGCTAAATTTCACCTTTATATTAGTGTGTTATTAATGTTAAACTTAGTTTTGATAAAACTTTGTAGATGTACTTATTCAATTTTTAATGGCTGACCATAAGGTAAGATTTTTATAGACTCTTTTTAACCTTTTGTAATTTTTGTTAAAGAGCACGTTAGTGCTTTAAGAAAAACCTGTTGCTAGGCCGGGCGCGGTGGCTCAAGCCTGTAATCCCAGCAGTTTGGGAGGCCGAGACGGGCGGATCACGAGGTCAGGAGATCGAGACCATCCTGGCTAACATGGCGAAACCCCGTCTCTACTAAAAATATAAAAAACTAGCCGGGCGACGTGGCGGGCGCCTGTAGTCCCAGCTACTCGGGAGGCTGAGGCAGGA
>NW_012116599.1:10693032-10723745 GCF_000951035.1 Colobus angolensis palliatus
CTTTAACTTTAGCCAGTAGGTTTACACACAGAATTTCCTTTACAATTAACGTTTTAAAACTTGTTTGAACCTTTAAAACAAAATATTTGTTTACTTTTTTTAACCTTTTAATGTAGGTAAAAATCCACATTCTTACGCCTCCTTATAATCCTTTTACCAAAGGTATATTTTACTTTCTTTGTACACCTTGCACATAAACTGTTTCTTCAATAGTTTTACATTCAGGAGACCTTATTACTTTTAAATTATAAAACATTTCTTGCATAAATTCCCTTTTGTAACTTTTTTCACAACTTTCACAGACAGTTCTTCGACATGCCTCAACTTTCTGTCTTGTTGCAAACATCCCTTTCTTTAAACAACCAGTTAATTTATTTTAGGACAAGAATTTACATTCTTTTTACATAAATTCCCCCCCTCCTTTTCTTTTTCCCTAAAGATAGTAACCATTCTTTTCCAAAGCGAACTTCCTTTACTTCTGTGGACTAGACTGCCTAAGGCCGTAAGATTAGAAGTTAGGATAATACATATTACACTGTTAACTTTTAGCAAACTTTACTTTTGTTGAAAACCTTGTAAGTTTGGGATTTCAATTATCCTTTCTGTTAATAAGACCTTGTTTAGTCCAAATTAACTTAGAATTGGTATAGAGGGTTCCTTGCAGGTTCTGTAAGTATTTTAAGGCTTGTCTGAGTGGAAACAGCTTGCAGGTTTGAGCAGACCAATTATTAGGCAATTTTCCTAACTGCTTTTACAAGAGTTTCCCTATCAATTACTGATTACCTATTGTGTCTTTTTCCCTCAGTCACCGGGGAGGAACTGTTTGTGTCCAGAAGGGAGTTCCTCCTAGGTCTGGTCAGACTTTTGTATGGTAATTAATTAAGATTTAGACTCCCTGTTAGGATACTTGCTGGGTTTAAGGAATGATTAATGTGGTTAATGTTAAATCATCTTTTTCTAACAGAATAGCCCCATGCTTTAAGATTTTTGAGTTAGTAAGCTACGTTTTTGCTTTTTTTTTTTTTTTTCTACTTAGGATAGTTCTGAACTGGTTAGGTGTGTTCACAATGAGGTTTCCTCTAAAAGCTATTTTTCTACCTTCTTCTGCTAGCAAAGCAGTTGCCACTACAGATTAAATGCATTTAGGCCATCCGCGGGTTACTTGATTAAGGATTTTTGATAGGAAGCTACGCGTTGTCAGTGGCCTCAGTGCTTTCAGGCTACGCCCTTGTTTACCCTGACAACAAGGTGGTATTGGAGGGTTACAGGATCATGTAGAAGATCTTCAATTATCAATTATAGGTTTTTAATTTATCCTGGCTTTTAAAGGAATAGGGTACGCTGTTTTCTCTTTACTACTTCTATCTCTCTGTCTCTTTGACTTTCTGTCTCTCTCTTTCTCTTTGACTCCCTCTTTGTCTCTGTCTCTTCCTGTCTCTCTCCCTCCCTCTCTCCTCTTTACTGTTTTTTTCCCTGCCTCTGCCAGCCACTTATGCTGCTGTTCTCCCCTCTCCTTCCCCTTCCTCTAGGGGAGGGACCAGCGAGAGTAGAGCTACTCTTTCTTCTCCTGAAAAGAGGATGCCCAAGGTGGCCATTAACGCGACCCAAGTGTACAACTGAGGTCCTAAGAATGGGTCAATTTGGTCTGCCATTCTGTAAGGGTCATCTAGTAGCGATTTAAGCTCCTTTTTAAAATTCTGGACTTCCGAACCGTTTAGGGGAGCATTTACAAAGCCAAGGCCCCCCACACACAGACTCCTTGTGGTAACTCTCAAAGGCAAGAAGATTGGGGCTGATCTCTTAGGTACGGAGGGAAATGGGAAATTCTGAATATCTTTTTTACATTGTTCTACCTCACACTGGAGTCCTTTTAGAGAGGGGTATCTAGGTTGGGAGGGAACAGGCTGATGGGATGGTAATTCCTAAGAGTCAGGGTTATAAGGAGGAAAGATAACGTTGAGTAGAGAGGGAATTTGGAATGGGATCTGAGGCAGCAGTGGGGCTGTCTGAGGGGAAAGATTGGGGACACTGAACGGGAGAAGATAGTCTTAGGGAATCCCATGTGCTGGAATTTTTAGGCATGAGAGCTGGTTCCTCTGACCTTTCATTTTGAGGTACCAGATTGGGTTCTTACCTATTTGTTTTTAAAGGAAAAAGGAGGGCAGGTCTTGCCCCCAACAAAGGGCATAGCCTAGTTCTTCTTGAGACACTGGACCTTTATCATTAACATATCGGATTAGAGGCTGACATGTTACATCCTCATTCGACCAAACTTTGGTCAGAAGATTGAGGGTTTGAGGATGGGTCCCTGAGTCCAAATAAAACAGCAATATTGTTATCATTTGTTGCTTTTTCCTATGTTTAGTCCTTTCATTATCCTTCCAGTGTTTTAGCATGAGGGGGCTATTGAGGGGGATATCTTTGTTACCATCTTTATCTCCCTTGCTCCCTGTCTTGCTTGGGGTATTTCCCATCTTGATGGTTTTGGGGTAAGGTTCAAGGTTCAATTTCCCTTTCTGGAAATTTCTTGCCTTTTGGGGTGAGGCTCATTTCCCCACTGGAAATTTCTCACCTTTTGGGATGAGGCTCAGTTTCCCCACTGGAAATTTCTTGCCTTTTCTACTACTGGAGGTTTGTGTGAGGTTCTGTCCCCTGAAATGGGGATGTCTCGCCTCTTTTTAACCTCTAAGCCACACTGACCAAGGAGTGCTTCACCCCCCTCACCCCTTGCGGCTTTCTTATCTTGGTCCTGACCACCAAGGAAATACTTCAGCGGCTCCCACGGCTGCTTCTTTGGTCTGTGCACAGAGTCGTTGCTGCAGTATGTGAGAATCCTTTAAGCTAGGTTGCTGGCCAGTTTTTTGTTTTTTATTTTTTTCCACGTTTCTGAGAGCTGGGGTTATTCCTGGAACTGGGTGGGTCTTGATTTCTCACCCCTGAGGCCACCGCAAGGGGGCAGGGCATGCCTCCTCACGAGAGAGAACCAGAGACCATCCTCGGAGGGGAATGCAATCATGGGCAAGCCCCCTAATTGTTACATATAAAGTTTTGGTGCCTCAAAAGGAATAGCACTCAAATATAAAATTTTCTTTTTAATTCTCAACAAGGCAAGTTACTTCTATAGAAGGGTGCGCGCTTACAGATGGAGCAATGGTGAGCACACACTTGGACAAGGGAGGGGAAGGGGTTCTTATCCCTGACACACGTCTGTGTCGTTCCCCTGTTGGCCAGGGTTAGACCGCACAGGCTAAACTAATTCTCATTGGCTAATTTAAAGAGAATGACGGGGTGAGTGCTTTGGCGGGAGTCAGGGCAGAGCAGGTAGCAGGTAATTGGAATGACTTAACGGTGGACCAGGTGATTGGAATGAGTCAGGGTGCAGCAGGTAATCGGAATGAGTCAGGGTGGAGTAGGTAATCAAAAAAGGTTGCTTTACGAGGAAGTTAAGTTTAAAAGTAGAAGGCAAAGAATTGAATGTACTGACATATTAATTCTTTGGAAAGAAATTTAGAACTCCTATCTAACACAACAGTTTGCATTAGGTCCCTTAATTGAGCCTGCAAAACCGAGTCTCCGCTAGCTTTAAGCAGCTGTTTCAATACTTTTATATACTGTTGCCATTGAGCTGATAACTGTTGTCCCATGATGAAACCCTAGCCTGAACAATCCCCTCAAACTTGGAATAGGCACCAATGACTTACTGACTGCGTAGTCTCTTTGCCTTCATTTTCGAGGGTTCCCCCGCCATCTGTTGCAACATTCCTCACAGAGAGAACCACCTGCCGAGTCTGTCCTGCGGACTCTGGCCGAGCGATGGATGAAAGAAGTTCTCAGACACGGATATCCAGTGAAAAGCAGGCTAGGGGGCTGCTGGCACTAGGGGCTGAAGAGAGTTAGCCACCCTGATAAACCAGAGACACTTGCATTTGTTTAGCACAGATTTAATGAGAAAGGCTTGGAGCAAACACATTTTGTGGGTAATTAACATTGTTGACCCCCCAAGTAGAGAGCTGTCCTGCACATAAATGATCAAAGGTTAGTGTCTGGAGACAGGAATAAACAAATTTATCTAGATAAGTTCCTTTACATGCCCTTGTTATCTAACCCTTGCTCTTAAGAGAATTTAACTGCCTTCAGCTAAATCCTCTTTTGAAGCTTTTGCAAAACCTCCGGGCCTTCCAGAAAGGTTTGCATCTTTCCCTATAATTTTTATAACTTTTCCCACCACCCTGACCGATCTACAATCACTTCCAAGATTAGGCTGTAGAAAAAAATTAATGAAAAGAAACATAGTTGAAATCACAACAAAGAATTGGGAATATTTAGTAGTTGATAGAGTAGCAGCAGAGTTCGAGAGGATTGACTACACTTTTGAAAGAAATTCTGTTGTTGGTAGAATACCATCAAACAGCATCTTATGCTACAGAGAAATCTTTTGTGAAAGGAAAAGCTAATGTGGCAGACTTCATTGTCTTGTTTTAAGAAATTGCCACAGCCGCCCCAGCTTTCCGCAACCACTACCCTGACCAGTCAGCAGCCATCAACATCAGGAGAAGACATTCTACCAGCATAAAGATGAATATGCACTGAGAGCTCAGATGGTCAGTAGTACTTTTTAGCAACAAAGGTTGTTGGGTTGTTTGTTTTTTAAATACAGAGGGGTCTTGCTCTGCTGCCCAGGCTGGAGTGCAGTGGTGTGATCATTGCTCAGAGGCATACTTGAGCTGATTGAGCTTGGGTTGAGGCAAAACTGTAGAGTAGCAGAGACTACAGGCATTCACCACGATCCCTGGCTAATTTTGGTTTGTTTGTTTTGTGAAGACAGTGTCTCACTCTGTTGCCCAGGCTCATCTTAAACTCTGGCCTTAGGAGATCCTCCTCTTTCCACCTCCCAAAGTGCTAGGATTATAGGCATGAGCCACCCATTGGGTCTGGCTATGTTTTTTAACTGAGGCATATACATTTTTTTGGATATAATGCTGTTGCACACTTAATAGGCCCTAGTATAGTGTAAACATAACATTTATATGCCCTGGGAAACCAAAAAGTTCGTGTGACTCTCTTTACTGCTACACTGTCTTTATTGCGGTAGTCTAGAACCAGACCCACAATACCTTTGAGGTATGCCTGTCCTTTATCTTAAAGAATAAAGTTAAAAGTACAGTTGACCCTTGAACAATACGGGAGTTAGCATCACTGACCCCACAACCCTTACACTGTCGAAAATTCACGTATAACTTTTGACTCCCCCAAAACTTAACTACTCATAGCCTACTATTGATCAGAAGCCTTACGGATAACATAAATAGTCAATTAACATATAATTTTTATGTTATATGTATTACTATATTCTTACAGTAAGGTAGGCTAGAGAAAAGAAAATGTTATTAAGAAAATCATAAGGAAGAGAAAACACCTGTCTTCACTATTAAGTGCAAGTGGATCATCAGAAAGGTCTTTACCCCGTTGTCTTCACTTTGTGTTGGTGGAGGAGGAAGAGGAGAGGTTGGTCTTGCTGTCTCAGTGGTGGTAGAGGTGGAGGAGGTAGAAGGGGAGCAGAAGAGGTAGGTAAACTCAGTGTAATTTTTAGTGAAAAAAAAATTACATATTAGGGGGTCCGCACATTTCAAGCTCATGTTGTTCAAGACTCACTATTATATAGATACTGCCTGTTATAGCTTATTTGTCATGAAATTACACAGTAAGTTGCTAAAGTGCATGTTAGATGAGTCATACCTCTTATGTCCTTTTAAACTTCAGAAGAGATTTTCTACCCCAGGTTCCCTTGAGAATGAATCTTTGTTATAAAAATTGTATGGAAATCCAACAGATAATTTCTTGAACATCCATTATGAACTAGGTACAGAGTCTTCTCCATAATGTCCCAGATAGGAAGTCATCCATTTACTACAAACTATAAAATATTTTTTTCCTATCGTGGATGGAAATGTTGAATAAAACAGAACAAAACACAGACCCATATAGCATGGTATTTCTTCTTACACCAGTTTTCTTGAATACAGTTGTTAAACAAATACTAGTCTTCACTGTGTTATCCTCTAACTCTCATTTTGCCAGCTTTCTCATAAAGACACTACACAATTTTCACAAATTCCTTATGACATAGTATTTACCCAAGTCTGCTAGTCTGGCGCCTGTAAACAGGTGATGTAACTTATTGCGCCTGATTGTTTCTTATGTTATACTTTTCATAGAAGTGTCCAGTGTTCTTCGAGGCCTCTTCTGAGATCTGGCAAAACCTATGTGTATTAAGCTATTCTGCATTTTGTCAGAAGATCTGCCACAGACTCCACACTTTGAACTTCTTGAACCCTATCTCTTCTTTTCTCTTTTAAAATATTGGAATACTTCATCATTTACATTCTTTTTGTACATTGCCATTTTCTGTTTTTCTTCCAAAATTTGGTTTCTTGTCAAAGAACTAGATAATTTCAGTATGGAAAGTATGTTCTTCCAGGTGTACCCTTAGTATCTCTTGTAAAGCATCCTACTCATGTTTGACTCTTACGTTGTTTTGTTTCTTATCATTTGTTAATTTTTTCTATTGTCAGTGACTTTATATTTTATAACAATATAAATCAGTGGCTTAGTGTTTATATTCTGCCACATAGGAAGTTGATGGGCATGTAAAACTGTTTTTCTTCCATTTTTAACCTAATGGTGCTTTGCTCTCTAATTAACAAAATTCACGTCTGCCCTTTTATTTCCTGTAGCTAACACACGTTAAGTTCCCTGTTTCAGCAGCAGATGTCTCCCATGAGCTGCTGAGGTTTTGCTGAGGCTAGTCAAATAAGTTATTTATGTGCTTGCTACTTCTAAGGGACCATTCTTAGTTCTCTTTTCATAAAATGAATCTTTAAGAAGTGGGAACTGGAAAAATTTTGTCTAAAATTTATTTTGTAAATGAAAATTAAATATAATTGACTTGTTTGAGGAGCTGGAGTTAAAATCCTCTATATGTATTCTAAGTTTTAGTTTACTGCCATTACCCTAGAGTGAGAATTTTTTAAAGTAGAAGAAACCAGTGTTCTCATTTTTTTAAAGATAAGGAAATTGAATTCCAAAATGTTTAACAAAATTTCCCACTGTCGTAAAACTAAATACTGAGATTCTAAACAGGCTTCATGATAGACCAGTGCTTTCTCCACCATGCTTTGAGTCGGAGCACCATCTTTTTGAGAGGCTCTGATAGAACAGCTTTATTCTCAGTTTTCCTCATTAACTTTAATATTTGAGAAATGTCTGTCCTGTCTCCTAAGACTAGTACATGTTTTCTGAAGTGACATCATTTACAGTCTTAGCATGCTCTCCATCTTTTTTTACCCCCTTTAGATTTCCCTTTTAAAATGAATTTGTGGACATTTGGTCTTATACCATGTTTTAAGAGTTTATTTCTTCATAAATTTTAAAAACTTCTTTTTAGGTATACTTATTGGATATGAATACTAAAAACATGTTAGTAAACACATATTTGTACTTCAGCAACTAAGATAAAATTGTCTTTGTGTAAAATTCTCACGTATATTATCTCCTTTATTCATAGGTTAGTCCAGGGTATTACAGTATTTTATTTCTTCCTTCTGATATTTGTAGATTGTTATATGTTCATAATGCTTATAATAAAAGTAAAAAATTAATTTGATAACTATTCTTTCTTAATTGAAATGAATGTAGTACATTAATTTTTTATCTAAATAAATGTTCTCTAGTGGAACGTCTAATAAATCAGTGATTGTTGGGCCCATTGTTATACTTTCATTGGTAGATTTTATTATTATAACAACTTATACAGTACTGTTCATGATATTGACTTCTGAAAACTCATTTGGAAGTGAGTAGAATCTGAATTATTTTAATTTGACACTGGAAAGGAAAATGAAGAAAGTCAAAAGAATTAGTGTTTGTATATCTGTTGAAATTAAGTTGCTATAATGAACAAATTGATAATCTGATATGGACTTTTCTTAAAATTAGACAGTCTTGGTGGTCCCTTGCAGGTTGCTATGACTTAGGCTGTTATAACATGGCATTAAATGTTTCTCAGTGTATACATTCATAAGCTTTTAGATACGGATCTTGCAAGATGAACAACAGATTCTTTGTGCAGCTGTTTTTTAGACCACACAAAGTGATTCCTTGAATATAAAAATGTTACATCATCGTTGATCCTTGTAATTTGAAGAAATCCTCCTAGTTAACTGGTTACCACTAAATTCACGATCATCTTTACAACACAATTCACAATTCTATATCAACTTGATACATATTCTCTGTATACTATTCTCTGTTTTTGCCCCCATGTCTTTGTGTTTCTGTCTGGGTGCTGTGACCTTTCCTTACTTTTTGTCATTTTCATTTTTTTCCTACATCTTTGCTTTCTTCTCTTCATTAATTGGCAGTAACATGGAATAGAAAGCCTTTTTTTTTTTTTTCAAAATTATTCTAAATAGTTATAATCTGTTCCTTTTCTTCTAAGATAAGACTATTAACTGGAGTTCTGTTGTTACATAAGCGTGTTTAACTGCTGAGATTTGCTTTCAAATTGTACATCTCTTTAAAGTATTCATAAAATGGAAATACCAGTTTTGCATGAAAGTGGTAAGAGTTTGTGGCTTTGTTGTACTTTTCAGAAATAGTCAATAATGGAGTTATGTTTCACTTTCTAGGATATTCTGGAAATAGTAGAAGGGTCTCTCATTAACTATAGAAAGATCTCTGGGTTAATTGTAAGCAACAGCTAGACATGGTGACTCACACCTGTAATCCCAGCACTTTGGGAGGCCGAGGCAGGCAGATAGCTTGGGGCCAGGAGTGGAGACCAGGCCGACCAACATGGCGAAACCCCGTCTGTACTAAAAATACAAAAATTGGGCGGGTGTAGGGGCGGGTGCCTGTAATCCCAGCTACTCAGGAGGCTGAGGCACGAGAATCGCTTGAAACCAGGAGGCGGAGGTTGCAGTGAGCCAAGACTGCACTCCAGCCTGGGTAACAGAGTGAGAATCTGTCTCAAAAAAAAAAAAAAAAATTGTAAGCAAGGAAATTTTTCTTAAGGTTTTGTCGTGAAACAGTTTATAGTTATTGTGGCTAATTCTGTAGGTGTGCTTGTTTTAAGCACACAGATTTGGAGGCAGTACAAAGCATGTGAGAAGATAGTTCTTTTGCTCTAGATTGTTGTCTATGGGTAGAACTTTGGCAATGTGATTGCCTGCTAACTCTGGTATATAGATTTCCTGAAACAATTATATATGCCTTCAGATACATAAAATACAGAATTTGGAATACTGTCATAGTGATAACTGAAAATTTAATCTCAACATACCTTGGCAAGAATATAAATCTTAACATATGCCAAATCCATCATATTAGAGACCAGAACCAAAAACCAAAATAGAGAATGAATTTTTTTTAAGGAATGTAAATTATATTGCCTCTTGTGTGAGATAACCACCCGTAATACTGCTGAAAAATCTTAGACTAGTAGTAGGGAAACATGCCTAAAGCTTTGATGATTTAGGAATTAAATGTGTATGATATACTCTTCCCAGCAGATTGTATATAGCCAGTAAGGAATCGTAACAGATCAGGATTTATGTATTAGAGCCGTATTCTAGCAAAGGATTCTGCCACTGTGAAAATATATGCCTTGTTCACTTATATGCTGAGATCCTCTGTAGCCAATACATTTCTTGAGGTAATTATCCTAAACTGAGTTGCCTGCAGAAGGACAGCAATAGAGTCATAGGTTGAGGGACAAATATGGGTGAACCTGAAAAGGAAAAGCTAAATATGAGTTGTCTTCACTGCAGACCCCCTTAGCCTAAATTTGCACTTATAACAGGAGATTTAAAATGTATATCAAAAGTAGATTGTATTGTCTACCATTTACTTAGTGGCTTCTGTGTACTCATCCTCAGAAGAATTGGATAAAATGTATATGACAATACTGGAGCTTGAAGAAAATTAAGTATTTTTCCTAAATTTAATCAGCTGTCTGGTAAGTGGCACAGGTTGGACTCATTCTGAGACCTAACAGTGCAAAATAATATACTGAAAGGGTGAATAAAAATTTTTGTGCTGGCAGTTCACTTGAGTCACTGGACAAGCATAGATAGGCAGGCATGATCTCACTTAAAGTTTGTATCCTTGCTTAAGGTCCCATGCTTGTGCACGTTAATTAATATCTTTAAGAAACCTAATATGGTTCAGGTACCCAAGCGATTTTATTTGCGTTTTCCCCCTTCTCCAATAGACCCACCTGTGCTGAGGAGATGCCCAATATCAGTCATTTAACGAACAGGTCTAGTTCCAAGTTCCTGTTATTTTGTGTGATATCCAGCTACTATCCTCCCTATCCTTTCCATCAAAACAGTTTCCTGATCAAAGGAAAATTATGACTACATTCAACTAAATCAGACTATAAATGGTAATCTTAACTCACGTCCAGATTGTGATCACTGTTTTGTGCACTTATTTTTAGCTCTATGTTCCTTTTGTTTTGTATCATGCCTTACACTTTCAAGGCCTGGAAGGCAAGGCTAATGTTTGTTTTGTTTTATTTCATTCTTAGCACAACTTTGCATATAATTAGGAACCGAATAAATTTTATGATGATGGTGGTTCTTTTTAAAGCCTGAAATTTATTGATTTGACTTTATTTCATTTGAATACCTTAACATTTAACCAGAGTGCCGGATTGTTTTCATTTGTAGCTATACAAAATTGTTTTCCTCATGGAATAATCTTGTCCAAATTAGGAAAATTGGATATTCTTAATACTTAACTCTTAGGTTAAAGAGATGATTTGATATATGACATAAAATTCTTTATATAATATATTCTTGGCACATTTACATCTCATTCATCATCTTACTCATCATTATGTTTGATGACAACTGCCAGTTCTGCTACACGTAACTAACTTGCTCTTCAGTTTTGTCACCTTCATTTTCAGTGAGGAGAAGTGTATCTAGTAGAATGATTGATGAAGACTGAATAGTTGAACTGCGGAGCCTCATTGGACTCTGGTACATGGCAGGATTAATCCCATTTCGAATTCCATGTTTCTTGAAAAACTTAGAGTTCTCTGCCGTTGGATTCCGGAAGTAGATCTTACTGGAGCGTTTTCTAAGAGTTTTTACTGACTTTGTGGCCCGGTAATTGCAGGTTATATATCGGCCAAATGCATCCCGAAATGTCTTATTGAAGAGGGTGTAAACCAAAGGATTCACTCCTGAGGAAACATAGCCTATCCACACAAATATCTCCAGGAGCATTTGGAGAGTAGTTTGGTTACAGGAATCACATAAAGCTAAAGTTATGTTTGTAATAAAGAAGGGACACCACATAAGCAAAAAGAGGAAAAACACAATCCCTAGGACCTTTGAGGCTCTCTGTTCATTGGAAATGGTCTGCACTGACTTTTTTCCAATTGTGGATGTTCTTCGCATAAGTCTTTCATCACTTGAGTTGCACAGAGCCTTGTCCTTTTGAGAACCATCCAGCATTGCCACCTTTTCTGGTGACGAACAAGGTGTTTCATCCCTTTGGGAAACTGTAGACACAGTCAACCATGTTAGGCGTTGAGGTGGCTTGTTTTTGACCAAGTAAGCCTTCTTCTGTAAAGCATGGATAGTGAGAAAGTAGGTGACAATCATAATTGCAAGAGGTGTAAAGAAGGCAGCCAGTGAGCCAAAGAGCATGAAATTGCCAAAACGTTCCTTTGTCAGCACACAAGTGATATTGTTTGGGTTGTCCACATCAGTCTGTATCCCTTTAATAGGGACTGGAATGGCAATGCCTAAGGAAGAGGAAAACAAGATAAATTGAGTCATCTTATGACCTGTAACTCTTAGATTAGATCCTTTTAGATTGCATCCTTATAACTTTATGCTTGTTGACGCATTATAATTCCTGGGACCCACAATGCAGGATTTGTCAAAGCATTCATCAGTGAAGATTTGACAAACAGAACCTAAGTGAGCACATCTGTTTTTAAACAAAGAGATTGGCTAGTAATTTCAGATTTACAATGAAAGCTCCCCTAAAGCTGTAGTATATTCATTATATAGTGGAGAATGTCTTCATTTATTCTACATTTCTCATAATCTATTTTTGTTTTTTAAGCTATCTCAGATTAAGGAAGAGAAATTCAGAAGAGAAGCTGCTTTTTTCTTATTATCCAGTGTAGTTAATCTAGAGACACTTCAGAGTACATTTATTCAGTATCTTTATTCTGTTTTATCTTTGAGGTTACAGTTTCATTTAACAGTTTTACCTTTTGATATGTGTGAATGTCCTTTAATCCTTTCCATATAAGTTCTTAGGGAAAACCAAAGTTCATTAAAAAGTACTACTTAAAATTGGAGTATATGTGAATTGTGACATTGAAAGATTATGAGTTCTTAATCTTTCTTCTTCTGTGGAAGCCTGGGCAGAGTGGCACTCATGCCTATAATTCCAGCACTTTGGGAGGCCAAGTAGGGGTGGATCACTTGAGGTCAGGAGTTTGAGACCAGTGTGGCCAACGTGGCGAAACCCCATCTCTACTAAAAATATGAAAATTAGCTAGGCATGGCGGCATGCGCCTATAGTCCCAGCTACTCGGAAGGAGAAGGTGGGAGAATCACTTGAACCAAGGAGGCCAAGGTTGCAGTGAGTCAAGATCACACCACTGCCCTCCACGCTCAGCGACAGAGTGAGACTCTGTCTCAAAAAAAAGAGAGTCCTTCTATGACATAGGAAAGAAATATACCTCATGTTAATTTTCTGATCTTTAAATACCATGAAGTAAGTATTTAATATGATGTTGCTTAGTGAAGTAGCTTATTAGAAAGACGAATAATACAGGGGTTAACCTGAATCTTTTTCCTTTGAAACAGGAGATATTTTTAAAATGTCTGAATTAACTGATCTTTAGAAACCTCTGGAATCATTGTGTTGTTTTGTGAATCCAAGAGCACTCCTCATCTACACACCCTTTTTGTGGTAGCCAAGAGCCATTGACAAGAATACGTTCCTCAAACCCTTTCGAACAGAGGTCATTACTTTCTCTACTTTTCCTCATGTACACCACCAGAAAGAGGATTCTGTATACTTGTTCTACACCAGGGGTCATTATACTACAATTTGAGGACCATTGGCCCACATTCTGTTTTTGTAAAAGTTTTATTGGCACACTGCCACTCCCATTTGTTAATAACATATTGTCTGTGGCTGCTTTTGTTCTGCAGCAGAGTGGAGGAGCTGTGACAGAAACCATATACACTCTGCAAGCCCAAAATATTTGCTGTCTTACCCTTTATAGAAAAAGTTTACTGACCCCTGCTTTACCCTCTTACTTTCAGATCACTATTCCACTGTTTCTTTCTCCCCAAAAACACTTGCCTTTTGAAGTTTATTTTATCTACTTAATACTATCTTCTCCATCTTGCTTTTCTGCTAACCTCCATGACATTTGTTCATCTTTGTCAGTGACTTCAGTACCTGCTATTGTCTTCTCTCCACTGCTCCAGTGCCAGCATTTTCCGCAACTTCATCCCATTCATGACCCTTCTAAGACCTTAATTTTATATTTCTTGAACTCTTTGACTTTAATTATTATTATTTGCACTAAAGCCATCCACAGGTCTACTTAAAACAATCCCATATCTAAGATTATGAACTCTAATATTTCCCTTCCTTGTCCTGCTACCCTTCACTCCTAAAGAACTTTTGTTTACTGTTATTTTTACCTCTAGTTCATTCATTCGTCTCAATTTTCACATTCTCTTAACTCATTCTATTAATGAGACTTCATTCATGCGTCTCAATTTTTACATTCTACTTTCCTATCCAGCTTGTTGGTCAATAACTAAAAGTTTTCACTGGTACTTTTTATGCCCTTACCCTGTTATATTATCATATTTTCTGTTGCCAGGTTATTACCTAGGATAACTGTAAATCCAAAAGAAGAGAGTGAGCTCTCTTCAGCATTTTGTAGAATTTCAAAACTGAGCTTATTGTCATCTGCATTTTCGTTTTTTCAAAGTTACTAATTTGTGATCAGTTCTACAAGACAAAGTGCAATGAAGTGAAAAAGCATTAATCTTGGCCTTGGTGCTGAAAAGCTGTAAGAGTTCTTAAGCCAACTGATTAAAACCTCTAGGTTTCTTTTTTCTTACCTATAAAAGGAAGAAGTGGATTTCTAAATCTGTATATCATGAGTCTTCCTTTTATTCTTTTTTCTCGTGCATCACTCACTTTGTATTAGCATAATTTGTTTATGTGTCTGCCTTTCTTGAGTGCAAAGATTCTTTTTCTTGATCATCTGTGTATTCTTTACACTCAGTAAAATGTGGTCAATTTATAAATTGATGGTATCCAGCCTTAATTTAGATGCCATTTATACCAGTAGGCTGCTTACCTTATTAGTTTGATCATATTTCACAATTTCAAATATTTTAATTCTTAAGGATCCGTTTCTTCAATTTTTTTTCCCTTTCTCTGTCTTACTCTCCGACCCCACCCCAATATACACATACCTCACACTCTCCCTTTCCCTCTCCCTCATTGCAGTGAGCTTACCAAATGTGAGTCATCTGGCATAAATGACTTTGTTATAGTTTTCCTCCTCTCCGCTTCAAATTTTAATTTTCACCCATTGTCTCCCATTCGCTTTCTGTAGCTGCTTTTGGGGGACTGGTTCTGCTGTGTCGGCACCTGCTTCCTAAACTAGCCTTTTCTCGCTGTTTTTAAATCTCTTCATTCTGAATAGACTTTTTCTTGACCCTGCTTTCTTCCCACACCAGAGGGGTAACACAGCTTGCTTTTACCTCCAAACTTTTTCAAAGAGGTCCAGCCCTTACTTATATCATCATTTCAGGAATATAAAGGTCAATTTCATTGTTTTGCTTTCTTGCTGTTTTTGCCCCAGTGCTCCTACTCAGATTAGGGAGGAGTAATTTAAGTATTCCAGGTGTCTTAATTTTTTGCCTCTTTGAAATATTTTTACAAGGAGGAAGCTAATCTGCTGGTCAAACCATTGTAATTTTTGCAGATCTGTTTGTTTTTCTCATACTAACATATAAGAGCTTTGAATGATTTACGCATACTTCATGATAAGAAGTATAACTTTGAGTATTATGGATGAGTACAGGGCCATAAGACGATTTAGAAGAAAAAAGATTTCTTTTGTAAGTCATTTCTGAACATCAGTATGTTTTCTTTGCATCTCTTAAAGCTTTGAATTAAACATACTCAAAACACTTACGTGCAGTGACTCACGCCTGTAATTCCAGCACTTTGGGAGGCTGGGGCAGGGGGATCGCCAGAGCTCAGGAGTTTGAGACTGGGCAACATGACAAACCCTATCTCTACCAAAAATACAAAAATATAAAAATTTAACCAGGCGTGGTGGTGTGCGCCTGTAGTCCCAGCTACTTGGGAGGCTGAGGTGGGAGGATCACTTGAGCCTGGGAAGTCGAGGCAGCAGTGAACCATGATTGTGCCACTGCACTGTAGCCTGGGTGACAGAGCGAGACCCTGTCTCCAAAAAAGAAAAGAGCAAAAAACAACCTACTTAAGCAGACACTTAACTGCCTTTAATCTGTACACATATGTTCTGAAATGTTGGCTTCCAAGATTAATTTGTGTTCTTTGATATCTGCCTACAAAGTGTTTGAGTTAGGATTTTTGTTTTTTCTCTTATAATCTTTTAAAATGTGATTTAAGGTGCATTTCATTTCTTGTTATTTTAATGTAATTACAGGATTCCAAATGCTAGCTAGACCATAATTATCTGTTGGGAAGTATGAAAACTGTTCTCAAACTTAGCCTTTCTGCAAATTAGATATCTAAGCAGAAAGAAATCTCAATAAACACCGTGCAGATGGTTCTTTCTGAGGACATGAGCTTTGTTACTCTTCACACTTTTTACCAATAGTATAGTTTAGAAGCCGTATGATGAATGCAGTGACATAAGGAGCTTATGTTAATATATCAGTAGGCTGGCTTGACCTCTCATGCTGAATTTCATTGCCTACTAGACCTAGTATTCTCCTAGCCAAGTGGAACCAAAGACTTTGTATACCACCCATACTCTGGCATTCTCTACATACCTATTGAAATTAACCACACCACTGTAATCTTGATGAATGCTGTAGCCCGTGAGTTATATTGATTGGCCTGGATTGGCTTTTTGATGGCTATGTAACGATCCACTGAAATGGCACAGAGATGCATGATGGATGCGGTTGAAAAGAGAACGTCAAGAAATAACCAGGCAGGACATAGAACAAGTGGGAGGGGCCACATAGCCTCTGAAAGAAACAAAAACAAGACAAACATTTTCTCCTATAAAATGGCAACCTTCAGTCTACAGTTTTTCAGGTGATACAACTTTTGTCTTTTTTGTTACTCATCTAAAATTTTATAACTTTAACAAGATGATGTTTAACATCAGATAATGGAGACAACATTAAGTTCAATATTTCTGTGGATGGTAACTTTTAAATACATTTTCTATTTTGTATAATAATTATGCCTTTTTTCTAAGTCGGCAACAGTTTAACTTTTTAGCATTATTGTGACCTTTGCTCTTTTGTTGATTCCATTTGTGATCTTTTTAAAATTTATGTAGTATGGTGACTGGAACTTAACTCTGGTATTTAAATAAAATTTATTTTTAAGCTGCTGTTGTATAAAAAGAAAACATTTTACCATATACAGGAAACAGTATGACAAAAAGCATATTAGAATGGGAGTCCCTGTGACATCTGGGTTTTGGGCTCACTTCTAGCAATAACTGAACAGCAAGATCCTTGTTTATAGCATACTCTAGTTTGATGAAATAGTGGAATGATTGTTTTGACAGAAATAGTTCTCAAATAAAGATTGCAAAAGGAATGGCTTCAGATTATCTGGAAGAAAAGTAGATTGTTTCCCTTTCTGTATTCCATCATTTACTCCAAAAACTGGAGATATAATAATTAGTACAGACTTTTGATTTAAAAAGAAAATCTCAGGGTTAGACGTAGTACTTAATTTATTTAACAAACGCTTTACAAAACACTGCGTACCTCATATAGTCTTAAGCCCTTTAGAAATATTAACCTTAAAAAAATTTTAGGTGTGAATGTGATATTGAATATTCTACATAGTTTTCTAATAAATTACTTACACAGATGTTCATACATATGTGAATTTAATATGCGTTGCATATATACACCCACCACTTTTCAAAGTGTGTTTACAGTTTCAAAACAACTAAAATTTTAGAATTCCCCCTAGAATACTTCCATTAGAATCCAGTTTAATGCCTGTAGAAAACAAATGTCATGCATGTGAGATTATCTAAGTCTCTTTTAGGATTTGATTGTTATATGTCCACTGATAATATATAATCTACTTTTCTTCTGGCTATTGCAGGTATATCTGACTTTGACAGGTATAAAGTGATTGTCATAATTGAAGGAAAACCAGGATAATCATCTCAGGATTACAGAACAACAAGAGACCCTTCTATTGTGAATTTTTTAAATTTAAGGAGCCTGGGAGTGGAGAGAGATTAAAATCTCAGAACAAAAAAAAAAAAGCATAATTTAGGGGCAGAGTTCTTAGATAGGTTTGGCTATGTTATTTTCAAGCATCAAGTAGGAGATTTTTTAAAAGTCAGGTAGTATTTCAGTGAAAAATCTTTGGGCACTTCACAAAGTATCCTAAAGGTAGCAGGGCTGACACCTCCACTTTTTGGTGCCTTCTGTTTCCAGAGTTAGTATGTGGCATTCTGAAAAGGAATATTAAAATATTTCTTCCTAGGAACAAAATAACAAAATCGGCACAGACTTTTACTCAAAAAGAATAAGTGATTGGACTTAGTTCCATGTTCAGCAGCTTCTTAAAAAGGGATGAAAGCATCAAGTGGAAGGGGTCATTCATGATTTTCAGTGTATTGCTGTAAACTTTTCATGCTTGTTGAATTGGGGGTAGGAAGGGATAGAGGTGGTACATTTTAGATTTATTGAGCTGGAAAGAACCTTAGAGATTACCATTAATCTTGCAGATGAGTAATTTCAGGTATGATTAAGTCTGAATGTAGGGGTAAGGAGGGGAGGCATTTATTTGTTGAAATTTAAATATTATTTGAAAGTGTTCTTTAGAACTGCCACTCCGAGTTTGCTGTTAAGATGCAGAGTGAGGATCGGTATCACCTGGGTACTTAGATATTCGGGCTCTTGGGTCTCATCTCAGACCTACTGTATCAGACTCTGCAATTAAACAAGGTTTCCAGGTGATTTGTATGCAAATTAACATTTGAGAAGCAGTGCTTTGGAAGACTTTCTGGGAAGGTTTGTGTCTGAGTCTTAAAAGATGCTCTTAGTTTGCTGTTGTAGGGTTGGTTATAGGCACTTGAAATGTCTCATGGAAAGGAACTAATGGGAGGCCTCTCAGAATAAATTAAGTCAGAGAAACGGATGTTTGGGGAAAATCTAATCAATTGGATTTTCTCACTCTTAGCTGTAGCATTCAGATTTTCCGTCAGTTAGTGGAAAAGGACCTTGGACACAGGCAGCTTTAAAGCGAACTAACAGTCTAAGTAGAGTGAAAAGAATCATTTTAGAGTTTGCAGTGGAAACTACTAAAAATGAGGGTACATTCTAAACTGAGCTGAAGTTCTAGATTTACGACTGTAAGTAGGGTGGTAGAAAAATACTCGTCTAGAGCATTTTTTCCACAAAATATATTTAATAATCTTGTTATATAAAATCAAACATTTAACATTGTCAACATTTCTTCAATAATTCAAACTCACTGATACCTAACTCTGGGAGTAGTTTGTATTTTGGAAGACTTCCTAAGCTAAAAGTATATTTACATATTTACAACACATGTAAATATAACTGAAGAACTACTTCAAATAATGTTGAAATTCACAGAATTCTAGAGATTTATAGTTATAGTTTAGAAGTGTCACCAAATTGTTTGCAATCAAATGTACAGCACTAATTGTGAAAAGTGTTTTACCAAAAGGGGGAGAAAAACTGGGAGGGAAATATATGATGTTAAAGTCCTGTGATAAATACTTAGAAGATTAAAAAGTAATAATATACAATCGATTTAATGACCAACAATTTTTTTTGAATCCCTGATTGTCATTTTTGGTAGCTTCACCCAGTCTTTCAGAAGGCAGTATGCTATGCTGTCAGGAACTCTCCACTGTCTCATCAGAGCCATGCTAAATGCAGTAACAGCCCTGGCTGAAAATAAGGATGATGTTAGCGACTTTGAGTTTCACACACCTTCTCCATACAGGCTAAGTACTTATGCTTACATGTATTCCTGAAAGATTAAAAGGCCCGTCACCCATTCATACCAAAAAATACTTTCTCAACATGCTTTAAAAGGATTCCTTACTTTGTTTTTATTTTTTTATTTTTTATTTTTTGAGACAAGGTCTGACTCTCTCTCCCAGGCTGCAGTGCAAGTGATGCAATCTCGACCCTGCAACCTCTGCCTCTTGGGCTCAAGCCATCCTCTGACCTCAGCCTCCCAAGTAGCTGGGACTAGAGGCACATACCATCATACCCGGCTAATTTTTTTATATTTTCTGTAGAGATAGGGTTTCACCATGTTGCCCAGGCTGGTCTTAAACTCGTGAACTCAAGCGATCCACCCACCTCGGCCTCCCAAAGTGCCAGGATTACAGGCGTGAGCCACCATGCCCCGCTGGGTTCCTTACTTTGGAGGAGGGAGACAAACATACATATATAAATATTTATCACAATAAGGTATCAGAGATATTGATTGCAGTTAAGGATTTAAAAGGCGGGTAATTATTGTGTTGTATCTTAGGTTTCCTTCCTTTAAGTCCTTACTCTCTCTAACATCTTTTAAAATGGTTTGCCAACTATTTAAAACTATCTGTTTAGCTATTCTAGTTATGGATTATACTTCTGAAGATTAAGGTTTAGAAAATTCTAGTCATAAATCTAGTAGCCATAAGCAGGAAGCCATAAGAAAACTCATATAAAAAATATGTGTCTTTGGAATTTGACCATCTGATGCACATACTCCTAATTGTGGGCTAAGAAGGAAAGTTTTTTTAGTGCTGATTTAAGTAACCCTATGAAGCTCTGTTAGCGTCACTTTACGCAGAAAGAATTTATAAACTCATTCCCACTTAAAATTCACTAGAATTTTCTTATTACAGTTAGTGCTTTATTGTTAACAGAAATACTGAGATGTGATACAGAATTTTCTTTAAGAAAGAATGAGACTGAAATTTAAGATTAAGAGAGATGAATCTTTACAATTCCAAGCCTTTCTGATTTCAAGTTTCATGAAACACTGGTGGATAGTTTTTATGAAACTAACATAAAAGAAAAAGATAGCTGCATTAAATTAATAGAACCCTATATACAATGCAAAAAAGAAAAAGAGGCTTTTGTAAATGCCTAATAGATTTGGGTAATCTAAGAATTTATAGAAATTAAAAACAGTTCTAGACACACTTGTTTTATAAAGGGACTTTTCCTAGTCTAGACACTTTCATTCTAAAATTGTTTTTTAGTTAGTATTAATTTAGTTAGCTCAAAGTCAGAAAAGTTTATTTCTATTTAGAATAAGTAAATTAAAGGTTAAGTTGGTAGGGTGAAATACTTTATTTCAAAACGTTTATTTTAGGAGTTTTGGTTTTAAGAATTTCTAATTACATTTATTTGTTATAATGTGTTATATCCCATGTACTTCCACAAAGACTTAGGACATTGAAAATTTGAAATAACGAAGTGAAACAGTTACATATTTAAATAGAAAGAAAGAAAGAAAAATGTATATAAGAGTCAGTCTGAGGGAAATAGTTTACTAGGTTCAACTAAATTAATTACTGTTATTCGAGGGCTCTACATTAGACTCTTCATTAAAATTAAGAAAGAATAATAGCATTTCTGCGAATGCCTGAAATAATTACAAACTGAATATTAAAGCAACAAAACAAGTCCTAGATGGGTCTTGTCTTATAGACAATTGTTTAATTATCTAAAGAATATCAGTAGCACAAATATTTTATTGTTTAAAATAAAGATTGTGCTTTAAATACTGCTATACATAAGGGATGGTAGGAGTTGTCATTCAGTTACGTAAATTGTTATTTGTCTCCCAGACAAGGTTCAACAACTTCATAAGTATGGGCCCAGGTCTAATACCTTCCACAGAAAAGAGATCTTGCAGTCATCTGAAGGATTTGTACAAGTACAGGTCGACGCTCAAGTATTCTTTTCCACTTAATATGAAATATAACTTTAACGGAAAAGAATACTGAGATCTAACTTGTCCCTAAGGGGGGAAAAAATTCTGTGATCCTCTTAACAGTTGCATGGGGTTATTTAAGATATAATTGTTGGTTCTCTGTGCCAAATATGACAGTTTTGGCTGGTCACATTTCTCATTGGCATTTGAGAAAGCAGAGTAATAAAGGTTAAGAGTGTGAATTCTAGAATCAGTCCTCCTGGGTTTAAATCATGTCTCTGCCACTTTGTAATCTTGAACAGATTACTTATCTCTCTGCTTCTCTGTCCTCTGTAAAATGAGGATAATAGTACCTGTTTTATAGGATTGCTTTAATAGAGTTTATATGGATGATGATTAAATACATGTGAAGTGTTTAGAACAATTCCTGGCATAAAGAGAACACTCAGTAAATGTTAGTGCTTATTACTGTTGTTTAACAGAAACTAGCCAGCTAACTCAACCATGAAAACACTCCTACATAGAAACAACAAGCCAAATCATCAGTATGAAATAAGAGTGTTTGTCTTTTCTACCTGCTGTAGCAAAAGTGCATACATCTGATTCAGCTTAAAACTTTAAGCTATACTTTCAGGGGGTGAGGGAGGATGGGCTGAGAACAGTTTAACTCTGTTTCACTTTGAATTAAATTTGTCAAAGTATGTTTTTTTACTAACATTGAATTTTAACTGTTGTTTATTTTACATATGATACAGGAAAGTAACCTGTATGCATTGCAT
Source organism: Colobus angolensis palliatus (assembly GCF_000951035.1). NCBI lineage: Eukaryota > Metazoa > Chordata > Mammalia > Primates > Cercopithecidae > Colobus > Colobus angolensis. The sequence goes on from NW_012116599.1 coordinate 10,715,055, forward strand.
GCCTGGGTTTTTTATTGGTTTGGGTATTTTGTTTGTTTGTTTGTCTTTGCTTTCTTTTGAATTAGTACAAAAACCTGAGGATTTTTACTAGAAACCCCGTATCTTGATGAGGCAGACTTATTTTATCTGAAACCTGCTTCACCTTTGGGCAGCTTTTTAGTTTGGAAAGTTAGGTTATACCATTTGTCCGGAAAATAATTAGCATCAGTCCATAAATCTGGGACATAAAATGTTTCCCTTTGGAGGATGTAAAAGACTATTTTTAAAGGCGTTCCAAGTGGGCTGTTCCTATAGAGTTTACAGAGGTACTTAGTTCATGAACTTATTGCAGCAGGCAAATCATAAATAGTTCTTATGTCCAAAGAGAACATGATTTTCATATATACAGAAATTATCTCAGAAATTCTAATGCTCTGTCTTTATCTTCCAGAAAAGACATAGTTCAGTTCAAATTATTGTTTAAAAGTTTCTGTTTTGTTTTTTACCTTTTTGACTACATTTGAGCATATGAGTTATCCTGGGTTTCATTGTCTAATATGATAGTGTTTTAAATGTTTTAAGCAATTTAATGCTTACAAAATTTTTTCCTGGTTTTTGAAATTTCCGCTTTACAAGAAGAAGTGACTTTAATTAATTGCTTTTCTCCTCCATTTCAGAACTGGGTAGGCTAACATTTTACTGCATAAATGAATAACTGCCATTTTTCTCTTACTGCTATACATTTGTTTCATCTCTGATTAGACTTACATCTCAACTAAATCATATTTAATTTGCATGTGGTACTCTACCAATTACTATTAGTGCTTATAAGATGCTGGGCCCTGCTTGTCAAGGTGATTGAACTCTGAAATAATAAGTGACTTGCCTGATCCAACACAGGAGAACCAGGATTCAAACCCTGGGATGCCATGCTTCAAACAGCTGTCTTTCAGCCATTTTGTATACTCTCTTTCAACTATACCAAGGATACTGTTTGAACTTACAGATCATGAGGCATCAATTAAAACTTAAGTTATGGCCAGGTTTGGTGGCTCACGCCTATAATCCCAACACTTTGGGAGGCCAAGGCACGTGGATCACCTGAGGTCAGTAGTTCAAGACCAGCCTGGTCCACATGGCAAAACCCCATCTCTACTAAAAATACAAAACTTAGCCAAGTGTGGTGGCCTGTGCCTGTAGTCCCAGCCACTCGGGAGGCTGAGGCAGGAGAATTGCTTGAACCTGTGGGTGGAGGTTGCAGTGAACCAAGATCATGCCACTGATGCCCAGTGGATGGCCAGATGCCATTTTTTCCCCTGTTACTTTTTTTTTTTTTTTCTTGAGACAGAACCTTGCTCTGTCACCCAGCCTGGAGTACAGTGGCGCGATCTCGGCTCACTGAAACTCTGCCTCCTGGGTTCAAGCTATTCTCCTGCCTCAGCCTGCCGAGTAGCTGGGACTACAGGCGCATGCCACCACACCCAACTAATTTTTGTATTTTTAGTAGGGACGGAGTTTCGCCATGTTGGCCAGGCTGGTCTCGCACTCCTGACCTCAGGTGATCCATCCGTTTCAGCCTCCCAAAGTGCTGGGATTACAGGCGTAAACCACTGTGCCCAGCCTCCCCTGTTACTTTTTAAATCACTTATAAAATGAAAGAAAGAAAGGTTCAGAGAAACTCTTAAATGGTGATCATCCTGTCTTTTTTATATCAGCATAAGACGTTGTTTTCTTGCTCAAGTGTTTCTAATACAGGTATTTTCAAACCTCATGTTATAAGCTGTTGATTTGTGATCATGGATTTTAGGAATTACGGACAAGACAATAAAAAACTAGAACTGTAAAGATCAAGTCCAGTGCTCCCAGATAGGAAGAAGTGGCAGAAAAATTGACCTAGCACAACTCATTTGAAAGACAGTGTTGTGCCTAAGTTGTCATAATCTTGGGAAAATAGGAATTCAAACTGTGTATTGCTAAATATTATACAGATCAGTGATTGAAAAATATCTCTCGGTATAAGGACACAAGGGCCACTTTTATATTTTACTGCTCTTATTTTTAAATTTTCATTTTATTAGACCACTAGCTAGTATAGTTTTTCTGTTACTTTCATTGAATTCCCCTGAGATAGCTAAAATTATTGTTCATAGTGATAATCTTTTATCATAGAACCAAGAACACTTGTTTATACAAACATCAGAAGTCCTGAAGATTACCACTACAATAAGAGTGTAAATAAAGTCTAATTCTACCTTTTAAAGTTATCAGAAGTTCTTATAAAGGCATTAGTTTAGAAAAATCTTCGTGTTTATTACCTTGCAAAAGGAAAATATCTTAGTATTTGAAGTCAGGTTTTCATTTGTAATACATGCAGTTCCCAATTTATAAATTCATCCTTTGAAGTTTGTTAGAGGGCAACATGTGTTTTTTTCCTACGTTTTTTCATAGAAATTGAATTATGCTTTAAATAATTAATGCAATAATGTATTAGATAGTGGTTCCCAGATTTATTCATTTTTAAAAAACCTACAAACCCCACTAGACAACTTAATTCTGATAGTAAAAGTGTGTGGGACTATAAAAGATTTTATTTTGTAATTAGAAATTAACAAACGTGAGTCAGGTATGGTGGCATGTGCCTGTAATCCTAGCTACTTGAGAGGCTGAAGCCAGAGGATTGCTTGAACCCAGGAGTTTGAGGCCAGCCCAGGCAACATTGCCAGATCCCATCTGTATTAAAATAAATAAATAAAAGTAAATTTAAAAGTTTAACATTTGGAAGAATGAAATACTATTAAAATATCTATCAATTATTTAAGACATAAATATGAAGACATTTCACATATTTTATGTTAACGTATGTTGGGTTTTCTGCTAATTGTATTGCTATCTTGGGTACCAACGTTTTTTAAATATACACTTAAAATTTTCAGCTGCTGGATACCTATTTTTCTATAGAATACATGGAATTATCTTTGTTATCTGTTTTTGTATTTTGTTTGTTAGCTCACTTTAATTCTGTGGTACTTTGCCTTTTAAGATTCCTTAACTTTTTAGCTGATAATTTAAGTATCTACCATGGTATTTTGCATATAACTTAAAATATTTTTGATATTTATGGGATCAAAGATTTTAAAGCTAAAATTCACTTCTGCATCATTCTTTCAATTGCATGTATTGAATGACGTATTAAATGTTATGGTAGTCTGAAATAAGCATTTTGACATTTTCTGTTTGCCTAGCAAAGCACAGTTTGAAGAATATGATTTTACATCTTGAGCTACTATTATGTACATGGAGATGAGAGCTGGAATCATATGCCTGTACAATATTTATCAAATATGCATATATATTTCTACCTAATACTTTCTTTTAAGCTTTATTCAGAATTAGGGTACTTTATGTTCTCTATTATAGTAAGACTTCTTAATTATTTTTCATGGTTTCCTGCAGTGTTAGATTACTTAAAAGATTACAAATTTATAAGACAGAGGGAGATAGACTGTTAATTATTAGAAAGTCTAATTAAAGCAGTAGAACCTTACTCATTACTGCTTGTCCTGCCACATAATTTTCTTGATTTATTTTAAAGCCCAGGTAAATGTTGATTTAAAATGGAAGGTTTAAACCTGTTACCATCTGATAATAGTTTTAGATATCTTTCTGTTATTACTTATAAAATTGTAATGTGTAAAACCTGGGTATAATAGTTGGAATAGCAGGAGTTTTTTACTTTCTAATAGTGGATTCTAGTTTAATAAATTTTGCTTCTGTAACTTAAAATATTTTTATCTTCATATAAGTAAATATAGTTCTAAGAAACCATATCTGCCACAAGTAATCATTTTCCTTAGGTAGTTTATGAATGGAATATCGGCTTACACCAAGCACTGAATAAGTTAAATATCCTTTTAATGCTGATTCCAAGGGTCTAGGAACCCTCATAATTCATCAGCAGAATTATTTGTGTTTACCCAAATTTTATAACTAGAGATGATATGCATAAATCTGGAACTACTTATATCTATTTTTTTATTATAACAAACTAAGATTTCAGTGTCAAACTATACTATACCTTTTATTATCACAATAACTAGGTTTTAATCCACTTACTAACTTAGAGGTCTGTCAAGAACACAGATGCCCATATATTATAAAAAATTAAATAGATGAATCATCTCTTTGGACACTCTGAGCCAAACCATTTCCTTCAACAACTAAACATAATTTTTCTTAAACATGACACTTATGAAGGAATTGTGTTCAAGTTTATAATATACAAACTATTAAGAGCTATAATAAGGATTTTTGGACAATTCCAATTTTAAACTGGGGTTTAGCGATTTAAATTGGGATTTAGTGATTCAAAGACCTTATCGTTAACCCAACACGTACCTGTCCCGGAATTGTCCTAGTTATTGCTTTAAGGAAAAAAAGTATCAGTGTAGAAAAGTTAAGGTATAGACCTATTCATTATAATTTATAGATAATATATTCAGAATCTATAAATATCACTAACTTGAATGACTTTTTAAATGATTTTATTAGATATCTTAGGAGGGAGAAAAATAACTTCCAAAAAATATTTTTTTCTCTTTAAAACTGATGATCAACCATAGAAAATGATGTAAAACAAGGGACCATGTATTTGCCATATCTTTAAATAGTCCAAGTTCATCTTTTATTTCAAGAAAAGTAAAGATTAAATGAGTGCCCATTCTCTAATAGTATATCATAGTTCTGTGGTTTGATGGCACAAACAAAGTGAAATACTTACCAAACATTATTGTCAAGAGGGCAATTGGCATCACAAACAATCCAACCAGCAAATCAGCCACCGCCAAGGACATTAGAAAGTAATTAGTAGCATACTGCAGCTTTTTCTCCAGTGAAACAGCCAGAATAACAAGGGTATTTCCACCAATTGTGGGTATTATCACCATGAGTATCAGAAGAGCTGCCCAGTGCAGTTTATTTCCCTGTTCCTCAACAATCTGTTTCATCTCCTCTGGTATTGATTCTGTCTGTAATCCAGACCAGTTAGAAGAGATAACGTGAACAAAGGTGCTCTGCAAAATGTGCTCAGGCATTGTGCTTTGAAGTTCAGACACTCTGTAAGAGAGAGCCATTTGCCGTTTTTCTGTGATTCAATCCCGTTCCGAACAGTGGTCAGCATGGTTAGTAGCTAAACTGGTCATCTGTTTTTTTAAGGCATTGTACCCATGTCAAACACTCGAAAGCCAAAGTTGACACATTCCTTTAAAAAAAAAAATTCAAGTTCTCTAAAATGAGCTTATACATACATCTGTCCATGTTTGTAGGTAAGATCTCCAAATATTTATTATTTTCTAGAGGCTTAAATTTAGAAGAGCTCAGTGAAAAGAAACTGATAGCTGTGAAAAAAAATAGGATATATATATGTATGTATATTTAGTTTCTCTCTCTTTTTCTACCGTAATTGTAGAGTCGTGTTTGAACTTGCATGCCAAAGAGTTCCCCCTAGATACAAAATACATAGATTGCATTATTTTGTTCATTTCTGAAAGTGGTAAAAACACTTAAACTTCATAGCCCTTCCCTTAGTAAGTCTGTTGTGCATTTGTGACAATGCAGCCAGTTCTCCAAGTATACTATATTTCTGATATTCCTCAGTTAATGAAACAGAAGACACATTAATTTTTTCAATGGTTGTAATAAAAAGTTAGGTGTTTCCTGACCCTTCAATGTCTTTTTACCTTTACTTACGGAAGAATAGAAAAGTCGAAACACAATAGTTCAGAATAGAACTTTTAGTATGTGCTGACCACCCACCTGGAAACACTCCAAGCCCAACAAGGGTCTAAATAAATTATTTACCAGCTAGGAATCCTTATATGTAATTGGCTTTGTCTGACTAGGTTTGTAAGTACTAATATAAATGTCATTTTAGATTTCCTTTATTTTGAGAGGAGAATAAATAAGATATTACTAGGATCCATATAATTGTTTTTAGTAATTTCATCTCTCATGGTATATTTTTGCAACAATTGTGTTATAAATTTAATCACTAAATTTGCCAAATTCAAACCAATTTTTTTGTTGTTGTTTTAAGTAGTGTTGTTTTTTTTTTAACCTTCCCAGTTGCCTTGAGAAGAAAGGGAAACCAAAAGGAAAATTAAACCATTTATTTGTTCATCAAATGTACAAATCACATTTTAAAAAATTCTCCTTTAGCATTAGTAAATTTTTCATTTTGATTTTTAAATCGCTGAATAGAAATGAAAGGTTATGATAGCAGAATCCTTGAAAATTAAAAAAAAAAAAATCTTTAGATTAATTCCATATGTGTTTGTTAAATGCTTACCTCTGGTTTCGTGGTTATTGTGCCGAGCATGTCATCTTATGTGTTCACTAGACTTGCTTGCTGCTGTGACTGAAATCCTCCTCCCATTGACTTATTCTGAGCCTCCAGCACAGGCGGTTGAAAGCAGTGAAACAAATATGTTGTACAGCTGCAAGCATGCCAAGGAGGTTATTTCCTCTTTGATACATTCATTTCTAGAGAGTAGCAGCATTCATTGTAATTCTTAAATCACTGTTAAGCATGTTGAACCAGTTCATGGCCCTTATTCAAGTTATATTTTTAAGAGCTCTCTTTAATATTTGGGGGGACTGTAATAAACTTGATCATTTTAGCTTCAGATAGTTTCGTTTGGGATTAGGCCTGGGCTGTTTTTCCCATTTGAGAAAAAATAAGATATAATCTAGCTATTGTACAGGTTTCATTCTATGAAGATTCTGCCCTTTTAAAAGCCTGTAGTGATTTCTCCAGTTTCTGTTTCTAGAAGTGAAACAAGATTCTTATCTAGCTTTTGTGCCTTTACTGTGGAACACCATTAATTGGCTCTGGTTGCAACCTTATATAGAAGAGCACAGAAAGGCCTGAATTCTACACGTATACATAGGTTTTAGCAGAAACTTTTTCACTGCTTATTTTTAAACAGATGATCTCTGGGTTTAGGAGTGGTTCACAGCTTTTTTTCCCCATAGATTTTACATTGAAGAAAATACAAGTAATGAAAATACTTTTTTGCCTTATTTCAGAAAATTGGTGTTTAAATCTTAATAGTTATGCTATTTAAGTTTTCTCTAAGACTAGCTTAATATTAGAACTTCAGCATTCTGAAGGTTTCCTTTTAAAATATCATTATAGGTGCATATTTTTAATTAATTACTTATAAATCAGTGATGGCATTTGTGCCCTTGTTTCAAATTTGTATTCCTTTGCTCTTGTTGAATGTTATTGGAAAATACTTAGTTCATTTTAGCTCTGCTGAGCACTTCAGATTTTATTCAGTATTTGCTGCTTTTTTAAAAACTCCAAATTTACTATATTAGAAAAAATACTTGTGAAGAATTCTGGAGGAAATAATACTCAAGAGAAATCAGATGTTTGTTAATGTACCAGAATTTCTATTCAGGAATATGAAGATATTTTAAGGCAAGGCATAGTGGCTCGTGCCTGTAATCCCAGCTCTTTGGGAGACCAAGACAGGTGGATTGCTTGAGTCTAGGAGTTAGAGACCAGCTTGGGCAACATGGCAAAACCCCATCTCTACAAAAAAAAAAACACAAAAATTAGCCAGGTGTGGTGGTGCACGCCTGTAGTCCCAGCTACTGGGTGGTGGCGGAGGAGTTGGGGGTTGGGGGTTGAGGGTCGGGGGAGACCTGAGGCGGGAAGATTTCATGAACCTGGGGTAGGTCAAGGTTGCAGTGAGCCAAGATTGCACCACTGCGCTCCAGCTTGGGGTGACAGAATGAGATCTTGTCTCCAAGATAAAAAAAGGAAAGAAAAGAAAATATTTTTAAATACTGCTTAGTTGTGAGTTACACTTTGATGTCTGTGCTTATGAAGGCAGATAGGGATCTGCAAAACAAGTCATGTCAGATTGAAAATAGCAGCACCATTATAGCCAGTGAAAAAACTTGTATGAAATAAGCCTTTATTGATTTGTTTATAGATGAAATTTTTTAAATATTAAGTATATTATAAAAATGCAGTAGTTATTGTGTTTGCTGGTATTAATCCTTTTACTCACATTCACTCATTTTTTGCCTCAACTTATAAAAGTAAGATTGGTACTTGGATTTTTTTTATTTTTGTGTTTTTAAGTCTGTTTAATGCCTAAGGAGCATAACTAGTTACAACAGCTACTTATTTGGCAATCTCAAGTTATGGGAATCATAGCTGAGAATCAAGAAAAATGCAGAATAATAATAAATACATAGTTATATAAAAGGATAGTTGAGTCTCAGCAAATAACTGAACCTGTGCTTTAAAACCCTAAGCACTTTAAGTAGAAAGTAGCCTCTAAGTCCCCACTCCATCTTTTCACTCTCCGCACACACACGTGCACAGATGTATACACACACACAAAACTTTGCCTCTCCCCTTTCTTTAATGAAAATAACATTTGTACATGGTGGTAAATGTACATAGTATAAAAGAATGTTGAGTGATAAATTCACTTGAGACAGTTTTAATAAACATGTTTCCCTGCCTACTCCAGATGTGAGTAACAAGTTAAAAGGTAGACAAGCACTTTGATAATAGCAAATAGGGTCAACTGAAACAGCAACAACCAAAAAAAAAAAAAAAAAAAACAAGAATTTAAATGTATAAACATGTAGGTCTACTCAAAGTAGATGCTTGTAGCTTTTTTTTTTTTTTTA
>NW_012116599.1:10723795-10749121 GCF_000951035.1 Colobus angolensis palliatus
GACAGAGTCTTGCTCTGTTGCTCAGGCTGGAGTGCAGTGGCGCAATTCAGCTCACTGCAACCTCTGCCTCCCAGGTTCAAGCAAATTCTCCTGCCTCAGCCTCCCAAGTAACTGGGATTACAGGCACCTGCCACCAGGCCTGGCTAATTTTTGTATTTTTAGCAGAGATAAGGTTTTGCCATGTTGGCCAGGCTGATCTCGAACTCCTGACTTCAAGTGATCACCTGCCTCGGCCTCCCAAAGTGCTAAGATTACGGGCATGAGCCACTGCACCCCATGCCCTTTGACAACATTTTATGTGGCATAGTGATGGATAGCATAGTGATGACCTCTGTGTACTTAAGAGAAGGCTAGATCATGTTCACTCAACTATGTTTTGGGTGCCAATAAATGTGAAATGAATTTTTTAAAGATTTCTATCGAAATAATAAGAAACATAAAAGTATGATTCTTAGTGGTAGAGTGCAGTTTTTAATATCTGGAAATTTTGTTTGTGTAGAGTATTTCCTTTCCCAAAAACTTCAGATAAAATAACTCTTACTAAAATAACTTCAAGCTCAGACTCAGCCTCTAATCCAGCAATAACCAAAAAAACCTAATCGGCACAATTTTTTCTAAGACAATTGAATTTTCTCCCTGATGCCTTTTTAATTTATTGAGCAGATTCTGTCTTTGACCGAAAAGGGCAGTCTAATATCCTTTATAGGTCTAGGAAGATAGCTTAAATATCAGCCAAGAACATTTTTTTACCTCTCAGTCATAATACCTATTAAGCAGTAACCATTAAGGAATGTTTAACGTGACAGAGATTGTATCTGCTACGTATTCATTTGTGAAGTATTTACTAAGTGCCATATGCTCATGGAGATGTATTAATGAATAAGATAAACATTTTCTACCCTCCTGTAATTTATAATTTTATGGAGGATGCAGACAAGTATGTTGGTAACTATAGTACAGACATGGTAGAGCTAAGACTAGCTCACTTCAACAGGACCTGCAGTGGAGCTCAAATATTTCTCAGCTTCTTTTTATTCATTCCTCTCATGTTCATTCTCTTTGACAAGATCAGTGAAAGAGCTGAAACTGTAAGAATAGCTATTTCAAACTTAATCTGTTCTCGTTAGACTCCTTCATTCTCTCCTGAATGCCTGTTATTTTAATGAAAGACTTTGACAAATCAGAAACAAGCTCCCTTACCTTTCACTGTCTTCTCAAAATGTCTTTCTTTTCATCCATCCTATCCTTCTTTGGGATCATGTTATCATTCTTTTCCACAATTGACTTCTACTTAGGTTCTTGATCCCAACTCATATGTATAGGAAGTCTGTGTTGCTTCCTCTGGCATTAGCAGCCTATACCAGGAGTGTGATAGGCTGCCATCTCTCCTGTCAACGGCTAGTCTAGGAGTGGGGGTGTGGTAGGCAGACAGTTTAAAATGCCACAGTGTTCTCTTACCACAATATAGCACCTTCTTCTTTAAGCCCTCCCCTGGTTAAGTTTTTTTACTGGATTCCTGTGTAAAAGTTGATCTAGACAACTTTTGCCAGGTTGTTATTGCCAGAATAAAAGAATACGATTTTTTTGTCATTGAAACTCTAGAGTACAACCTGATGTCATGAAATGGTGATATCCTTTCATCAAAAGACTGCTATACCTGGAATTATAGTTGATGATCATAACCCAAATATCTTTTGGAGTAGATTTGCTCAACCCTGCATGTCCTCAGTAATCACAGTAATGAGCTATTAGAAATAGACTTTTATCATTAGAATACTTATTTAAATATCAGAAGTGATTTAAACTGTCTGAGAATCAGAGTACATTTATGTTCATTATTATAAAAATCAAAGAAATGCCAATAAAGTTCTCAATAAATAGCAATAAGTTGATGGCAGCTCACTCATACTGCAAGACTTTTGTTTGCTGATGAGAAATGGAAACAAGTGTGCTAATAATGCTGCAGCTTTGAATATTACAGATTTCTCTGGGTCCAGGAATGCAATCTGAGATTTTTAAGAGCTTTATGTGTTATGGTGACACAGCAATTTCTTTGCATAAAGCTTGTGACTCTTCTTCTTACATCTTTAAAATTCCCTCCCTCGCCCATTTTAGCAACACCTGAAAAGAACTAGTCTTTTTGGAAATGTACCAAAAGCTTGCCTAAAACTATACTAACTTTTAGTTTTCTGAAGTCCTGGTAGATGACAACAAATACATTCTCTTTCAGTAAATTTGTAACGTTTGTGGCACAGTCTGTGTGGTTTTGTTTTTTGCTTTTCCTTGTGGTACGTTATATGTATTCACTATATACTAAACTGGTGGAGTTAAAAGCTACAAATAGCAGTATCTTAGAATATGGAGGTACAAAGAACAAAAGTATGTTTGGGAAAGAAAACTGTTTTCTTTCTCAGCTTTTTCCCTGAAAATGTTTTATGCCACAAAATTCAAAAAAGTGTAGTATCTTCCCCCTACTTTTTTGTTTTTTACCTGTAATGGCACTGTTTGTTTGTTTTTGAGACAGAATCTCTATCACCCAGCCTGGAGTTCAGTGGCACTGTGTCAGCTCACTGCAACCTCTGTCTCCTGGGTTTAAACAATTCTCCTGCCTCAGCCTCCCAAGTAGCTGGGATTACAGGCACCCACCACCATGCCTGGCTAATTTTTATATTTTTAATAGAGACAGCCTTCACCATGTTGGCCAGGCTGGTCTCGAACTCCTGACCTCAGGTAATCCACTCATCTCGGCCTCCCAAAGTGCTGGGATTACAGGCATGAGCTACTGCGCCCAGCCAATGGCACTGATTTTTTTTATTATTACAAGTTGTATAAACTAGCCAAAGAATAAAATAAAGGATAACAAGAAAAGTTGCTTGGATTCCCACAACATGTAGCTCTGTCGTTGAGTACAAATGCAGCTGGCAAATTTACAATTGTCTAAGTATATATATTTTTAAATAACATATCAAAACATGTGAAAGAGCTTAAGTTATAGGTAACACATTCTGTGCTAATAAAATGGTCTACCAAGTATTGACTTTTTTCCTCTCCACTGCCCTCCCCTAAAAAAGTAAAGTCCACTGTTTTTCCTGTGACTTGACCATTTCTCAACATTTATTTTTCTAAATGTGTTGTTTTGTTTTGTTTTTTGAGACAAGGCATTACTCTGTTGCCCAGGCTGTAGTGCAGTGTTGTGATCTCGGCTCAACTGTAGCCTTGACCTCCTGGGCTCAAGTGATCCTCCCAAGTAGTTGGGACTACAGGTATGCACCTCCATCCCCGGCTAATTTCTATATTTTTTATAGAGATGGGGTTTCACAGGGATGCCCAGGCTGGTCTTGAACTCCAGGGTTCATGCATTCAATCCTCCTGCCTCGATCTCCCAGAATACAGGCATGAGCCACTGTGCTTGGCCAGTTTTTCTAAATATGTTTATGGAGGCATAGAAATAAGATTTATTGCTGATTAAGGATTAGTCATTTAAGGCCGGGCGCGGTGGCTCAAGCCTGTAATCCCAGCACTTTGGGAGGCCGAGACGGGCGGATCACGAGGTCAGGAGATCGAGACCATCCTGGCTAACCCGGTGAAACCCCATCTCTACTAAAAAATACAAAAAACTAGCCGGGAGAGGTGGCGGGCGCCTGTAGTCCCAGCTACCTAGGAGGCTGAGGCAGGAGAATGGTGTGAACCCGGGAGGCGGAGCTTGCGGTGAGCTGAGATCCGGCCACTACACTCCAGCCCGGGGGACAGAGCGAGACTCCGTCTCAAAAAAAAAAAAAAAAAGGATTAGTCATTTAAATACTTTGTTATAAATGCTGATCCAAGGTATTATAACAAACTGAAGGAATTGTTTCGTGATGTTATCTAAGAGGCAAATGTTTATACAGAAGAAAGATTTAGGGAATGTCAGAATTATTGAAAATAAATGAAAGAAAGTCTAATGGACTGTTACTAATGATTTAATGTGTTTTCTTTTAACCTGTAGGTTCTCTCTTCATCTCTTGCCTTGCCCTCTTTTCCTTTCTTTTCTTTCTCCTTGCAGTTTATTTGTTGAAGAAACAGCAAATTTGTTTGTTTCCAATTGCCTTGTTTCAGTTCCTGATCACCTCTCACTGGAAATAACACAGTGATTCCTTAAATGATCTCTTGTCTTGACCTTTTTTCCATTTGTTGTGGTAGAGAGAACAGAGACTTAGAATCAGAAAGACCTGGATTCCAATTCTAGTGCTGCCATTTATTAGCAGGGTGACAATCACTAAATTTTGTTGTTTCTGTTTTGTTTCCCATGGTATGAATTTTGCTGATTGCATCTTTATGTGTAGTTTAATGTGTTGTTTGGTCCTTCATATTTCCTGTAAATTGGTAGTTGAATCTAGAAGCTTGATCACATTCAAAATTTTTTAGGGAGGTGGGGCTGGCGGTACACACAGTTATTTCCATTTTCATGATGTTAGCAGTCGTTGATAATCATGCTGCAATCTATTAGTTCATTATATGTTACAAAATGGTGACACAATTTTATCATTTATTAACTGTTCCTTTAAAAGTTTATATCATATATCTCTCTGTGTGTGTATATAAAGATTAATGTGCAGGAGTTTTGCTTTCAGTGAATGTTTGCATTCCAGTCATTGCTTAGAAAGGTTTTTTGTCCTTTTAGAGTTGCCTGCTGAAACATTGAAGTAAACATATAAGAATATTATGGTTTTACCGTACTCTTGAAAAGATTGAATGTCTAAACTAATTTAATAAAGAATTTGTCAGTCCTTGTCTTAACACTTGTTTTTTCTAAAGAATGTGTCAGAGTTGGAACTGTTGTTAGATTGAGACACTGTCAGGTTTTTTATATGCTTTTAAGTTTATAGCCTTCACGGTCTATTTCAGTCTTTATTGCAATCAGCTAGGTAAAGTTCTGCATTAGGCTCTTGGTATTTATGTTCGCAGCCAAAATTTTTTCTAAATCTCATGAAATGTTAGTGCCTTTTAGGAAACAAAACTTAAGTCTAACTTCTGTCCCCTTTCCGAAGACTCTTCTACTGAAGAAAAAAACTTGAGTTTTGTGGTTGGTTTAAGAATAGTATATATGTTATCTTTTATTTACTCTTTTATAACAAGTAAAAATGACAAAATAAATGAAATGTTAAGACAGATTTTAGGATAAACTCTTTCCTGTGAGTCAGTTTTCCCTGGAATATCCTGCCCTTGCAGCCAAGGGGCAAGCTGATAAGTATTCTGCATGCCATTAGTTCCCTAACAAGTTGATGATGAAATTCTGGAGGTCAGAACCCTAAATATAACCAGTTTTCTAGGTTTAGTATTCAGCTTGTTTTATATTTTGATAAACCCTTGGACATCAAATATTAGTAGCCAAATTTCTGGTTCTGATCCAAAACCAATTTCTGGTTATGCATCTAGATTTCAGTGATGATAATATAGTATTTTACTCTACTACTCCACCAACTCTCCCCAGCATACATAAGGAGGAGCAGGTATTGTTTTATGAATAAGGCAATTAAGGCTCAAAGAAATTTAGTGATTGTCACCCTGCTAATAAATGGCAGCAGTAGAATTGGAATCCAGGTCTTTCTGATTCTAAGTCTCTGTTCTCTCTACCACAACAAATGGAAGAAAGGTCAAGAAAATAGATCATTTAAGGAATCACTGTGTTATTTCCAGTGAGAGATGATCAGGAACTGAAACAAGGCAGTTGGAAACAGAAATAAGATTTAAGGGATTCTCTTGACTTGGTGGCAGATTATATGTGGAGAGTGACGGAACAGAAATTTGAAGATATGAGTTTCCTAGGTATGTCATGAATGGTCATGGTAGGAAGAGAAAAGCAACTTGGAGAGGGATACCTTTTTTATTCCTATCTTTGTGGGTTTTTAATTTTTGATTGAGGTGTTTGTGGTATATTTGTTAAAGATATCCAATAGGCACTTACAATTTCAGGCTACTAAGATTATTTGGAATCTGTTGTTAGAGAGTACAAGGGAATTAAAGAGAGACAGACACTTTTTTTTTTTTCTGAGACAATGTCTCACCTGTCACCCCGGCTGGAATGCAGTGGCGTGATCATAGCTCACTGCAACCTCCACCTCCTGGGCTGAAGCCCACCTCAGCCTCCTGAGTAGCTGAGACCACAGACACGCGCCACCACACCTGGCTAATTTTTGTAGTTTTTGTAGAGCTGGGGTTTCACCATGCTAGCCAGTCTAGTCTCGAAATCCTGGACTCAAGCGACGGGGGCAGATATATTCTTAATCGCTGTGTATTGAGTTAATCCTCTAACACTGTGGCACTTACCTAATGAGAATTATAAATTCATAATTCTACTAAGGGACTCTCCTAAGGCTTATAGCCTCAAAAATTCCCTCTGAATTCTTACCTAGCATTATAGGCACATAGCCACAAAGGTGGTTTTTCCCAGGGCACCGGTTGTCCATTGCACTTTGGATAAGCTGACCCCCTTGATGTGTCTAAATGTGGAAAATTTGATTGCGTAATTTATGGTATTGGGGGTTAGGGGACCGCTTTCAGGTAGTTAGTTCCCTGGAGTCTGGGGGAAGAATGCCCTCTGTGATAGCCTCATTTAGAATAGTGTTTCTGCCTATCTATGTATATTGCTGTTTTTTCTCTAGTAAAGATGGATTAGAGGGGGAAAAGAAAGACACCATATTCTTGAAAGCATCTTGTTTTATTAATGTTGAGGTTGCACAAAATATTCATAAAGAAATAATATTTAAAAGCCAGTGTGTTGAAAGAAAGGAATTCATATGTGCAGTTTATGGTCCAATGATATGGCTGCGACTTATGCATATGCCCTTGCACAATTCCTGCTCTGTGGAAGGCTTGTACAAATAGTAACATTGGCAAGATGACTGTTAGCTACAAGCCAAAAAAAGTTATTCAAACAACAAATTAAAATGTAGTTAGCTTATTTTGGTGTGCATTTCATTTTTTAAAGCAGAAAATTACAACTTTTTTTCATTAAAAATTGAATTACATACTTAGGATTACAGCAAAGTTTTTACTTACTGCTGCCTATTATACCTTATGATGAACCACAAGTATAGTAATACTAAAGAGCAACAAAGTTGTTTTTTCATTTTCTTTACATGATAATTGTATAAACTGGATTTTAAAGCCTTGGGATACATTCCCTCATTTTACATTTAAATGTTCGACTCCCAAAATTATGTGTTATCTGTGTGTTTAGAGGGGCAAGAGGAAGGAGACTCTGATCCAAAAAAGATTTAGAACCACTGTATCAGACAATTGGCAGATAGTCACATAACTAAGTCCTGAGGGAGCCTAAACCAAGACCCAGTTTTTCCAAATGCTTGTTACTGTCTACACCCACTGTGTCGTGTATAATAAGCACTCAATAAATATGACTGACTAGACCCAGCCACCAGGTCTTAAGAAACAGAGAGAGGGTTCTTCAGAAAGCTATGGTTCCTGCCATGTACCCAAGTGGTTATTGTGCTAGTAGCCCTGATTTTTTAATTCTAGTGTTACCTTCATTATTCCTCTACACAAAATCAGTATGGCTTTTCTACCTACTTGTTTCATTCCTCTCTAACAACATTTTCATTCCTTTCCAACAACATTTATCCCTCTGCTATCAGAATCGTGCCCATTCAAGATTCAATTAGCCTTAGAAAGTAATACTCACAGGTATGTCAGTTTTCCCTGGTTTTGATTATCTAGCTGAATTATAAATTTAAGAGAGAGAGCAAAAGTGGAACAGGAAAGAGCTTGGTATACTTCCTAGGGCTTAACCATTAGGCTTTGAACTTAGTAGAAAATACTTGTTGTCTAAGTCTCTAAATGTAAATTTAGTTTAACTCTCTTTGTCTCTTATTAAGTAATAAAAATTATTTTACCTATAGTACCTGGCACTGTGCCAATAATTTATGAGCGATAGTAAATATAGTCTCAGCCTTTGTGCTTAGGTGGCAGAACACTTGAGCAAGTTTGTTAGATGATTTGGGTATCAAATTATGGAAAGAACTTTAAGTTCTTAGCCTTATAGGAGTGAAAATAGAAGTTAAATGGTAGCTTCAACTACAAGATTTAGAATAACTTTTCAGTAGCCTCTTCGGTGTAATATCATTTTAAATTTTATTTTTATTTCATTGGAATGTTACTCATTGAAGAAAAGTTGTCCTATAATAATAGCCATTGATTTAAACCTATAATAATTGGTTCATTTTTAAATGCTGTAGAATCATAAAGTTGGAATAGACTTACAGAACGTCTAGTCCCATTCTTCCTCTTATTCAGATGAGGAAAGGACCCTGGGATGTTTGGTTAATTGAACATTGTCTAAATTGGCCCAACTATTTAGAGACAAAACAGAAACTAGAACATGAGTTTTAGACTTCATGGTTCCCTCTTATATAACTTATTGTTATTTTTCTCAGTACATATTAACTGATAGCATATATGTTATTTACTGTATTTTCAGTTATTCGCTCATCTGGTTTTTGTTATTCCTGTAAAACAGTCAAGAAAATCTCTCTCTAATTATGAAGGAGAAAACCCAAGTGATTTGCCTAATGTCATATAACTAACAAATTTAGCAAAACTACAACTAGAACCCAGATCTTTAGTTTTCTAGTATATTGCTTTTTTCACACCACCATACTGTTTTTCCCATATTGTTTCTAATAATACGAATGACAGTTAGTATTATTTTCAAATTATTCATACAAGGAAGTTTAGGCAAGCTAAGAACATTCTCAAGAAAGAGTGATGGACTCTATTGTAGGGAAAAATAATCTAACCTTCCCTTATTGCAAAATTTCATTTTAACACATACAGTTTTCATAAACTTCGTTCTACTCCTTTGAAATTTGAATTCACCACTCTCTGGAGTTTGAGGCTAGAGGACAGTTCCAACATAGAATTACAGATTTGAGTTGATTTGTGGTAATAATTGCTATCATTCATAACAATAGTCTTTTTTTAAATGCCTTTTTAATAAATAAATGTTTTAATTAAATATCTGAAAAACCTAAAATGTCAATTAATTAAATGCAAGTCAGCTTCTGTACAGTTGTATATAAATTATATTCAGTGTAGGATTTTGGTTCACTTTAGTATTTTTAAAAGAAAGTAAGGTAGGACTTCCAAACTCAGTGCCTGAGCCCTAAGAACTATGAAGGGCTTGAAACAGCCTTTCTGGAGAAGTTGGAAATTCGGATTTTAATGTGAAATATTCCCATTTTAAATGTTGACAACTTACTTTGAATTTTTGTAAAGGATGTAGGCCAAACAAAATCTGCTACGGGCCAGATTCGGCCCTTGGGCCAATAGTGTATGAATTTTATTTTATTGGTTTGAATTACTGAAATAGTTTTCTTGCTGGTTTTTCCACCTTCATGCTTTTAACCTGTCTTGTTCACAGGTATCTCCTTAAACTTTCTAAATCATCATTCCATTTATCTGCAAAATAAAATGCAAATTGCTAAACCTGACATTCAAGACACTGTATCATTTTGCTCTTAATTGCCTTTCCACTTTTATTTTTTATTACATGTGCTACAGAAAAATTGACTGTTCAAATTAGACAAGCCAGGTGAATTCCAATCTCTAGACCTTTGCTGACTTACTTTCCTTACCCTGATGCCTATATGCCTCTTCATCATTTGTCCAGTTCTTCCAATACTTTCAAACTCACTTTTTATGTCTGCATTCCCTGTGAATTCGTCTCCTGACCACTATTACCTCTTTGTGATATTTTTTCCTCCTTAGCATTCATATCTTAGGTAGTTTATGCCACTTTGCCACTTTTATTTATATAATATATAATTATGTATTATTATATATTATGTATTATATATAATATATAATATATAATATATAATATTATATATATTATATATATATATATATACATATATATAATATATATAATATATATTATATATATTTTGTAATAATTATATATCAATATATTTTATATTATATATTATATATTATAATGTATTATATATAATACATATTTTATATCTAATATATATTATATATATTTTGTTTTGTTTTGTTTTTCTTGAGATGGAGTCTCGCTCTCACCCAGGCTGGAGTGCAGTGGTGCAATCTTGTCTCACTGCAACCTCTGCCTCCCAGGTTCAAAGGATTCTCCTGCCTCAGCCTCCCAGGTAGCTGAGATTACAGGTGCCCACCACCATGCCTGGCTAATTTTTGTATTTTTAGTAGAGAGGAAGTTTCACATGTTGACCCTCTGGTCTTAAACTCCTGACCTCAAGTGATCTGCCCACCTGGGCCTCCCAAAGTGTTGGGATTACAGGCGTGAGTCACCACGCCCACCTTTAATGTACACTCTTACGTGTGTTGGTTTTGTCTCAGTAAATGTTTGGTGATGGTGAAAAATCTAGAGCTGTATATGCTGCTTCAAAGGCTAGGAAAGAGCCTAGTTTCTTTTTTTTTCTTTTTTTTTTTATAATTTCAACTTTTATCTTAGGTTCTGGGGATACATGTGCAGGTTTGTTACATGGGTATATAGTGTGATGCTGAAGTTTGTGGGACAATTGATCCTGTCACCCAAATATTAAGCATAGTACCCAATAGTTTTTCAACCCAGCACCCTTCCCTCCTCCCTCCAGTTCCCAGTGTTTGTTGTTGCCTTCTTTGTGTCTGTGAATACCCAGTGTTTAGCTTTCACTTATAGGTGAGAACATGCAGTATTTGGTTTTCTGTTCCTGCCTTAATTCACTTAGGATAATGGCCTCCATCTGCATCCATGTTGCTGCAAAAAACATGATTTCATTCTTCATGGCTGCAAAAATATATTTTTATTAAAGTTTAATATACATTCAAAAACATGCACAAAATAATTAGCCTACAGCTTGATGAATTTTCACAGCTGCATACACCTGTGTAACCAGTACCCAATTCAAGATCATAACATTGCCAGCCTTCCAGAAGCTCTCCTTACATTCTTTTCTAGTTATTACCCCAGTCCTGCTGCTCCTCAAGGATAGCCACTGTGCCAGCCAGGATCGTCTTTTAAAAGATTGGGTCGGGTGTACCATTAGTCAAGTTTGTCCTATTTTTTATCTTGTTGCAAATATGGAGAGAATGAAAAATAATTTCTCTTCTTATCAATACAGAAATAATTGCTAAAAACAAAAATGCGAAAGTCAGAATTTCTTCATTATCAAGGCTGATTTATCAGTTTATTATTCAACTAAAGTAATACTGGGGGATTTAAATCTTTCTTGTAACTTAGGAAATGTCCAGGAGTTTCTATAAATGACTTTTGTCTTCTGAACAAAATGCAAAATGACCAAGAAATAGGAAAATACATATTAAGCAGTGTGCTACCCCCCACATGGCTGTTCTTGCCATGGAGGAGGTACCAGAGAATAACTGGAATCCAGACCTATGGTTGAGTACTCACTTATACTGAGAAAGGAGTCCCCTTTCTATACATATATTCTCTCAATATTGAAGATCAGATTTCTTCTATTCAGTAATTAGAACTCTGTGAAAGATTTTTTTTTTTTTTTTTTTTGAGACTGAGTTTTGCTCTGTCACCCAGGCTGGAGTGCAGTGGCATGATCTTGGCTCACTGCAACCTCTGCCTCTGGGGTTCAAGCAATTCTCCTGCCTCAGCCTCCCAAGTAGCTGGGATTACAGGTGTGCATCACCACACCCGGCTAATTTTTATATTTTTACTAGAGATGGGGTTTCACCATGTTGGTCAGGCTGGTCTGGAACTCCTGACCTTGTGATCCACCCACCTCAGCCTCCCAAAGTGCTAGGGTTACAGGCCTGAGCCACCACACCCAGCTCTGTAAAAGATTTTTAATTCTGCAATTTATGTTTTAAATGCCCATTGTTACCTGTAACTTTTTCAGAAACGACTTGGTTAAAACTCTTCTGTCTTAACTTAAAATGTTACCTATAACACTGGCTTCGCTTTCTGTTTATCAGGACCCCTGAACAATGCCCGAGTGTTGTCTCTTTGTTGTCAGAGAGTTACAACCCTCATGTGCGCTATGGAGCTGCAATGGCCTTGGGGATCTGCTGTGCTGGTACAGGAAACAAGGTAAAGCCCACAACCAATGGGGTCAGTTCTTTCTTGGCGCCAGACTGTTTTCCCTCACCGCAGAATTTATGTAGCAGCTGTAAAAATACAAGTGCAGTATGATCTGTAAGACTGAACTTGCCGTACAAAGCTTCCCAGTACTCCCTCATTCTGTGATGCTGGATTGCCCAAAACTGCTTAAGAATAAATCATCACATTACATGGATAGCTGTAACTGAAACAATGCTTTTGGATTTCTTTTTGAAATCATTGATTTCTGGGTTTTTTGTTTTTTGTTTTTGTTTTTGTTTGTTTATTTGTTTTGAAACAGAGTTTCACTCTTGTCATCCAGGCTGGAGTGCAGTGGCGCAAGCTCACCATGTTGGCCAGGCTGGTCTCAAACTCCTGACATCAGGTGATCCACCTAACTTGGCCTCCCGCGGTGCTGGGATTATAGGCATGAGCCACCGCACCAGGCTTTTTTTTTTTTTTCTTACTTTTCTTTTGAGTCTTGCTCTGTTGCTTGGGCTGAAGTGCAGTGGCAGGATCACTGCCCACTGCCAACATACTCAGCTGATTTTTTTATTTTTCATGGAGAAGGGGTCTCACTATGTTGCCCAGGCTGATCTCAGACTCCTGGGATCAAGTGATCCTCCTGTCTCAGCCTCCCACAGTGCTGAGATTACAGGCATGAGCCACTGTGCCTGGCCCATTGATTTCTTTAAAAAAAAGAAAAAACGAAGAAAATAAAATAGTTTTTGTTGTTATTGTTAAATAACTACTCAGGTTATTTTGTGTGATTATTTTACATGTTTAATTTGTATAATTAGTGTTCTGGAAAACAAGGTTCTCATCCAAAGCCACCAAAATCAGCTGATTTGATAACTTTTCTGTTTTAAGCAGATCACCAATGTGCTATTTACCTGTTTTCTCATATCTAACCTTAATAGGTAACCTGGTATTTGTTAAGGCCTCAAAAGTTCCAAAAAAGAGTTGAATGGGGCAAGGTGATGATTTGAAAACATAATTGATCATGAGATTCATAAAGAAATGTGCTCTTGCATAAATAACACATATTCATAATTCACAGCAATGACATAATCATGACACTTTGCCTCTCATAGCACATATGCACAAACCTTGACCACCTCCCAGAAGTGAACCTTTTAACAAAGTGTGTATGTATAAGACCGAGAGCAAGGCTATGCTCCCAGTGCCTTTCCATCAGAGAGAAAGGAGTCTCTTTTTTATCATCTGTTGTCCAAATTCAAAACAAAACATAGTTGTAAGTTTATGGACTGATTCCAGGAATCTAAAAATTTTAATTTCCTTGAATTTTTTTCCAATAAAGAGTATTGGTGTTGTGGGCCGGGCACTGTGGCTCACACCTGTAATCCCAGCACTTTGGGAGGCTGAGGGGCAGATCACGAGGTCAGGAGTTTGAGACTAGCCTGACCAACATGGTGAAACCTCGTCTCTACTAAAAATACAAAAATTAGCCGGGCGTGGTGGCACACACCTGTAACCCCAGCTACTCAGGAGGCTGAGGCAGGAGAATTGCTTGAGCCCAGGAGGCAGAGGTTGCAGTGAGCCAGAATCCTGCCATTGCACTCCAGCCTGAGTGACAGAGTAAGACTGCGTCTCAAAAAATAAGTAAATAAGTAAATAAAAGAGTATTGTTATTGTGTACAAATAAGTTTTTCTGGTCACATAAAATATTATTGAGGCTGGGAATAAAAACAGCTATTTTTGGCCAGGCACAGTGGCTCACGCCTATAATCACAGCACTTTGGGAGGCCCAGACAGTTGGATCACCTGAGGTCAGGAGTTCAAGACCAGCCTGGGCAACATGGCAAAACCCCAACTCTACTAAAAATACAAAAATTAGCTGGGCGTGGTGGCACGCACCTGTAATCCCAGCTACTCAGGAGGCTGAGGCAGGAGAATTGCTTGAACCCGGGAGGTGGAGGTTCCAGTGAGCCAAGATCATGCCCTTGCACTTCCGCCTCGGGGACAAGGGTGAAACTATCTCAAATAAAAAGGCCAGACATGGTGGCTTACGCCTGTAATCCCAGCGTTTTGGAAGACCGAGGCAGGTGGATCACCTGAGATCAGGAGTTTGAGACCAGCCTGGCTAACTTGGTGAAACCTCTTCTCTACTAAAAATACAAAAATTAACCAGCCGAGCACGGTGGCTCACACCTGTAATCCCAGCACTTTTGGGAGGCCGAGGCGGGCAGATCACCTGAAGTCAGGAGTTCGAGACCAGCCTGCCTAACATGGCGAGACCCCGTCTCTACTAAAAATACAAAAAATTAGTATGGTGGCAGGCGCCTGTAATCCCAGCTACTCAGGAGGCTGAGGCAGGAGAATCGCTTGAACCCAGGAGGCAGAGGTTGCAGTGAGTGGAGATCGTGCCACTGCACTCCAGCCTGGGCAACAAGAGTGAGACTGGCTCAAAAAAAAAAAAAAAAAAGCTATTTTTCACTACACATAGCAACAATTGTGTGATAAAGAGACATCCCTCCTTTCCAGTATTTCATCCTATTCTGTCTGCTTACCCTGCTTTTCTTTTTCTTTTTTTTTTCTTTTTCTTTTTTGAGACAGTGTCTCACTCTGTCACTGTCACCCAGGCTGGAGTACAGTGGGGCTATTATAGCTCACTGCAGCCTCAATCTCCCAGGCTTAATCAAGCCTCCCAATTAGCTGGGACTGCAAACGCATGGCACCATGCCAGGCTAATTTTTTTTTTTTTTTTTAAGAGAGACTAGGTCTTGCTGTGTCGCCTGGGCTTTATTTTTCTTCATAGCACTTACAACCACCTGATATATTTTACACCTATTTATTGTTTGTCTTTGCGGAAATGTAAGATCACTGAGAATATAATGTTCACTGCTGGAACCTAAAATTAAACCTTTGTTTGTTGCGTGAATGATGGATGGCAAGATCATTAAAGGATATGATGGTGACCAAGTTGGACATCATCTCTCTCATTAGAGTTTTGTTTTTTATTTTTATGTTTATTTATTTATGTATTTATTTTGAGATAGAGTTTTACTCTGTCACCCAGGCTGGACTTCAGTGGTACAGTCTCGGCTCACTGCAACCTCCGCCTCCCAGGTTCAAACGATTCTCCTGCCTCAGCTTCCTGAGTAGGTGGGATTACAGGCATGTGCCACCACACCCGGCTAATTTTTATATTTTTAGTAGAAGCGGAATTTCACCATGTTGGCCAGGCTGGTCTCGAGCTTCTGACCTCAGGTTGTCCACCCGCCTCAGCTTCCCAAAGTGCTGGGATTATAGGCATGAGCCACCATGCCTGGCCAGTTTTTTTAAATGTTTTAATTTATTTTGGGGGAGAATTTCTTACATGAGAATGTATCTTCAATTTTACTAGAGATGTCATTGGGTATATCAAATGTAGTTATAGAAACTGGCCTTATTTTTTTTCTACAACACAACTGTTCTATAAACAAAGGAAGAATATAGTTGTATGTTTTACTAAGTATTTCCCCCCTCGAGTCTTAAGTTGACATTTATGTCAGGCCTCATAAGTTAAATGTAAATTAGATTCTCTTTTCTTTTCAGATTATTCTAAACTTAATATGATATCTAGGAGCAAATGTTCTTTGAAACACAGCATCTGACAAGTTAATTGAATGAAAAAAATTTTTATTACTCATACTAAACAAGTCTGCTTTATTTCTAGATAATTTATGTGATCTAGGTATCAGTACCTATCTAACTGTGGATTGGGGCTTTGGTTTTTTTTTTTTTTTATTTCTTAAAAACCTGAAACATCTGTTTATTCTAAAATATACCATTGGGGTTGTATTACATACCTCAAAGGCCAAGTTATTGTCTTTTACCTTCTAAGTTGGAAATTTGGTTATATTTTTATCATGACTACTTCATAAAGAATATTGACAATATGTTTGAAAAACATACTCCGTCTGCACAGTGTCATTACATTTTTTAGTAATGTAGGGAGAAAGGATACCCATATCTGCTATGTGTATTATCTGTTAATAGCTCTCATTTTAATATATATATGTAAGCTTACATGTGGAGGAATCCAAAGTCACTTTCCAACAAAGGATTTGGTTTATTCTTTTCCTCGGTCTTAGAATGAAGGATACTTGAGAAACATCCTACCAAATTAAGAAATATCTGATAATCTTACAAGCCTATTACTCTTTTCCTCCCAGATTTATACCTACCTAAGGACCTTGTAAGGGATGTTGTGGTGTTTTTTGTTTGTTTTTCTTGTTGTTTTGTACTTTTTTTGTTTTAACTCTAATCTCATGACAGATTAAAGGAACGTTATGGGTTTTGTTTTGTTTTGTTTTGTTTTGTTTGAGACAGTCTCGCTTAGTTGCCCAGGCTGGACTGCAGTGGCACGATCTTGGCTCACTGGAACCTCCGCCTTCTGGGTCCAAGTGGTTCTCCTGCCTCAGCCTCCCCAGTAGCGGGGATTACAGGTGCCCGCCACAACGCCCAGCTGATTTTTGTATTTTTAGTAGAAACAGAGTTTCACCATGTTGGTCAGGCTGGTCTCGAACTCCTGACCTCGTGATCCGCCCTCCTCGGCCTCCCAGAGTGCTGGAATTATAGGTGTGAGCCACCATTCCCGGCCAGGAACATTGTGTTTTAAAGTGGCTCTTCCCAAAGGTCCTGCAGAGTGTGAATAGAAGTTATATGGGGCAAAAGAGTGTTTGGTCAAATACATTGGACAAATGCTGGTATAAACAATAGTTGAGTGGTTTATAATAAGGCATTCTAGAACCTTTGTTATGATGTGTACATTCCTAGAACCTTTGATACAGTGTATACATATATTTTGTATCTGCAAGAGGAGGTGATATATATACAGTATGCCTGAACTCTCAAACTTATTTAATAAAGGACTTCTTTTTTCATAGAACTGACATTGTGAAGAATAGGATATTGGGGAAATACTGATAAATATTTTGGAAAATCTCATCACCTGTGGTCTTAGGAAGTGCAACCATGAAATCAATTCTAGTCTATGATTTCATTTGTTTTGCTATTCTAGCTAGTAAAATCTTTTGTTTGGAAAATTTGAGATTTTTTGTTTAAATTTTTTTGTCTTGATTTAATTTTTAAAATTAGGTCTTATAAAATCATCTGAGATGTTACTAGTTACTCTAATATTTGTTTTATTACTATTTTTATTTTTTCTTTTTTATGTTAGAGACAGGATCAACTATGTTGCCCACGCTGGTCTTGAACTCTTGGGATCAAGCAATCCTCCCACCTTGCCTCTCAGAGTGTTGGGATTACAGGCGTAAGCCATCGCAACCAACCTTACGCTAATATTAGAAAGTGGTTTATTTCCTTTTTTTGTTTGTTTTGAGACAGAGTTTCACTCTTGTTGCCCAGGCTAGTGGTGCTATCCTGGCTCACCGCAACCTCTGCCTCTTGTGTTCAAGTGATTCTCCAGCCTCAGCCTCCCAAGTAGCTGGGACTACAGGCACCCGCCACCACGCCCAGCTAATTTTTTTTCTTTTTTTGTATTTTTAGTAGAGACAGGGTTTCACCATGTTGGCCAGGCTAGTCACGAACTCCTGACCTCAGATTATCCGTCCTCCTTGGCCTCCCAAAGTGCTGGGATTACAGGCATACGCCACCACGCCCAGCTAATTTTTGTATTTTTAGTGGAGAAGGGGTTTTACCATGTTGGCCAGGCTGGTCTCAAACTCCTGGCCTCAATTAATCTGCCCACCTTGGCCTCCCAAAGTGCTGGGATTACAGGAATGAGCCACCACGCCCACCCAGCCTGACGGGAAGTTGAATTATACAAATTTTGGATTCAGACTGGCCTGGGTTTGCTATCAGTACTTACTCGACTTTGGGCAAGTTATTTAACCTTCCTAACTCTCAGTTTGTTTATAAAGATTGTTTTGTGCTGGTTTTTGTTTGTTTGAGGAGGAAGAGGGTTATATAGGATAATATATAAAATACCTACTGCTGTGTCTGAAAAGTAATGGGTGCTTATCAAATGTTAATCCCATTTCTCTTAATTTTTTATGACCTCTTACCTCAAGACAAGAGCACTCAGGTTCTAAAACTTCCTTTTTACTTACCCTCAGTTATATTGAAATTTAAGTAAAGCATAACCAGTTCTAAACTATTCCATTCGCGTAGTTGTTAATTAACTTCTTACTACGCTGTTGGATGAAAATATTGACTTAGAGTGACAGTAGATATAGTCATGCATCATTTAAGAACAAGGATATGTTCTGAGAAATGGTGATTTCGCGATTGTACAAACATCGTAGAGTATACTTTCAAAAACATAGATAGTTATGGTCTGTTGCTTCCAGAATACAAACTGTACATCATGTTACTATACTGAATAGGCAGTTATAACACAGTAGTATTGCTGTATCTAAACATACAAAAGGTACAGTAAAAATACAGTATAAAAGATAAAAAATCATACAACTATATAGGGCACCTAACCCTGAATGGAACTTATAGGACTGGAACTTGCTCTGGGTGAGTCAGTGAGTAAGTGTTGAGTGAATGTGAGGGCCTAGGACACTATTGTCACTATAATAGACTTTATAAACACTGTATACTTTGACTACTAAATGTATACATTTTTTTCTCCAATAATTGATCTTACCTTATCATATTTTATAAATTTTTAATTATTTTTAATTTTTTGACTCTTGTAATAACACTTGGTTTAAAACACATACCTGGGTGGACGCAGTGGCTCACGCCTATAATCCCAGCACTTTGGGAGGCCAAGGTGGGTAGATCACCTGAGGTCAGGAAGTCGAGACCAGCCTGACCAACGTGGTGAAACCCATCTCTACTAAAAATACAAAAATTAACCGGGGTGGTGGCGTGCACCTGTAATCCCAGCTACTCTGGAAGCTGAGTCAAGAGAATTCCTTAAACCCAGAAGGCAGGGGTTGCAGTGAGCCAAGATCGCGCCATTGCATTCCAGTCTGGGTGACAAGAGTGAAGCTCCATCTCAAAAAAACAAACAAAAAAAAATTGTACCACTGTACAAAAATATGTTTTCTTTATTTTCTGGAAGGTTTTTTTCTGTTTTCAAAATGATTTATTTGTTTTTATTTTTTAAACTTTTTTGTAAAAAACTAAGACACACACACACATTACACTAGGCCTGCACAGGGCCAGTATCATCAACAAGTCACTTAGGCAATAGGAATTTTTCAACTCCATTATAATGGGACTACCATCATATATGCAGTGTGTCATTGCCCAGAATGTTGTTATATGGCATATGACTATAAATTGAAAATTCACCCATATCAACTTTATTTAAAAGTTGTGTTTGTTTTTTAAAATTCTTTCAGGAAGCCATTAATTTGCTAGAACCAATGACAAACGACCCTGTGAACTACGTGAGGCAAGGGGCACTCATAGCTTCAGCTCTCATCATGATCCAGCAGACTGAAATCACTTGTCCAAAGGTGAGCAAAGAAATTCCCTGGAAGAGAGATGGTTTGGCCTTTTCTTTAGTAACTTATCGTCTTTTGAGGACATTTTTTACTTCAATATGGTGAACACTGAAGTCACAGAAAGTAAAAGTAAAGAGAGCATTTTAGAGTTTAAGAGAATGGGAAAACTTTAAATATGTTATGCTCTTTAAATGTGTTTTTTACAGACTTAATGGTCCCTTTGTTAATTTAAGTTTATAACCATGCTTGAAAAATTAGAATTCTTGGGGTGTTAAAATCATAAAATGAACTCTTTTTTTGCCTTTCACTATCCTTTTAAAATGTATTCAGACCAGGCAGAGTGGCTCAAGCCTGTAATCCCAGCACTTTGGGAGGCCGAGACAGGCGGATCACGAGGTCAGGAGATCGAGACCATCCTGGCTAACACGGTGAAACCCCGTCTCTACTAAAAAATACAAAAAAATTAGCCGGGTGAGGTGGCGGGCGCCTGTAGTCCCAGCTACTCGGGAGGCTGAGGCAGGAGAATGGTGTAAACCCAGGAGGCGGAGCTTGCAGTGAGCCAAGATCTGGCCAATGGGCGACAGAGCGAGACTCCGTCTCAAAAAAAAAAAAAATGTATTCAGTGGGATAACTTTTTCCTCTGATAATACAGGATGCAAACTTAGGCATTCCATGACTTTTTTGATCTATCCTTCTAAGGTAATTTTTAAAAAAGCCTGCAGTCACTTTAGTGACACAATCTTAGTTTAGAAATGAGTATATCCACATTCTCTTTTGGAATGTCATTGCCCTCCTAAGCGATCTTTTTGGGTGGAGTTCCAAATGGCTCCAAGACAGCTTTCTTTTCCACTTCACCCACATCTGCTCCACAGAAACACGCTTACACATTTTGCCCTTCTGGATAGGAATATAATAGGCTGTCAGTGCTAGTACCTCAGCTAATAGCTAATGCCTTGGTGCACAGCAGCCCCTGATCATATTGTGCACTCCAGGTGGACCCTCTGAAGCCCTTTTCTGTAAACTTGGAGTGAGGGGGAAAGACTCACAACCCAGCTTGCCCCAAAGAGATCCCCCTTCACATATCCTCCACAATCCACACCCACCTTCTGGGTGACTCCATAATAGTTTTGAGACACCTGTTTTGAAATTCTCTGATGAGCCAAGCACAGTGGTTCATTCCTATAATCCCAGTACTTTGGGAGGCTTAGGTGGGAGGATCACTTGAGCCCAGGAATTCAAGGCTAACCTGGGCAACATAGGGGGAGGCCTCATCGCTACAAAGAATTGAAAAAGAATTAGCTGGGCATGGTGGCATGCGTCTGTAGTCCCAGCTATTTGGGAGCTGAGTTGGGAGGATTACTTAAGCCCAGGAAGCTGAGGCTGCAGTGAGCCATAGTTGTGCCACTGCACTCCTTCCTGGGTGACAGAGCAAGACCCTGTCTCAAAAAATAAAATAAAATTCTCTCATGACAATCTCTCAGTCCTCAAGTTGTTAGTGTTTGATATCTCATGTATCTTGTCACTTCAGCTGAAACTTCTCATTTTACTAAGAAACAGAAAATGCATGTATCTTATTTTTAATACATGTATTAAAATAGCATGCTTGATATACTAAATAGACATGTATAACTTACACAACATTTTCAGATCTTCTAATTCTTAAAGCTATGGACTTCAGTATCTATTTATTAATTAATTCTGCTCGTATAATGGGAAGTAGTCAAAAAAATTGATAACAGAAAAAACCATTGGCATTCTGTCTTATGCCTAATCGAACAAATATAGAATACCACCCTCATTTTCAGCAAAGTAGATTTGAGGAGGTAGAGAAAAGAAAAATTTCCAGAACTCATTGATTATTCATTCCAATTTTATTGAGCTTTGTTTAATAAATTTCAAGTTCTAAACAGTTGCTGTCATCTTTGCTTCATTTATTTAGTGTTCCTCTTTCTGTCTCAAAATCATTTTCAGGACTTTCAAAAATTGTATTATTTCAAAGATAGAATCTGACTTCTCATCCTGTTTTTATAACGTATTACTTAATATACTACATCTTCTAGAACATAAACATCTTTCCAAACACCACGTTTCTTTTTGTTTTTAAATATAGCAGCTATCATGTGAGTAGCTTTTACATCTGTTATTTTTGCTTTTGATCTTCAACTGAACTTTTGGAGTTATCCACTGAGTACTGTCATTAAAGAAACAAATTTTGGTCATGGAATGCACCTCCTCTAACAGTATACATAGACATTTATTCACTTTGACTCCACGTGTTGCTTTCATGTTACTTGTATTGTCAGCAAGACAAATGTTCTGTCTTCCCATCCTCTGCTGTAGGATTTCATTGATTTTACAATTACAATCTCTGTTCCAAAAGCAGCAGAGTCCTTTAGGAGTTGGATAATCATTCCAGGAACTGTTGTTGAACCAAGTCTTACCTGGTGCAGATACACGGGGCACACTCCCATCTTCAGGCTGTACCAGAATCTTAGACACTGATTAAAATGTCAAAGTGAAGTCACAACTATTAGCCTCTGCCATTAATATAACTGAGTAGATAAATGTAAATGTATATGCCACTGACTAAAAAAGCAAAATTGACAGTGTGAAACTCAAAAATTCTTTCAGGAAACACTACTCTTTAGAGCGAAGTTGTTACTCAGCTTAAGAATTCTTAAAGTTAATTTCAGTGTTTTCTGTTATTAAGCAAGTGATAAAGACAAAATTGACATTTTGGGGATGGTATACAGCATGTTGCCGAAAAGAAAAATCTGTTGAGAAACTCTGAAGAGGAGTAGATTCTCCAGGCTACAGAGTCTTAATTGCAAGGTTGCAAAACCAGTCCATGAAATAAAGTGGAAATGGCTCAAAAATAAAGATTAAATGTGAATTTCATCAATAATTATAAACCTCTCTCAAAGGAATTCAAAAAAGAAATTTCTCAGATATTTTGTGAAATTCACAGTGGAAATTTCCAAAGGAAATGTCTTATATAACCATTAATATATGTCACATCCCTAACACTTAGCTCCACACATTGCCCTCTTAGTTGAAGTATCTCCAGTACATCTTTGCTTTGTTTCTCTCAGTTTCTCACTAGCTCATGCTCACAAACATAAACCCAGGAACATGCACACATCCCTAGATCAAAGGTTCACATTTAACAAGGGTAATGTTCTTTTTTAGGTCCTTGGAGCTATTTTGCTCTAAGAACCCAACTCTCCTCTTTATTAAATTATCTATCTTTTGTTATTCTTGTTAAATGAAATCCACCATTAAGATGGGCACAGTGGCTGAGGCAGGAGAATTGCTTGAGCCTGGGAATTCAAGGCCAGCCTGAACAACATCCCAAGACCCTATCTCTAAACAAACAAACAAAAAATCACCATTAACAGTTACTTCAACATGTACATATTAAGTATCATATATAAACTCACATCAAAATCAAAATATTACACTGTAAGTATAGAATCTGATGTTCCTATTACCAATATTATTTGGCCTAAGGCCTGGTATAGGAAAGCTTCTCCTATCATTGACAAGTACCCTCTTTGGAAGTGGAATTAAAGCTCCTGCAGTTCTAAAATAAATCACAGTATGTATGATTTTATAGCATAGCACATTTGTAAGTAGTAGTCTATCTCTATTACCACACTGTCGTTTTAAGATAGGGACTTGAACTCCTACAGTGTCAGTGGTAATAAAAAAGAAAAAGGCTACAAAAACTACCATAAGCAAATTAATGCTGATAAAATTGAGGAGGGAGCTGAAAACTCATTTGGAATCCTGATAATGGGGAAGTCATGAGAGCATCAACAAGAATATTTTGAAGGAAGAATAAAGATAACACTCATTTCAGGCATATTCAGTTTGACATGACAGCATGTCAGTTGGAAACAACATGGGAGCATAGGAAAAAAATTAGAAGCTAAATATGGAGATTTGGGAACTAGCCATAAAAAAAATTATATAGGCCAGGCGCAGTGGCTCACGCCTGTAATCCCAACACTTTGGGAGGCCAAGGCGGGCAGATCACAAGGTCAGGAGTTCAAGACCAGCCTGGACAATGTAGTGAAACCCCGTCTCTACTAAAAATACAAAATAAATTAGCTGGGTGTGGTGGCAGGTGCCTGTAGTCTCAGCTACTTGGGAGGCTGAGGCAGGAGAATCACTTGAACTTGGGAGGCAGAGGTTGCAGTGAGCAAGGATCACACCACTGCACTCCAGCCTGGGTGATACAGTGAGACTGTCTCAAGGGAAAAAAAAAGTGTGTGTGTGTGTGTGTGTGTGTGTGTTTATAGCCCTTTATCTACCATTGCAAAAATCCAAAAAGCTCTGAAAATTCAAAGAGGTTGGTTGGTTTTTAAAGACTCATTTGGATGCAATTATTAATTCATTATCATTTATCCTACTTGGTATAAATATTCACATATCGTGCTACTTCAGAAATAATTTATTATGGGATATAATAATATGTGGAGCAGTACTACACTGGGCGTATTGTATAATATGTGGATATGCATCATGTTAGCCTTCTAAATTCTGACTTCCAAAATACATCTCACCTCAAGAATTTCATAGAAGGAATTACAGACATATAGTTGAAGTCATAAGCGCAAATATAATTTCACAGACAGAAAAAACACCTCCAGGCCAGGTGCGGTGGCTCACGCCTGTAATCCCAGCACTTTGGGAAGCTGAGGTGGGCGGATCACAAGGTCAGGAGATCGAGATCATCCTGGCTAACATGGTGAAACCCCGTCTCTACTAAAAATAGAAAAAGTAGCCTGGCGTGATGGCGGGCGCCTGTAGTCCTAGTTACTCAGGAGGCTGAGTCAGGAGAATGGTGTGAACCCAGGAGGCAGAGCTTGCAGTGAGCCGAGATCGTGCCACTGCATTCCAGCCTGGGCAACACAGCCAGACTCCATCTCAAAAAAGGAAAAGAAAAAACACCTCCAAAACTGATCCTTGATGTACAGCTACATTTCCATAACCAGGAAGATAGAAAAACAGAAAGGAGTAGTCACATTCAGATGATAAGTACCAACAGAAACAACTCCAAGGAACATTATTGCTTTCTCCCTGACATCTAAGAGTGGGCTTTTTCCCAGCAGTATACAAGTAAAAACTTGATGAATGTTAAAAATGCATGCTTTTTGAGAAGGTAGATTTTAAATACTCATACATAGTACAATGCATGGATCACAGAGTTACATAAAATTTTTATTGTCTTTTTTTGTGAGATTGTCGTGAAATAGAATGGGAAACTAATACGATTTTTCTCCTGCAAATTCTACTTTTTGGTTTTTTTGGTGGGGGGAAACCATACTATTCATAACAATGAAATTGAATTGGAAAATCTTAATCCTCACCCTGATTACCATTAATTGCTTGTGATAGCAAGCAAACTGTTTTGCTTGTCTTTAGTCTTCATATCTGTAACTAGATGTGAATAGAGGGAATTCTTTACCAAGAATTACAATAATGAAAATTAAGTTACTGGTACATAAGCAATAAAATGTGAGAAAAAATTTAAAATGATAAAAACTAGCTTTTTAAGGCATTCTACTTAATATTAGTTAGATAAGCCTATTATATGTTTGCACTGATTTTTTTAATCCATTTTTCGGTTTTACTGAACGCTTTTCCATTATTTTGGGTGTAATTTTATATTTAAATTCTTCCCTATAAT
Organism: Colobus angolensis palliatus; assembly: GCF_000951035.1. Taxonomy (NCBI): domain Eukaryota; kingdom Metazoa; phylum Chordata; class Mammalia; order Primates; family Cercopithecidae; genus Colobus; species Colobus angolensis. The sequence goes on from NW_012116599.1 coordinate 10,749,015, forward strand.
GTACATTCAGTGCTTTGTTCTATGTTTCTTTTTATAATTTCATGAAATATTTCTTCAGCCTTTAGCACATAAAATTTCCATCTTTTTTTTTTTTTTTTTTTTTTTTT
>NW_012116599.1:10749602-10769258 GCF_000951035.1 Colobus angolensis palliatus
ATGCCATTCTCCTGCCTCAGCCTCCCGAGTAGCTGGGATTACAGGCACCCGCCACCATGCCCAGCTCATTTTTTGTATTTTTAGTAGAGACAGGGCTTTGCCATATTGGGCAGGCTGGTCTCAAACTCCTGACCTCAGGTGATTCACCTTGCTTGGCCTCCTACAAAGTGCTAGGATTACAGTTGTGACCCACTGCACCCGGCCACATGAGAATTTTTTAAAGCAGAGGGGAATTTAGTGATGATTTAATCATGCTTGGTTTTATAGTTAAAGAAATCCTAGAGAAGTAAGTGGCTTAAGTGGTTGTGTGCTGGGTAGTGGCAGAGTTAGTTCATTATTTCCCCACTATATTCTGTTGCTGCCTGTGAATAAAAAATGAGAACCATGTTCAAGGAATATTATTTCTTTGTAGCATTTAGATTTGCCGAGATAATAGGAGGGATTGGTAGGATTCTTCTCCTATATGGTGAAACAGTCATGCTTATTGAACTATGAGATGCCCTTTATACATTACACTACATATATGTTACCTCATATAATCCTATAATAGCCATGTAAGGTAGGTGCTAACATCCCTGTAGAGATGAAGATACTGAGGTTCATAAAAGGTAGTAACTTACCCAAACCACTTATAAGAACAGCTTATAAGCCAGGGTTGTGTGATTCTATTATTCTGCCACTATATCACATTGTGGCCTCCCAGACCAAGACAAATGAAAAGGGGGAAAAGATTCTGAAAGAATATGTAATGCAGATAAAGTCATTATATTAGGAAACTCAAATTTGATATTTTCTGCTTTTGGCAGATTTGGGGAGCTCCATGATTATGTGCTTCTTGAACAAGCCGACTTCTTCCTGGGTGCCTACCATTTGAAAAGCACTGTTGGGAAAACAGAGAAGTGTAAGACATAGAAGAAGCATAAAATAGTTTACTTATTGTCACCCAAACAGATTTAAAAGAATCGTTCTCTTTATTCATACTGAATATATTTTATAAATATATTTTCTAATCATAAAAATAATGCATATTAATTTTAGAAAATGCAGAAAGGATAAAGAATTACCAGTAATCCCACCCTAAGTGAGTCAGCACATTTTCCATTCTGATATGCTCCTTTTGGTACGAGTACAGATTCTGACATGTCCGCAGAAAATTAATGTGAGTAGATAATGGAAATCTTTATGTGAATATACTTAATCCAAAAGATACCTCACACAGCTTTGGTGAAGGGTAATTTACTTTAAGGTGGAACTGAAGGACTATGCATTTTAGGAAACCCGCAAGATTGGTGGTAAACAGAATAGCTATAATTCAAAATGCAATGAAAGCCTTAGTGTTTGCCTGGACTCTTTAGGCCTGTTGACTAACAGTGGTAATGTATGAAATCGCATTCAACATTCCTTTTACTTTGAAACATCCACTGTGGAATGAGGATTGAAGACAGAGCTGGTGCTCCCACACTGAAAGGTCATAACACTCGTGATTTCAACCACAGAACTGCTCTGTCTTCAAGTCTGGTCCATATCCCTCTCTTGAGTATTACAAAACTCAGAACTAAGTCTCATTATCATTGGAGCAATATTATTCCCTGTTCTAAAATGGTACCACAAGTGAATAGACTTAGACTGTAATTCTTTCTGTTACTCCTTCAGGTAAATCAGTTCAGACAGCTGTATTCCAAAGTCATCAATGATAAGCATGATGATGTCATGGCCAAGTTTGGTGCTATTCTGGCCCAGGGCATACTGGATGCAGGTAAATGTTTTTAAGTCTTCATGATTTATTTATTTAAACTAAATCTAATAAAATAACTGTCTGCTCTAACTATATGACATAGTGGAAATTGAGTCTGAGGCAAATTATTCCTGGAGAAAATTTGGAGCCTGCAGTTCGTAGAGATCATGTATATTTAAGAGTACAGGCCTGGCTGGGCGTGGTGGCTCACGCCTGTAATCCCAGCACTTTGGGAGGCCAAGGTGGGCAGATCACCTGAGGTCGGGAGTTCAAGACCAGCCTGACCGACATGGAGAAATCCTGTCTCTACTAAAAACACAAAAATTAGCTGGGCGTGGTGGCGCATGCCTGTAATCCCAGCTGCTCAGGAGGATGAGGCAGGAGAGTCGCTTGAACCCAAGAGGTGGAGGTTGCAGTGAGCTGAGATTGTGCCATTGCACTCCAGTCTAGGCAACGAGAGTGAAACTCCATCTCAAAAAAAAAAAAAAAAAAAAAAAGTACAGGCCGGGCGTGGTGGTTCACGCGTATAATCCCAGCACTTTGGGAGGCCGAGGTAGGTGGATCACCTGAATTTGGGAGTTTGAGACCAGCCTGACCAACATGGAGAAACCCTGTCTCTACTAAAAATACAAAATTAACCGGGTGTGGTGGCACATGCCTGTAATCCTAGCTACTTGGGAGGCTGAGGCAGGAGTATTGCTTGAACCCAGGAGATAGAGGTTGTGGTGAGTCAAGATCACATCATTGCACTCCAGCTGGGACAACAAGAGCAAAACTTGGTCTCAAAGAAAGAAAAAAAAAAAGAGTGCAGGCTGTTGGCCAGGAACGGTGGCTCACGTCTGTAATCCCAGCACTTTGGGAGCCCAAGGCAGGTGGATCACCTGAGGTCAAGAGTTCAAGACCAGCCTGGCCAACATGGTGAAACCCCGTCTACTAAAAATACAAAAAAAAAATTAGCCAGGGGCAGTGGCATAGGCCTGTAATCCCAGATACCCAGGAGACCGAGGCAGGAGAATCACTTGAACCCAAGAGGCAGAGGTTGCAGTGAACCGCTATTGCTCCACTGCACTCCAGCCTGGTGACAGTGACAGTGGTGACAGTGCCTATCACTTAGTAAAGTGACTGTTGGTTGGTTTTTTGTTTTTTTTTTCTTTTAAGACAGAGTCTCACTCTGTCACCCAAGCCGGAGTGCAGTGGCACGAGCATGGCTTGCTGCAGCCTTAACCTCCTGGGCTCAGGCAATACTTTTGCCTCATCCTCCCAAGTAGCTGAGACTACAAGCATATGTCACCACACCCAACTAATTGTTTAAACTTCTTATAGAGATAGGATCTCACTAAGGGTTTCACTATGTTTCTCAGGCTTGTCTTGAACTCCTGCACTCGAGCAGTGTTCCACCTTGACCTTCCAAAGTGCTGGGATTATAGATGTGAACCACTGTGCCCAGCCAATTTATTTTTCCTTTAATTTTCTTAGTATTATATGAATTTTAAACAAGTTGACATTGAATCATTTTTGAGGAAAACATATTTTAAATAAATTCTAGCAGCCAAATCACTTATAAAATAAATTGAATATTTACCTAATGAATGCATACAGAGCACACTGTGCCATCTGGCTGCAGAATTCCCACTGACCACTATAATACCATAGTCTGTTTCAAAAGATAGAGTGGTGTGCTTTAGTTCCTTAGACTTGGAGTTCATTTGACATATGCCTTAACGTTATTATTGGTGACCTTTCAATAGGATAAGAGGAGAAGAGCATATACATACTTCATTGTTCAAGTATGTGATTCTTTTTCTTGATGTACCCTATCCATCCCTTTTATTTTTGCTAATTTGAAAGGTGAGGAATAACATCGCAAGGTTTTTATAGTAGTTCTATATATATTAAGGGAGTTCTATATATATTAAGGGAGCATTTTTTCCACATTTATTAGCCATTGTCTTCTAAGAAAAACACTGTTAGCCTTATTTGTTGCAGTCATTCTTTCCTCAGTCAACTAGGAATGTGTGTATATTTGTAGTGAAGGAGATCAGGAAAAGAAGCTGCCGTTATTTGATGACTGTCATAAATTTTTGTTTTTAATGTTGTTGGGTTTTCTACTTGCTGAGAGTGTTTTAATCATACCACAGTTTTCAGAGTCCTTTTATAATTTTAGATAATCTCCCTCATATGGCCTCTTTCTTTAAAAAAAAACCACATCTCCTTTCTAATTTGATTAATCCTTTTTTCTTTATTAGGTTTGCCAGTAATTTCTCTATTTATGTACTTTGTTCTTTTTTTGTAAATTGTTTATTTTTGATCTTATCTTTATTATTTGCTGTTTTATAACTTTGGTGTTCTTTTCTAAATTTTTGAGGCAAATGTTCCTCTCTTTTAACCTATTTGTCTAATGGAGTTTTTTATTTGGTTGGTTTTTATTTTCCAAGAAGTTGAGAGTTTTCTGGTTAAAATTTTAATATTGAGGCATAGTTTACTTTTCTCTTTCTTTTTAATTTAAAAAATATTTCCTTGCAGCTGTTTATAGATAAAGAAAATATTCTATAAATATTTTAGGTAAAAACCATTTCAATTCTAGATGGTATTGATTCCCTCCCATTTACAAGCTACATATATGGATATCCATAGTTTCTCCCTTCTCATTCTTCACTACCTTCCAATATTTTTATATTATGTGTTTATGTTGTCAACAGTTTGTGATATTTACATTATCCTCAGAAATCATAATTCTTACAATTGTATGGTCTTAGTTTCATATTTAAATGGATTTAGTGCCCATTTCTTTTATTGCAGCTTTTTCATTCTTAGATTATCTATACTAAGTCTAGACACTTAATTGACTGGATTTTATCAGTAATTAAGTTTTTTTAATTGGGCTTTTAAAAATTTTTAGGAAAAATTGAGTAAGAAATGCAGAGTTTCCATATGTCCCCTTTGCCCCTCCAATTTCCCCTATTGTTGGCATCTTGTTTTAGTGTGGTATATTTGCTTACAATCAATGAACCAATATTAACACATTATTATTAACTAAAGTCCCTAGTTTACATTAGAGTTCACTCTTTATGTTGTACATTTTATGGGTTTTGATAGATCTTTAATGACATATATCTACCATAACAGTATCATATAAAATAGGTTCACTACCCTAAAAATTCTCTGTGCTTAACCTATTCATCCCTCCTTGCCCTCCCCATAAGCCCCTGACCTTTTTACTGTCTCCATGGTTTTATTTTATTTTGTTTTAGTAAATAAAGTTATGAATTTACTGAAAGTTTTTTGTGGCCGGGCGCGGTGGCTCAAGCCTGTAATCCCAGCACTTTGGGAGGCCGAGACGGGCGGATCACGAGGTCAGGAGATCGAGACCATCCTGGCTAACACGGTGAAACCCCGTCTCTACTAAAAATACAAAAACTAGCCGGGCGAGGTGGCAGGCGCCTGTAGTCCCAGCTACTCCGGAGGCTGAGGCAGGAGAATGGCGTAAACCCGGGAGGCGGAGCTTGCAGTGAGCTGAGATCTGGCCACTGCACTCCAGTCCGGGGGACAGAGCGAGACTCTGCCTCAAAAAAAAAAAAAAAAAGAAAGTTTTTTGTAATATCCTCTTACTTTTTCAATGTCTGTGGAATCTGTAGTGATGTCCCCTTTTTCATTCTTTTTCTTTTTAAAAAATTTATTTTTATTTATTTTATTAAGGTATGGTTGATAAATAGAAATTGTACATACTGTGTACATGATGTTTTAATATATATATAGTAAAATAGTTAAATCAAGCTAATTACCATATCTCTCTCCTTTCATACTTATCATTTTTTGTTATGAGAAAATTTAAGATCTCTTTAAGCAATTTTCAAATATACAGCACATTATTATTAGCTGTAGTCATCATGCTGTACTGTAGATCTCCTGAACTTACTACTCATCCTAATTGAACTGTCTCCACAGTTTTAGTTTTGCCTTTTCCAGATTTTCATAATTTGAAGAATACATTATGTAGCCTTTTCAGATTACTTCTTTTGGTGGTGAGTATTTAAAACAAGATTTAGGGATAACATTTTACTGCTCTGTAATCTTTTTTTTCTCTTTTAGCTGCCACTTTCTAAGTGTGTGATTTTAGACTGCACCCCTTCACTTGTTTGTTCACCACTACTGCAGTTTTTTGCTGGTTTTTACAATATTAGGGTTACTAGTTACGAATTGGAGGCGACTGCTCTGGGCACACTACCTGTAGGGTAGCCCTGCTCTGCAAGGAACAACACAAAAAAAGAAAAACAAATTTTTAATTAAAAATATAAAAATGAAATTACATAATAAGAAAAAATAATTGGGGAAGGATAATTCTGTGTTTCGCCTCTTCTCTGCCAGATTTACTACAAGTCATCTCACTGTGTTCTCCTTCCTTCCTCTTTCAGCCTCTGTTTATCTTTTCTTTTTCTTCTTTTTTTCTTTGTTTGGAGCTTTTTTGCTTTATCTGTTTGTCTTGTGGACCAATCAAGTTTTGGTGCTTCTATTTCTCTTTATGTATAACAATTTTTGCTTTAGACGTTTATTACATAAAAGTTTTTTGGTTTTTTTTGGCCCCACTCTGTCACCCAGCCTGGAGTGCAGTGACATGGTCTCGGCTCACTGCAGCCTCTACCTCCTGGGTTCAAGCAATTCTGCCTCAGCCTCTCCCGTAGCTGGGACTACAGGTGCACGCCGCCATGCCTGGTGAATGTTTTGTATTTTAGTGGAGACTGGATTTCACCGTGTTGCCCAGGTTGGTCATGAACTCCTGATCTCAGGCAGTCCACCCACCTTGGCCTCCCAAAGTGCTGGGATTACAGGTGTGAGCCACCATACCCAACCCTACATAAAAGTTCTATACTGTAGTGTTCACTGTTATGAGCGTAAAAATAATCTCATGTCCTTTTTTCACTTTTTAATAACCTATCCTTGTAGAATACCATGCTGTAACTGCATTAGAAGAATTTGCAGTCTTGATCTTCTCTCAGTAAAATTAATGGTAGTAGGCCAGGCTTGGTAGCTCACGCCTGTAATCCCAGCATTTTGGGAGGCTGAAGTGGGTGGATCATTTGAGGTCAGGAATTTGAGACCAGCCTGGCCAACATGGTGAGACGCTGTCTCTACTAAAAATACAAAAATTAGCTGGGCATGGTGGTGCATGCCTATATTCCCAGGTACTCAGGAGGCTGAGGCACGAGAATCGCTTGAGCCTGGGAGGTGAAGGTTGCAGTGAGCTGAGATTGTGCCACCGCACTGCAGCCTGGATGACAGAATGAGACTCCGTCTCAAAAAAAAAAAAAAAAAAAGTAAAAGAAAATTACTGGTAGTAGAGAAAAGTCTAGAGAGAGCAACTTCAAGGGATGGAATGAAGTTGAAGTTTATGAGAACTCAGTGATTCAGTCTCTTCAGGGAGAAAAGCTGAAGATAAAGAAGATGATTGAAGTTTGTTAAACTGCAAATTATCAATATGATAAACTCTACCTTGTTTATTAAATCTCAGAATGTTAGAACAAAGGACTAATTTAGCTTCTAAGTTCGAAGAAGATAGATTTCATCGAACTAAAAGGAAATTCAGCTTCAAAGTTAGATCAAATAGCACGTTAGCCAGGCATCCTTTTCCTCTCTTCTGCCCTCCCCAGCTTCCATCCCAGGTTAGTTACTATGTCTTAGTGAAATGCTCCCACTAGCACCCAGGTTTATAGCTATCATAATAGTTTCATGTCTTATTTTAATTACTGAATTATCTGTCTTCTTTGTGAGACTGGAGTTTCCTTAGGATCTTTTCCAGTATGTTGTTAACAATCCTCAATATATAGTAAGCATTCAGTGAATGGGGGTTAGCATAGGGAAGAGTACAAGTGGACAATAAATGTATATAATTCATTTCTGTTGGAAAAACAAAATGAAAGTATACCTGGCCTTTTTTTCAGATGAAAATTTTAAATATCTATAGTGGAGTATTAAGAAAATCTAGATTATTTGGTTGAACAGTAGAACCCTGATTCTTATAAAAATTAAAATGCTGTTTGGTTTAGTGAAGTCAAGTCAGTGTTTGGTTCTTGACTCCGAGCAAAATGTGAAGGTGCCTGTAAAACACTGAGATCAAGAGAAGAGAAATGTGAGCAACAGGAATCCACATTGGAATTCAAGTTAAGGCCCTGATTAGGCACAGACAAGCCCCATTTTTATAGGATATATTATTTAAAAGAAGATATTTGCATTTCAAAGTTCTGTGATCCAGCACTAACACTGTTACCATCTAGCGCATGGGCCAAATCTGACAATGGTGTATTTTGTTTTGCCTGCCTAACAAAATTTGCAGGATTTTGGTCAAAATCCAGAGTCTACTTTTAAAAACAAAATGACCTAGTGACCCTGGACCTACACTCTAGTAAGATGTTCCCTTTAAATAGAACATGTATTTTCCAGTTTGCTTCAGTTTTAAAAACAAAATGACCTAGTAACCCTGGACCTACACCCCTAGTAACAAGCTCCCTTTAAATAGGACGTGTACTTTCCAGTTTGCTTCAATCCCCACTGCTCCCAGCCCACTTACTCCTTCTTTGTTTACTTGACTCGTTCCTAAAGGCATTTGAGTTTGTAATCTGCCATAGCCTCCTAGAATCTCAGCCTTACAAGGACTCACCAGCTCTCCCCAACTGATGGCTTGGATCTTAGCTGTAGTTCACTGGCTTTCAAACTTTATCTGCACTCTGTAGAGTAATAGTCCAGGGCAGCAGTCCACAACCTTTTTGACACCAGGGACAGGTTTCGTGGAAGACAATTTTTTTTTCCACGAGAAGAGTGGGGTGGTTTCAGGATGAAACTTTTCCGCCTCAGATCAGCAGGCATTAGATTCTCATAAGGAACGTTCGGCCTAGATCCCTCCCATGCGCGGTTCACAATAAGGTTCACACTACTTTGAGAATCTAATGCCACTGCTGAGTTGACAGGAGACAGAGCTCAGGTGGTAATGCCCACATGCCCTCCACTCACCTCCTGCTGTGCGGCCTGGTTCCTAACAGGCCATGGACAGGTCTGCAGCCCCAGGATTTGGGGACCCCTGGTTCTAGGCCATATATTCTCCCAGCAGTCCAAACTTCTGATTAAACAGAAGCAGCTCTGATTTCATTCTTTTACATACTGTGTTTCCTTAGAAAAATTTCAGTTGAATCAAGGGTTAGAGGTTAAGTTTTCTTTTTCTAGTTCAAGTGTTCAAATTCAACCCCTCATTTTGCTAATGGGAGAAAAGGACTTAGAAATAAAGTGTTTTGTCCGTGATTACAGGGCTAGTTAATGTCAGAGCTCCTCCCACCAATTTAAGTGGTTTAATAATTCGCAGGGTAATGCTCAGTGCTTTCTTAGATTTTTATGTAGCTGCATATAAATCTTCATAATTTATAAGGGATATTTCTCAAAATTCTAATAATGTTTATGCTGCTTAGCACCTAAAAGACCAAGAGTCAGAACATATTCTTTACTGTTTTATATAAATTTTTATAAATGTGTAAGTATATTATAAACATGTATTTGCATATGATTGAAGCAGAAAGAGTAAAACTAAGCAAACAATATCTATGCTTGCCTCTGCTATTGTGTGCAAAAAGTATATACTAAAACTTTACTTTTTATTAGCACATGAAAAACCAATACATAATGCAGATTAATACTTAATTTAGCATCACAGTTTTGATACCCTTCAGGGCTAGTTTTTGAAAAACACCTGCCTATAGAGAAAGTAAGTCTAGATGTGTGCTGAATCCAGTTAAAAGTATACTTCCAATTTTGCAGAGTCTGGATAACTCACTAATTCCAAGAACTGCATATTAGACTGCACATATGAATTGTGCTTTTAAAATCATCACCAGATGTTTCCCTACTGTAGCACTTACAAATCTTTATTATTGCCTGGGCATGGTGGCTCACTGGCTTGTAATCCCAAGACTTTGGGAGGCTGAATCGGGAGGATCACATGAGGCTAGGAGTTTGAAACTAGCCTGGGCAACATAGTGAGACCTCCATCTCTACAAAAAATGTAAAAGTTAGCCAGGTGTGGTGGTGCGCACCTGCAGTCATAGCTACTCGGAAGGCTAAAGCAGGAGTATCCCCTGAGGCCAGGAGGTCGAGGCTTCTGTGAGCCATGATCGTGCGGCTGCACTTGGGTGCAGTGTTTCACTCTGTCACCCCGAGCTTGGGTAGCAGAATAAGACCCTGTCTCTCTAAATAAAAAAAAAAAAAAAAGCAGAAGAAAGAAAGATATCATTATTATTGTCCTGCTATAATAATAGGACAATATTATTATTGTTCATGGTTTCTCTCTTTTTCTACAGGTGGTCATAATGTCACAATCTCCTTACAGTCCAGAACTGGTCACACTCATATGCCTTCTGTGGTTGGCGTCCTTGTATTTACCCAGTTCTGGTTCTGGTTTCCTCTTTCACACTTCCTGTCATTGGCTTATACCCCTACCTGTGTCATTGGCCTTAACAAGGACTTAAAGGTATGTCTGTGAGACCTCAGCTTTGTAGTATTTCCAATTCACCGTATCTTATTCATATTTACCACCCACTTGCAAGGATTTCCATTAAATTTTAAAGATGAGTTAACATCTTATAATAACATTTTCCCTTCAAGTTGAATCATCAACTTTTCGAACGGAGTATGTCATTGAAAGTTTTGAAAATCGTATCTCCTTGCTAGCTGTGTAACCTCAGGTAATTAGTTGAGAAAGAATGGTGTGCAAGGGGGCTAAATATAAAGATATGAAGAGGCTTTATATACCACTCTGATGAATTTTGTTTAATACTAAAGGCTTGGAACTGTTGAAGGATTTCAGATGATAAATGGACATGAGATTTCCATTTAGAAAGATCTTTCTGGTATCAGTGGAAACTCATTACAGTGCTATTGTAGTAATCTGGGCAAGGAAGAATGCGAACCTAAACTAAATCTTTCAGATTTAGTTTTTCAGAGTTATCTGATGCTCGAGTGGTTGATGGAAGACAGAATTATTACTAAAGGGAAAAGGCAAAATAGGAGGATGACCCTTTGGTAGAAGCAGAAAACAAGACCAACAGTGAGGAGCTAGGGAATCTGTTGGAATGAAACTGCTCACTTAAGTCAGAAATTTAAGGCACTGCATGCCCTGACATCACATTTGTAATCATATTTTTTTAATGGAGTTTATGTTTAGGTCTTTCTTAGTCCTGTGACTTGATGATTCATCTTCTTGTTCTTTAAAAGTCAAAAGGCTTTTTGACCTCTAAATAACTCTTACATCTGGTCACCACTGTTGAAATGTTCTACTAAATTTTCAGAGTGGAAAAGTTTTAGGCTTAAAACTGACTGGTAAAAATAGAATATTTCTTTGTATTGATTTTTCAGTATAGCTCTACAGCCAGTTATCCTTGGTTAAGTGTTTTGGTATTAAAACTGCTCACATTTGTAAATACTGAGGAGCTTTATTGTCAGAACAAGAATCCCTTGGTTTCCCAATCCCTCATTATAATTAAACATCCTGTATAACCTATTTTATTCTCTGCCAAACAATTTTGTGATTGCTGTTTTTACTCTTTGTAATGAAAATGGGATGGAGAAGATAAGTTTCCTTGTCCTTATGGTGGTGTTTATTATCATCCTCCATCAATGCAGATTGGGTAAACAGAAAAAAATTCAGACCAGGTGTGGTTGTGCACATCTATAGTCCCAGCTACTTGGGAGGCTGAGGCAGGAGAATCGCTTGAACCCGGGAGTCAGAGGTTGCAGTGAGCTGAGATTGTACCACTGCATTCCAGTCTGGGCAACAGAGTGACTCGTCTCAAAAAAAAAAAGAAAGAAAGAAAGGAAAAATTCAGACCAAAAAACTTTAAAACTGGTCACTAGGTAATGTAAAGCTGACTTTCTATTAGGCTCATGTTAGACTCTTACAAGGCATGATTATACAGGCTAGTGTAAGTTATTAGTCTGGTACAAAGAAGGGAAATGGCAGTTTGTATGCGGGATAGACCACCAAATGCTTTACAAAGGAGAGAACAGTTGATCTGATGCTCACACCATGAATAGGACTTACCCATTGAAGCAGATTGGTTTGTTCATAAAGATAAAGGGATGCCCATTCAAAGGCACAGAGATTAAGAAAAGTATAGAGAACTTCAGGTAATTCTGTAAAGAACCTAAAAACTAAATCAGTAAAAGAAGACATGCCTTTCAAAGAGGAGTCATAACATAGTTGAACATACAGCCTGCATTAAAACTTTGGTCTCCTTTTGTATCTGTATGTTTGTGGAGAGCACAGAATACTTAAAGCCAATGTTATTTTAATGGAATTTCTTCAGATGCCGAAAGTTCAGTATAAATCGAACTGTAAACCATCCACATTTGCATATCCTGCCCCTCTGGAAGTACCAAAAGAAAAAGAAAAGGAAAAGGTAGGTTCTGTGTTCCTTTTAAGCAGCATTTGTACTTACATATAGGCCACTGAGTATTTTACTTTTTCTTTAAATATGTTTTATGTTTTAAGAGTAACTTCTTATGCTAACATTTGACATTACACAAGAATATGCAGTAAAAGTCCTTTTCGTCTCTTGGTCGTCCAAGTCTCATTGTCACAGGAGTCACAACTTCTGAATCCCTCTGAAGGTTTTCTCTGCACATGTCAGTACTTTTTATACCACAAATAGAATTATTCTCTACATGCTTTTCTGCATCTTGTTGTTTTCACATTAACCATTTTTTTTTTTATTTTTAAAACTTTCAATGTATACAGATCCCATTTTTTCCCAGAGCTGCAAAACAATGCCTTTACTGTGTGTAGTACTGTTTGTTTTACCAGTTTTTTCTTTGATATTCATTTGAGGTTATTTCTCATTTGTTACCCCTACACAAGTGAGCCTGAAATTGAAAGTCTTTATACACATGTATCTGTGCACTGTGTGAGTATATCTGTAGGTGAGAATCCTGGATGTGAGGTTACTTGATCAAAAGTAATGCACATTATGTTCATAATTATTAACTAATTTGCCTTTCAAAGTGGACATAATCACTTTATACTCCTACCAACCGTGTATGAGGACACTCCTGTATTAAATCAAAGAATAATACATTAAAGAGTTCTACTTGCCCATAAAGTTTTACTCAGTAAAATTATACTTTTTTGATACCTTATATATAGGAAAATGGCTCTTTCTCTCATGATAATTTTCATATTGGCCAGTTGTTGATTATTTGCTGTAAATTTTGTGTATAAGTAAGGATAATTAACCAAATTTGAGGGTGGCAGTTAAGGAATATCCTTGACAGCATCTTGTTTCATCCACTATGTTTCAGACCCTCCTTTGGGCCTGAAACAGTCAGCTTTTACACTAGTATTGCGCAGCTTTTCACCTTTGTTTTCAGTGAGACCCGTGAAGGAGAATAATACAGACTAACCACTCACACACTGTGTATTGGCATTGTAAGACATGTAGTCCAGAGAGAATATCTCTACAACCAGCACTGAAGGAAATTGTTCTATTTCCCATTGCTTTCCCATAAAGCAAAAAGGCGATAGCACCCTCAAATCTCAATTTTGGAAGTACATGATAGTAAATTCATATCCAAGGTAGGCTACAGATCAAAAAAGGGAAGAGTTATATTGGACACAAGCCCCCAAGAACTAAAGATTCACTTGATGACAAGAGTAATAAATTATTTCAATAAATGTCCTGTTTAGTTTTCCCATTTATTCTTTGATTTTATGTATATATATAGTCATATATATATAATTTGATTTCATATTTATATATATTTATTTATATTTTTATATATATATATAAAATACTTACCCTAGGAAGTAGAATAGTGTTGTAGGACTGAGTTCTCTAGGGCTTGCATGTTTGTATGTCCATAAGGGATTACAACAATTTACCCTGTTCGTTTCCCCTAGGTTTCTACTGCTGTGTTATCTATAACTGCCAAGGCTAAAAAGAAGGAAAAAGAAAAGGAAAAAAAGGAGGAGGAGAAAATGGAAGTGGTAGGTATAACTTGGTGGTCATATGGATTGAAGTATCTCTGTCTCTGTCATGGTCGAGATTCTTCCTTAGTTGAATATTATTCTACCTTGCTCTTAGCTTCCTTCAAATAATTATCCTGTTCCCAGCATGTAGAATCATCAAATTGTACTTGAAAGAAACTCTAGAAAATATATCCATTTGTGGGAAGAATAGAAGGGTACAAATCAGTAAAAAGTTCCTGGAGGAAATGACAATTAAAATACAGGTTTTGAAGGGCAAAGTAGGTTTTTCACAGACAAGATGATGAGGGTAGGAGAAAGAAAGACCCTTTCAAGCAAAGGGATTATCATTTGTTTAGGTAGACCTTTTGCTGATCTCTGCTGGTAGAAAAACCTGTTTATCCTTTAAAACTAAGTCAAATACCATTCTCATTTCTAAGCAGAGTTACTTTTCCCTCCTGTGAGTCTGATAGCACTTTACTTGTACTTCATTACTACCTAACACTACCTCTTGTGCCTTATAGCTGCTCAGTAAACTTCAGATGTTACTCAGTTCTGTGGAACAGAAATGAACTTCTATAGAGCTTTTTTTAAATTTTATTTTCTAGGATGAGGCAGAGAAAAAGGAAGAAAAAGAGAAGAAAAAAGAACCTGAGCCAAACTTCCAGTTATTGGATAACCCAGCCCGAGTTATGCCTGCCCAGCTTAAGGTCCTAACCATGCCAGAGACCTGTAGATACCAGCCTTTCAAACCAGTAAGTTACCAGTGGCTCTTAGCTGTATATACCAGTGGGATATTAATCCACAGGACAATAGAATATCGGTAGAGAATGGTAAATCTCCAAAGCATTGGAGCAAGCTCACTAGTTCTAAGAAATTATTTAACAATAGAGAGCATGTCATTTTCCATTTCATATAGATTTGGGAGAATTTTTCTTTTCCCTGTGTAACCCTACAAACTCCCGTCTTCTACCACAGACATACGACATAGGAGTTCCTAATACAACATTGTGATTAGGAACATAGACTCTACAGCCAAGCATATAGGATTTGAATCTTGAGTATACTCTTCAGGCTAAGTGGCCTTAGGCCAGGTACTAAATCTCTCTCTGCCTCAATTTTCTTTAGTATAAAATAGGGATTACCATCCCTGACTTAGAAATGAGGCACAGATTGAACAAGCACTGAGAACAAGACTTGGGACTGCTCAATAAGTGTTGATTATTATGGTAATTACACCATTGTCTTTTTTTTTTTTTCTGTTTTATTACACCATTGTCATAATGCATTGCATTTTAGTTAGAAAAGGATCTTTATGGAATCTAATTTATTCCAAGACAGAGTGTTTCATGTTAGAAACAAATGCTTATCAGAAATATGAGCGTGATACTGCCTTTATCTTCCAAGTTCTTGTAGAAAACCAGGGGGTCATCAGTAGACCCATCCAAGACATCCTGATGCTAGATCTGTCTAAAATGTCAGAGATTCGGTTTCTAGATCCTTATCCTTATACAAGAGTAAACTTATTTTTATCAACCTGATGGTGGGTCAAAGACAACTCCTACCTGTAATTGTGAGCCGGGGTCTTAACCTGACTGATTTATCAGCTAGAAGAGATAAAGCCAAAGGATGCCAGATAGTGTGTGTAGTGGCTTAGAGCTGGAATTTGGCGTAAGTGGGTTTTTATTTCTGCTATTAGCTGTGTGACTAGGACAAGTCATTTAATCTTTCTATTTCAGTTTCCTCATCTGTAAAATTGATATGGTAATGCTACCTACCTCCTGTTGATGTTGTGGAGATTAAATAGGTTGTTACATGTAAAGCACCTAAAACAATGGTAAATGCTAATCTGTAGCACTGCCTGATCTATAGTAGTTGCTGTGTAGTGTTAAATGAATGGACAGAATCATCAATGGATACCTTTAATGCAGTCACTGTCTCATCTGCAACCTGGTTCATCTCAGTGGCAGTTTTACAGAGAACATATTCTAACTGTGTCTATAAACTTATCTTGCCAGTAGCATGGGGATCCAGTACAGATGTATTAGGACACAACTAGTGCATACTCTAAGCACATGAAATAACTAGTGTTTTTGATCATTATGAAGTAAGACAGTGAGGCACATGCTCAATGCCATGAGGCCATATGAGCACACTGGTACACTACAGTAGGAAACTAAATGATTGCTAAGCCTTTGCTCAAATTAAGTCAGAGATAGCTATGGCAGTTGGTCCACCTATGAATTAAAAGACTGCCTACGTCTGTGCAAGGAAGAAGTGAGGAGTCCTGTTGAAGGTATAGCCCTACACACACACACACACACACACACACACACACACACACTCCTTCAAAGAGTGGGAGACTTTGTGTTCCAAAGTGTTTAAGGAAATTCCTGTCCAGTTGTTAGCTGACTACTAAGTTAATTGAGCATTGACTTTAGTGGACACACAAATCAGGGAATACAAACTTTATAGAATAGGAGAAAATATTTTCAAATCATTTGTCTGATAAGACAGTTATATCTAGAACATATAAAGAGCTCCTCCAACTCAACAATAAAAAGACAACCTAATTTTAAAACAGGTAAATGATTTGAATAGACATTTCTCCAAAGAAGATGTACAGATGGGCAAATAAGCACATGAAAAGATGCTCAACATCATTACTCATTAGGGAAATGCAAATCAAAACCGTAACAGGTGCAGTGATCCCCATTTATAGTCCCAGCTACATGGGAGGCCGAGGCAGGAGGATTGCTTGAGCCCAGTAGCTCGAGGCTGTGGTGCAATATAATTGTGCCTATGAACAGCCACCGGACACCAGCTTGGGCAACATAGCAAGACCCTATCTCTTAATTTAAAAAGAAACACAAAACCATAAGAAGATACCACGTTCTACCCACCAGGATGGCTATAATAAAAAAGACACACAATAATAATCATTGACAAGAATATGCAGAAATTGGAACCCTCATAGAGTAATAGTGGGAAAGTAAAGTTACAGCCACAGTGGAAAAAGAGTTTGGCAGTTCCTCAAAAAGTTAAATGTAGTCTTATCATGTGACCCAACAATTCCATTCCACACCTAAGAGAAGGGAAAACTGTGCCCACACAAAAACTTACACACTAATGCTCATATCAGCATGATTCATAATAGCCATAAAATGGAAACAACTTAAATGTCTTATCAACTGATGAATGAATAATGTGAGATAATAATGGAATATTATTTGGCCATAAAAAGGAAAGACTTACTGGTATATGCTACAGTGTGTGTGAACCTTGAAAACGTTATTTTAAGTAAAAGAAGCCAGACATAAAAGACTGCATATGGTATGGTTCCCTTTATGTGAAACGTTCAGAAAAGGCAAATCTATAGAGACGAGTTAGATTGGTGGTTACTAAGGACAGGGGAAGGGGAGAATGAAGAGTGGCTGCTAATGGGTGCACAGTTTCTTCAGGCTGTTGGCAGATATTTTTGAATTAGATAGCAGAAGTATTAATAGCTGCACAAGTTTGTGAATGTACTAAATTGTACACTTTGAGAGAATGAATTTTATGTTAATATATCTCATTTTAAAAAAGAAAACACTGCCTCTGTGTATGCGCAGTGAAGAAAGGGGTGTCCAGTGGCTCACTCCCCTACCTCAGTGGCAAGGTCATGGGACCCTTCCTCAGACACTGCATTTGAAAGAGACAGCTGTAGTTTTGGAAATATGTAACATTCCTACCCTGCTTCCTGTCCACCATGAGGCAAGAGGAAATGTTTTGTTGCCTATATCTACAATTGTAATTAGCCTCCCCAGAGAACAGAAAATCATGTATCTTATGCATAGAGGATGTGAACATAAAAGCAACATATAAAGCATTAACAAACCTAGACCATGTATAACTATAAATAGCCCTTTCCATGTGTTGATTGGGATTATTAGTTTGGGGATTTTGTTGTTGTTGTTGTTATTGTTGTTTTTGTATGATGAGGCCCTCCTTTGATTAAGTTGGATTATTTCATTCCAGTTAAGCATGAAATAGTATAACCTGGATCCACATTTTCCAAAAAATAGAAAGTCCTCGTGTGAACATGGGTATTTTCTTCTGTTTGGTAGGAGATTCATCTCCATTTGGTCCATTAGGTTCAAGTAAACTTTTAGGCTATGGAGGATTAGGACAGTGGCCCTATACTCCACTCTTGGAGTACCGGCAGTAAAGGCAGGGTCCATTCATAAAATGGATCCTCTTCAAGGAAAGCAAACTTTTAAGGGAAGGGGTTGTAGAAAAATATATAGATATGTGTGTGTTGGGAGAAGGGAAATAGTTTGGAGTTCACGAAGCACACCAGTTTTATAGCATCGCAGGGCAGAGTTCTGATGAGTAAAAATCGGATTAGATTGAACTGCAGAGATGCTTATACATATGTGAATCATTTAACTAATGTACTTGTGCTTCTTTTCCTTCCCAGTAATGTGCTTTGGTAGAAATATGCTTTTTTCCAGATGTGCCCTGCCACTGTTGACTGATTTAATTACATAGAGCAGCTTTCCATTTCCTTTGACACAGGCAAGCAAATAGAATAAGATTAGCACACCAGAGAGGGGTGAATAGTTTAGTGTTTGAATTTACCTTCTGTAATATGTTTGGGAGAGGGCTTAATAGAATTGCTGCTACAGTCTACTTCCCTTTTGTTTCCCGTGTATTTTTTCATCAGCTTGCATCACGTGGATTTATAGATTAAAGTGAAAAACCCTCAGGTATCTGGGATATCTGTGTTATTCTCTCCACCATTCTGAAATTGCTGGAGAAAAATTTGGCTTTTAATTTATATACTCCTCTTGTGTTCAAAATGATTACCACCTCACAAATACTACAGTACGCATTAGACTGGTGCGCTTCTCAAACTTTACTGTGCATCACATTGACTGGAATCTTGTTAGAATGCAGATTCTGTAGATCTAGGGTGGGGCCAGCTTTTCTGCGTTTTTAACAAGCTCCAGGTGATAATGATGTTTCTGGCCCAGGACCACATCTTGAGTAGGAAGGAATTGGGATACAGTATTTGGACGGTAAGTATTCTCCCTGCAGTGAGACTAAGGCTGGTAGTCAAGGCCATGGCTGGGAAATAACTATCCTTAAATTGGGATGCATCATCCAAGTAGAACAGCATCACATGTTATACTATCTAGAGCTACTACTGGGTTCAGTTTGCAAATACCTCATATAGATCACAGTTATCTTTATCCCAGTAAAGTTCTACTCCAGTTTTTCACTTCCAAATCATTTAAGTAGTTTTAAAGTACCATTTAACAAGTATTTAGATTGTGGAGCACACTTGAAATATGAGTGGAGCTTATGCTTCTGCATGCCCCTGTGTTTTCAGCTCTCTATTGGAGGCATCATCATTCTGAAGGATACCAGTGAAGACATTGAGGAGCTGGTGGAACCTGTGGCAGCACATGGCCCAAAAATCGAGGAGGAGGAACAAGAGCCAGAACCCCCAGAACCATTTGAGTATATTGATGATTAAGGACCAGAGGTGCGTGTGCAACAGAATTAAGAAGGGAAACTTCTTTGTCAATACTTCACAAATGTTTTTTGCAGGACATCATCTCACTTTTTTCCTTCCTTTTGTGTTTAATCTTCATTTACCTAAACAGTATTAAAACTTCCCCCTCGGCCGGGCGCAGTGGCTCAAGCCTGCAGTCCCAGCACTTTGGGATGCCGAAGACGGGCGGATCACGAGGTCAGGAGATCGAGACCATCCTGCTAACACGGTGAAACCTCGTCTCTACTAAAAAAAAAATACAAAAACTAGCTGGGCGAGGTGGCAGCACCTGTAATCCTAGCTATTCGGGAGGCTGAGGCAGGAGAATGGCGTAAACCCGGGAGGCAGAGCTTGCCGTGAGCTGAGATCCGGCCACTGCACTCCAGC